>NW_016690180.1:8637647-8719794 GCF_001604755.1 Lepidothrix coronata | reverse complement strand
TTCTCTCCCTTCCCCCCACAGTTAGAAGGAAAAGTTTGTTATTTACTTTTGTTATGTGTTAAAAGTAAATGACCCATGATTCAGATCCATATAAGAGAGTAGACAGCACTATGGCTCTGTAAACACTGATCTTTGTACTTTTCTTCAAGTGTTTATTTCACCAAACCCTTTTATGAAGCTTTTCGAAGGCACTATATGCCTTTGCTAACCTGTTGTCTATCTCTCCGTCAATCTTATCATCCGAGGAGATGAGGCTGCCTAGGTAATTAAACTGCTGGACTGATTTGAGCTCTGATTGGCCAATGGTGATGTGGGGATGATGAAAGACTTCCTGAGGTGCCGGTTGATAGAGAACTTCTGTCTTCTTTAAACTGACTTCCAGCCCAAAGAGCTCAGCAGCATCTGCAAAGCAGATATCACCAACTAATTCAGAAGATGGATTTTTAAAAACCAGATAAACAGAAAAAATTCCATGCAATCCAGTATAGTTTCCAACAAATTAAAATTAGATGGATTCTGTATTTAATAAATTGTATGTGTGGGATAAGAGAAGTGGGGGAAAGAGATAAAAAGTAAAGCTTACAAATAATATTAAAGGCATTAGAAACATGGAATAAGGAAATATCAGTAGAACTAATAAGTTAAGCTTCTACTCTGAAGATATCATGTAGAAGTGCATATTTTTCTTGTATATAGGGGAACTAACCGAGTTGACTGATACGAGTTTCCTACTGCCTATCCCATCCTAAGAAACTTCAAAAAATATTTTTGAGAGATGTTAGAGATGCTCTTAACATAGAAATAAATCCATCTTTCGAAGTACAAGACTTACCCACGGGGGAAATAATATGTACTAATCTGATTGGCTTCCTAACACTAAAGGAATATTAGAGGATGAGGGCACGGGTAGGATGTGTGGACAGTTGAACAGAAAAAGAAATTAAATGCTTGAGTGCTTGAGACTCATACAGATAGGACATAATATATAGTAAACTTGGTTTGGGATATGTTTTCTCAGAAAATTTTTGTTCCAAATAAAAAAAATCAAGTTTTGTTTTGTGAAAAGAAGCTGGTCATGATTCGCTGTATCATTACATCTACGAGATAAAAAATTGCTAATAAACTGAATTGAGTTTAGACTTCTTGAGGTTTATCATCATGAAAAAACAGTGGAGAGCAACCTTAGAAATCAATAAAGCTATAGCAAGTTACAGAAAATGATAAAACAGGCAGGTAAAATAAATGTTTTTCTGTATTGTGGTAAATTCATAGTCTATAATGTATTAATTTTCAGGTTGTTACACTCCATGCAATCTTCCCAGTAGTTTAAGTAAGGTTAGTTCAGATTAAAGTGGGTTCTGGACTTTCAGTTACTGGAAGCTGAAGAGACAGGTTGCATTTTGCAGGAGCTGCTTTTGCTCTCTGATTCCTGAATTCTTTGCTACAGGTGGTTGCTGCCAGCAGATCACAATTCATTTGCCCTTCAGAAACACTTTCTGCAGGCTTATGTGTGTCTTCATGGAGAAGGTACTGAGAAAGCACTCCTGATTTCTTGGTTTCTAAGATGTAGGTCCCAAAGTTCCTAGAAATTTGAGTCTTTCAGGTTCCAAACTGCCACCAAGGTAGAAAGCATACCAAGGGAGTAGGTAACTCAGAGGTCACAGATTCTCAGATTCCACAATTTTTCAGTATATTTTATGGGAACTGCCAGGTTGATTATCCCAGATCCATTGAGATGATTGTGTCATCCCCATCTGACTTGCATGGCAAATTATTTAATTCTTGTGAAGTAAAATGTTCTAATATTTTGCTCCTTCTGCAAGCAAAACCCAATAACAACAAAAAATTCCATTTTTAGCATATTTGAGAATTCTATTTAGCTGAGGAAGACCTTGCTCTTTACAGAACATATATTTAGTTTTCTGAACAGAGCAAAGGTATTCCACCTCCCCAAACACTTAGTATTCTCAGGTGGCGGAGGCTGAAAAATAAACCTGAATGTATCAGTTTTCCACACTGTCTGGGCAGAACAGCATGCACAGGGATAGTTCTTAGAGATTCCAGGGCCTATTCTTCGTTTCTTCCTCTGAGACAGAGAGGACATATCATAACTGGAATACAGACAAATGAGAAAATTTACAGAAGCTGAAGCATTGGGCTGGAGAAAAGAAATAAACCTACTGCTGTAAATTCACACCTCTCAAAGAGAAAAGAGTGAAGAAAGATAACTATAGGACAGTAAGGACAAGACATTTTTAGAAATATACTATATAATAATGCATTTCATTTCCAAGGTAGAATGAAATAGATATCATACCTATTGGCTGAGCATGTCTAAAGGTCATAGTTCTGAAGACTTTGTTTTGTATGGTTTGGTATGTTATTGAGTATAATTTATAACTCAGTTCTATTTTTTGTTAGAAAAGGATCAAAGGATCTTACAAAAGCCAATCAAATGTTTAGCAATACTGAGCTGTCAAGTGGAATATAAATTCCTTAATTAACACTTCAATTAACAAATACAATACTTTACACATTTCATAGAATAAAATAAAGAAAAAATTGCTTGATTTACAAACTCAGAATCAGGATCATATACAGTGTATATTAAACCATGCATATCTTGTACAGGTTGCAAGTAAGCAAGTTGCAACACAACCCCCCAAACAGAAATTAAAGAAATGTTGATGAGAAAATGAAGACTGGAATTTAATTACATTTCACTATTCAGCTCATTTCCCCCTTTTTTTTAATATTAGAATGCTAGAAGCAAGCCTTGACAAGCTACCTGATCACTCTTGCTGATCCTATTTTATGCTTTTCTTTTGATTAATCTTCCTCTTTACAGTAGTAACTGAATTTGTCACATTTCAATTCTGAAATCTACTGCAATATTTCAGCAATATTACTGGTTTCTATTGCCATATCACTGGGAATTTTCACCAATCGTGTAAAATTTTGGTTTTCATGAGTGTGACATAAATTAACAGTTTATCAAAGGGAGAATGAATTCATCATTCTTTGCTTCTCTTTATTCCCCATGAGATTCTGACCAAATTACTGAAGATGTTAAGGTCCATGTCTGCTGTGTCTCTGGAAAACAAAACCAACTGTTCTCCCTGGAGGACATGAGCCTATATGTCCTCTGGAGCCTGTTCAGCTCCTCAGGCTGAGCTCTCATGAACACAGGCCCTGCCAAAGCTCTCTTTTCCCTCCTTCACTGCCCAGGCACAATTCTGAGCAGCTGTTTCAAAACATCCTTTGGTCTCTAAGCTCTGTATATGCCATTTCTGTGTGTAACCCTTAGCTACCTCCTTTTTGAAGTTTCCTTTTCCTCACTCTTCACCTATTACATCATCTTCAACTCATTCCATTTCACAGATACCTCTTTGCTTTATTCTGGGACACCTCTTCAACTCTAACCACCTTGTTTACCAGTTTGTTAGACTTTGATCTCACTTTATAGTCACTTATTTTTTAAGATCTAGCTAATCCTGTTATCTGATTTATAAGAGGAATCTCAGCATTTTTGAGCAAACTATTAAATAAGCAAGTTGAAATCATAATCTCCTGTTTTTTCCCTTTTTCTGTTTTTACTTTCATTTGTTTATGCAGTATTAGGCTAGTTTTGATTTGTGTGCTGTTCTGTGCAGCCATTATCTTTTCAGAAAAAGCCTGGCTTACTATAGGTCAAATGACAAAGAGCAGCTATAGGAAGAATATTCCAGAGAACGAAGCCATCCTAAAATAAAAGTATTCTTCAGCACAATTCCTGGGTTACTGTTGTTAAAATCTCAGATGTGAGTCATAGCTGACAGAACACATTAAGACTATTATGCTCTTGAAAGTGATCTGAGTATCAGGCCAGACAAAGCTCCCCTGTATTTTCTTTCACATTTAGGAAAAAAAAATCAAATTAGATTTCGACTGTGCAGATGTCTAAGAGAAAAAGTGCTGATACAGTTTAAAGTCATTGTTTTTCTTACTATTTGCTAAAATGGTCATTAAAAACACATTGAGAGCTACCATCTGATTCACTTTCGGACTCTGTGATCGGAAAATCTGCAATCTACAACAACGTTTTACTTGTCACAAAGTCTAAGTGACATATATTAAAAGAAATAAATAGAATTTGACAGATATTTATCTAAGTAATGCGTATATTAGAGTGGCTTTGTGTTACGACATCAGCTTCAAAAGAAAAGATGCACAATAATTTAATTCTACAATTGAAATGCTCAGGGACTGAGGTTAATAAAGAGCAAGTATTATGCATGAACTTCTTTTATTCATAATTAATATTCACAGTCATTATGGGCAGGAAGTATTGTAAAATATTTTTTTAAAATATTCAAATTCATAATGAGCTGTATAAAATGCACCCCCCTACAGCATTAATACACTAATTCTCACTGACACAGTAAACCTTTCCAATCATATCCACTTTTAAATAGTCAGACTAAGGTGAGAGATTTATGCAGGTCAGTCTGTCACATGTGTCTGGAATAAAAATCTATAATCGCTCACTTCTGTAGATTAAGAAAGATGGAAAGACTGTATGCCAAAGACTAGGCAAGAATCTTTGGTACACCTCTGTTACCCTTTCAAATTCCTTTAGCTTTTCTGCCTTTAAAAGGCAGATATAAGAAAGTATGTAATATTAATGACAATATCTAAATTCACATCTCTTTTCCCACTCCCCATCTTTCTCTAGGTTTAAAAGATAATAGTTTGCAATGATATTTCCATATTGTCACACAAAACCATACTGATCCTTCCCAAGTTCCTAATGGAAGATTTTCCTTTCTAGACTCCTAGTCTAGCTAGAGACATTTCATCCTACCATTCAAATATGAGAGATCTGAAAAAAAGAATTCCTAGTTTCTTAATCTCTATCTGTGTAACTGTGTAGTCATCACAACAAGTATACTGCTATTGACTGTACCTCTGTAGAAGTTATATTAAGCTCTCTATGCTTTCTCTTTTCTCTTGAGTGAAATTTGGCTTTCTGAGAGAAAAAAAACAATGACTTTTTAACACTTCTTCAAAATGCTTTGTGTCAGAGGACTTGATAGTTTCAAAGAAAATATCTCTTATGTCTCCTACAGACTTACATTTAAGAAACAACAATTGTGCGGCATAGTTTGCCTTGGATTGTTTGACAGTGCAGTAGGCTCTAAATGTTCAGTGTTCATACTCTTATGCAGGAAATATTAAGGGCTTGTTCTAAAATTATCTTGGCAGCAAGGTTTTCCTAGCAGTGATGACTTCTTGAGTAAAATTTTAAAGGTTATTCCTGTTTTTCAAATGTCATTTTTTCTTTACCAGCAGCTTGCCAGTGATTTTTTAATTTATTTTCATTTAGTATTATATATGTTGGAAACAAGGGCAGTGCAACTTGAATGTTCTGGATGTGAAAAATTCCAGTTTGTGACATGAAGGTCTATCTTTCCAGATAGACCTTCTAATTAGCCAGTGCTAATTGTTGTTGCTTGCAGTGTTTCCTGAAAAGGCACTCATGTAGAACTCTACTCATGGTTTCATGCTATAGACAGCATTAGTCAAATGTTTTAAAAGTGAAATAGAAATTAGAAGGTTGAAAATGTTCAGAGAAAACTTTGTGTCCCCTAAATGATCTTGAAACAGTTTTATTTTTATTCATTGCGTAAGCTCAATGTAGAGCAAGAGGAATACCTACATGACTAGGAAGGTCAGGATGTGGCCCTATATAGAAGTTCTTTGATGAAAATGTAAAGGCTTTCCTGCAACACTGATAATGAACTTAGTATAAACTTGCAACCATACATGCACATTTTTAACAAGGAGCTTATCTTGAATGAGTCTAGCTGTTAAAATAGATGAAAGAATTGGTGTGGTAGTAGAAACGAGTTTGCAAGTATAAACACAGAAGACTGTTATGATAAAAATGAGTGATGCAACCCCTGATCATTTTAATGAATGATTGGTGAAAATACTTCCTCAGTGACCCATGGAACTATTTGTGTTATGTAGTAATAATAAATACTCATAGCACAATGCAGGCTACATATCAGATGAAGGATATAAAACTCACAATAAAATTCTGAACGATAAAGGACCAGTTGATTTCCAGTCTCAACGCAGTTTCTCTAGAGATTACCTACTTGTTTCTATATGGTACTGCACTGTGATATGTAACATCACAGTATGTGTAACTGTATATGTAACTGTAACTGTGATATGTTATACGATCACTTGAATGCCTGGTGAGAGGAGTACAAATTGTATGACTGAGTCTTAATGGTATGTTGCTGAAATCATTATTAAAATGAGAAAAAATTACTTTCCTTAATATTAGGAAGAACGAAATAAGGATCAGTCAAACATTTTCTGTCTGTAGTTAAGCTATTAAATTCATATTTAGCCCCTTGAATACTAATGCCTTTATTTTTAAAAATTCTGAGTACCAGCCTCCCAGTGAACAACACTGAGATCACTAAATGATTGACATCTCTGGAAATCAAGCCCTCTATTTAAATGCCAGAAGTGCACAAGCTTTCCAAGACTGCAAGCAAGATATAAAGGTAGTCTATGTGATGTCTGAAGCTTGTGACTTTTCTTGAGCTCCGAGACTCGTAATCAGAGTATTTCAGTGCCAGGCTTTAATTACATCCAGGTTTGGGTCATGCTGTAGAACATCTGAGCTGATAGCACCACCTGGTCATGATGTAGATCGAACAATGACTCCTGCCCTAGACAAGCCTCCTCCCAGCATAAAAACCCTATTTGTCTTGCAGCAACATCATCTGGTCACCAGCAGGCAGGCAGGGTCCTTCCTAAAGCATCTTATGTCATGTAAAGCAAGACGGAATGGCCTGTGCAGGCTGACATACTGCTGTCAGCGAAGATGAATGGAGAGTGGATCAGGGTTCACTGATCCACTCCTTGACTCAGGGTTCACAGTCCACTCCTTGACTCAGGCAATTTATGACTGTATTGACATAGCCTGGCAGTTAATCTAAGCTCCTGCACGTGGAATGTCACTTTTCAGTTTAACTCCTTATTTTTGTGGTTTGGCATCTTAAGCCACAGAGGGTGAGAAACATATCACATTCTTAGAAATAAATCTGTTTTAAATAATTGCCTTTAATGGTCATGGTCTTATGTTACTACAGTAGGCAAAACAACAGACTTCGAAGTTGACAAGCTTGAATAACGTTTTCAACTTTTTGTGCATATCAATCATGAATGCAATCTGAAGAACAATAAGTTAGATTTAATAATAATGTCTGGTTTATGTGGGGGAAGTTTTTCCTCTGTTGATATTCATAAAACATCCAGCTAAAGTATTGATTTTAAGCCCTTTAAATATAAGCAGCAGAAAGTACTTATGTAATCCTTCAAGCAGAAGGTAAAAGGATATATTCTGTTTATAACACACTAAGTAGGCAGATGTCTCTAAAGTAGATTCCACTTCAATGCAAGATTTAGTGATACCAATTAGAAAGCATATGCCATATTGCCTTGACATCCTGTTACCAAATGCTGATGAAAGTTTATGATCATAAGTGAAATATGTAAAGTAGCACTGAAAATAATCTTTCAAATTAAAAGTGTTAAAATATATACTGTGCGGAATGTATATCAGGAGTTCGGCAATGCAGGCTCTCAGGGATGTATTTCTATTGGGTTTGTGGAGCACAGCAGCAGATTTCAATGGTGCCTCAAGTACTGAGACACATCAGCTTCCATATTTTTCATGTGAAGACTAACACCAATAGCAGATGACCAATCAAGTTGCAGTAAAAGATATTGACCAGCATAGTGGAGTTGATAGCAAAGCTATGTTTGCAGCATGGTAAGTAAATTGATTTGGAAGTAGAATCTCCCAACTAGATTTGGGTTCAAGGCATGCTTTGTAGCTCCCACTGCCACCTTGATACCTGATTATCCAAATTGCTGCTGATGCTGCATCTTTCTTCCTGCTCTTTTCAAAGGTGGGACCCACAGGGACCTGAGGCTGCTCAGGGTACATGATTGCTGGCTGTGTCTGATACTGGCATGGGTATGGGATAACAATTCAGCATGTACTGAAACACAGCAGCTGGGAGTGTGTTTCAGTTCCACAATTTAATGTAGATAAAAAGGCTGCCATTAAACTGCTGACTTTCCCAGGAGTGGAATGATTACTAAAGTATGTGGCATCTTAACTGCAAGTCATTGAACTCGATGAAGGGCTTATCAACTGCAGTCTCATGTTCTCTGTTATGCTGCTTTGGTTAATGATGATGATAGTATTTCAGTATTTTCCTTTGTTTACTCAAACTCGTATTCTAAGAACAAAAATGTTTATCAGAACACCTAGTCTAATGCATTGTATAACATCAGATTTTTCCTTCACTGAGAGCAACAACTAATGTTTTTAGAAGGGCTAAGATCTGACTTGGAGACAGTCAAAGAGAAAATGCATCTCAGATGTTCTGATATTTATTCATATTCAGTCATAAGGAAAGTAATGTTATTCTTTTTTCTGCATATTTGATTAAACTCCCAACCATCTTTGGTGTTATCTCTAAACACTGAAGAATTAATGCCTTATCTAGCAAAGTATATGGTATGATCAAATCAACTCATGGTCTTAATTTTAGCATTCTAAATAGGCAGAACTCATAAAGCTAAATTTTCTTTAGCCCTTAAAGTGTTCTTATGTTTTTTTTAACGCACCGTTTCCTTTCTCTTTTCATTATTTTCAATTCCAGCTTTTTGAAGTACGTATATACAAGAAGTGGTCTCCATATTTTAGTAACCCTTTAAATAATCCTGAATTCAGAGACGCATCTTTTATCATATCCATTTTTAAATGAGCATTGCTCAATTTTTGTTCTTTCTGTCACTGCTAGCCCCTACTAGTTCAGTTCAAATGTGATCCTGTACTTTTGAGAAGTCAGTTGACTAATTATTAATCCATTTGCCTGAATTTGACTGATTTGTACTGTGATTTTTTAGTTAATATATTATGCAGTGGTAAGCAAAATGTACTAAACAGAAAAAAGTTGATATAATAAGTGTTTCTGTCCTTTAATGCCCTTTAATAATATACTTCTTTATCAGCTTCTCAATGGTTTCACTTGGTATCGTTACCATAATAACTAATTTATAATCAACTCTGTGAACTCACTTTAGATGCTGGTAATAGGAAGAGAATTTTCAGTCTATTAGGAATTGTGGTGAGCACTTCTCTCCCCTTGCTCTGTTGCTCTCTTCCTCTCCTCTTCTTTCTGCCCTCCCCAGTTCCAAACAAATTTTAAGAGTTATTGAAAATAAATTTTTCGTATTTGTTAATTTCCAAAAATATCGATTTACCATGTAAAACAAAGGCAGCATGTAAGAGCTTCAAACACATTCATGCATCTCAAAAAAATTTTGGTTTTGATGAACCACACCAAGTGATGGAATGGTGAGTAATTCCTCGTCTTCACCAGATGAAAACATAAATTCTCACTTCTTCAAAATACTGAAGTATTCACTGAATTCATTTTCCTTTTCATTGTTATTATGTATTTTATCACATCCATCTCATAAAGAGGTTATGTCCATTGTAGGATTGGTTACATCTGTAATATGTTTGAACTCATAGATCCTGACTGAAAATGTGCTCCTGATGCCTTTGTTTCCTTTTGAGTTTTCCCAGATCATTTTGTCCTCGTTATATTGTCTCTTTCTTCTCCTTCCTCCCAGCACTTCACCTTCCCTGTACTTTGCTGTTACTGCTCTCTTTTCCCTTTCTTTCACAAAGTTCTTGTTAAACACGTTTATTCCAAACTATTTTCTGCAATTTTTTCTTCAATTTCTTCTTAATTATTACAGATTTTCTTTTGTATTTATGAAAAGACCTAACAAAATAAGTTTTTTCTTCTACTGTTGACCTGAATTATAAATGTATGCACAAATTGTATACTTTTAAAGAATTGTGTGTTGAAAAAGACTTATTTGATTAAAGAGAAAGAATGGGAAAAAACCCACACAGAAATAGCAACTTATTTAATGATGATTGCAACAAAATCTAATCTTAGTCTGCATATACGGTCACTGCCCCCCATCAATGTGTGTTTACCTTCCCAAACATCATAAGCCTCTTAATTTGGATATTAAAAATATAAGGAGTAGAAATCTTATTTTTCCAACAAATTACATCAATCAATCAGGAACTGCAGGAGTTGGATAGATCCTGGCCCTGCAATAGACATAAAAAAGAAATATGGTGTTTATAGACAAACACGGAGATGCATTCTGAAAATATTGTATCGATTATATCCATTAATGAGAATAGTGATTCACCCAAAAGCTTTGCTGTATATATATTCTGTATATTTCAATTTGCAACAGTTTTTGAAGGATTTTTGTACCATCTCTAATCCAATTTGTAACATTTAACTGCATATGATTTGAATAAATATTTCCAAAATCATTATACATATGTTTTGCTATGAAATTGATGTGTGTTACACAGGTTTTCCTCTGACTGCCTATAAACAACTGTGAATTATTATTATCATTTAAGTGCTCTGAACTGGATTAAACAAACATTGATATTGCCTAATGTATGTACTCATTTACATATTCCTTTATGTAATCTATTTTAAAGTCAGTTGCTCTCTGATAATCACTGATGATATTTTTCTACATGTCTGTTTGTTCATGTCATTATGAACATATTAATTTAATTTATTAATATTCAAAACCACTGTGGTTTGTCTTAGTTTATATAGTTCTCTCCTGTCTTATTTTTCCCTCTCATCTGCTTTCCTACTTCTTTTGAAGGCAAGGGTCATTTGCATTTTTTGAGTTAGGGGAGGAAGACTTTTGAAACTATTCTTGGAAAAAGCACTAAATTAAATATTAATGCTTAGGTGGGTAGACTGAAGTCAATAGATAAGTGACTAGGAGGCAGGTCTGCAAATATATTTGTTTACTGTGGTTTTAAATATATGTAATGATTTCATTCAAGACTTGTGTAGTTTCATGACAATGATTTGCAATCCTCAGATATTCATAGAACATGTAAAAGGAATTTGAGCTTTCCTGTGTCATGAAGCACATATGACCTTATGTTTTAGTATAAACTCTTCTCTGGTCATTACCTAACCAGTTTAATCAGTGTTTTCTCTCAAAAACATATATAGTGTGGAAAATACACATGCAGTTTTATAAAAAGCATTTTTAATTCTCCTAGATTTTATGCAAGGTTGAGGACAGCAAAAGTTACAGAAGCTAAAGATTGGCTTGATATTGCACTGAGGAGGAATGCCAAGAAGCCATGAGGTTTGGCATATGTTTTCCCTCATTTGTTTCTCCTCTACCACGGTTTGGTGGCACAGCTGCAAGGAGCCAATTCTGTCAAGACAGCAGGAAAGATTTTCTTCTCATGGTGCAAAGTCTACTGCTGTCTGTTAACAGTCCAATGACAGGGTACAAATAACTGATGTTAATCTTCTTTAAACTCCAAGACTCCCACTAAGCCTTTTCTACAATTACAAAGAAAGAGAAGAAAGGCATCTTTCTAATGAGAACAAAACTCTAGAATACCTCCAACTGCTAGAACAGAGTAAATATGAAATACAGAATACTACGTGAAGTTCCAAATGGATATTATCACCCAATGTAATATACCTGTTCAGTACTTAAATAGTGCCGGAGACCTGCAGCCCGTGAAGAGGGGAAAGCCCCACACTGGAGTAGGTTTTTCCCTGGTAGGACTTGTGGCCCCTGTGGGGGACCCACGCCGGTACAGCTCATTCGTGAAGGACTGCACCCCATGGAGGAGTGATCCACGGGACAGCAGTTTGGGAAGAACCTTGCCCATGGGATGGACTCATGCTGGAGAGGTCCATCAAGGACTGTCTCCCATGGGAGGGACCCCACGGGAGCAGGGGAAGGACTCCTCTCTCTGAGCAGCGGAAGAAACAACAAATGACTGTAATCCCCATTTCCTGTCTCCCTGCACCGCTGGGGGGAAGGA
This sequence comes from Lepidothrix coronata, assembly GCF_001604755.1. Classification (NCBI taxonomy): domain Eukaryota; kingdom Metazoa; phylum Chordata; class Aves; order Passeriformes; family Pipridae; genus Lepidothrix; species Lepidothrix coronata. The sequence continues at coordinate 8,707,796 of NW_016690180.1, read as the reverse complement.
AGGAGAACATGGAAGGAAGGAGGGGTAGGGGGGAACGTGTTTTTAAAACTGTTTTATTTCTCACTCTTTGGCTCTTATCCTGTCAGTAATACATTTAAGTAATATCCACACTTTGAGTCTGTTTTGCCCATGAAGGTAATCAGTAAGTGACCTCTCCCAGCTTTTATCTCAACTCATGAATCCTTAGCTGTTTTTTTCTCTCTCCTCTGTCCAGTTGCAGAGGGAGAGTGAGAGAATGGCTTTAGTGGGTACCTGGCATCTGGCCAGGGTCAACCCATTACATGACTGTATTCTCAATAAAGATTTAAAGTACATTTGTTCCCTGAAGGTACAATACAGAACTAATTGATCAGCAATATGACCTACAACATGCATTTTCCACTGGTGCATATTTCTTTCAAACAGGTAGTATTTTCTGTCAGCAATATAAGTCATCACTCTTTCTTAAAAAGAACTTTGTCAAAGAGAAGTTTGACCTGCATAAAAAATTAGGACTAAGGTCAATGCCAGCAAAATAGTATCAGTGGAAAAAAACCCAACTTTTCTGTTATTTATATTTTTTTAAACTAAATTCCAGTCTTGTCTTATTTTTCATAACAATGTTTGAGAAAACAGCAGTTGTTAATCCAAAACTCTGTCAATCATCTACCAAGTGGAATGAAACTCACAGGATATTAAGTTGCCAAACAAAATAATAAAAATCAAAACATGGAAAATTTGTAGATACACCTCATCAAATCAATGTTAAAAAATTCCCACAAAGATTATTGTCAAACAAGTCTTGCCTACAAACTTACTCTTTTGAAATGTTGAGCCAAAGGTTATTAGGATTTCTGGTGCAAGTTATTTACCTTTAGGGGACTCGTTTAACCCTAATCTAGCAAAAAAAAAATTGTTAAGTGCTGGCTCCCTAGGTTAATATGCTAGCAGGCTTTTTCCCACTGCCTTTTTTTATTGGATCCTCGTAGTCAATAAATTTTGTCAAAGTATTCTGTGGGAGAAAGGTTAGAAACAACATGGCATGCTTGTTTCGAAAACAGAACTAGAAAAAGGCAATTATTTTTGGATATCATCAGGAGACAAATACTTATAAAATCAGATATACGAACCAGTGCTTTAGTGAATTATCATCCTGAGGGCAGAGCACATATTGGGCTCACTTTCAGGGCAAAGGTAGAAAGTGTGCACATTGGATATTACTACAGTCATTTGGTCAGAAAAAACCTATCATTTAACATGAATTCTGTTTCATAAAACAGCTGGGGAGGAAAGCAAAATGATAGAGAAGAATAACAAGGACCGTAAATGCATTAACATCCTTCCCCCTCCAGCCCTACTTCCAGTCTGGTCTAGCAGACCTGCCTGGCTCCCATCTGAAGGGCATACACTGCTTTAAGTCCTGCATTTGTTTTCTCACAAGCTGCTGGGCTGGAAATTTTCCTCAAATCCAGTTGCTCTTAAATTGGAGTCTCCATAGCAACCTTCACAGGGGTGCACATTGGAGCCAGCTGCCAGAAGAAGACAGTTGCATAATACAAAATGAGAGGTTTTCTACTTTTCACTTTTTCTGCCCTGAGATATATAGACAGACAGATAGACGGGCAGACAGATGGACAGAAAGAATGTAAATAGTAGGGTAAAACTCTGGTAGAACTGATTAAAAGTGGATGATACTGCAAAGCTATTCAAAATAATTTAAAGAAGTGACAAGAGAGGTTGATTAAATGACATATTCATTCCTTTTGTTGTTATTAGTGTTAAGAGCAATGACTTGCACCACGGATATGAAGTTGAGAGAGTAAGGTGATGACAATATCAGCTTTCAGTCTACTGGCAGCTAAATCCAATCTCTGTGTGAATCAGGTAATGCTGGAGGTTGATCGGGACTCTCATGTTGATTATGAAGTTCAGAAAACACTCAGAAAGGAGAGATTTTGAAGAATGACGTGTTGGTTTTCCCAGAGTAACTGCAAGGAAATTAGTCTGAAAGATCATAATGGAGCCTGGGTTTAGATATGGAACTGAGGAGTAATTAAATACAGAGAGACTAGGGGGACTTGCTTACTTGCCATCGTATTTGGAAAGGCAATATTAAGCACATCATTAAAACAAGAAAATGAGCTGTAAGACAATTTTGGCAGCAGAAAATACTTACATCTCCTGTGAAACTTCCCTTTCACATACTATGATTCAAAAGAGTATGTCTTTTTCTGGACTTTGAACAGATATTTTTGTTGCAGTCATTGGCTATTTACTTTTCCAGGAATAATTCTGACAATTCTTTGATCGTGACTATGTATCTCCATGCTAACAGAAATACCATTCATCTTGATGTCCATGAAGTCACACAAAAACCTAAAACATCTTCCAGGCCTTTTCAGGAAAGAGTGACTGAGAATGCTTAGGTAATTTCATAATTGACATAATTGACATAATTTTCTTTCTTCTTCAGAAATGACTGACTAATGCAAATATTTACCTATGTGGTATCTTAGATTTCAGACTGTTTCATGTATATATACAAAACATGTATATTTATTTTTCACACAAAAATCCAGCCCCAAAAAGCTTCTGATAGCAAGGATTTTTGGGACAACTGCACACACATGCATGATCCACTCTGGTATTTTATCATTCAGATAAATGCTAATATTTATACAACAGCTGGATCTCAACAGTCAACCATTAAGACACATTTGTGATTCCTCTTCATGCCTTCTGTTAGCTCACCTTGTTTCCTCTGCTTATTCTCAGAAGTAATTTCCTCATCTTGGTCCACATTTATGTCACACAATGGGTAAAACCCTAATTTCCTCTCCGCTTTAAAAAAAAAAACAGGAAAAAAAAAAAGGTGGAAGGCTGGCACTAAGTCTCTGCAGCTGAGCTGAAACATGGAGTTTGAGTAACATCAGCCCCAGCAATGCATGGCTAGTTTAGGGTTTGCCTTTCTGATTAAAGCTTACCATGGCTATCTTCCTATCACAACCTTGAAAAAAAGGATTTTTTTGGTTTCTTCTAACAGGTTTTCTTTGACTTCATGCTATGTCTTGTGCAGTAACAATATTTTGTAAAAGCAATGAAAATGTGAAATTCAGAATCTACGTTATGGAGAGTTGCAATATTTAACCACAGCCCCACAGACATTACCACTTTGCTGAATTTAATTTTTGTCAAGTAGAAGATGTACAGGTGCAATGGTTGGCACTGGGCTCCTTATAGTTGATAATGCACTACATGAAGTTGAAAAGTAATTCTGAGAGAGAGAATTCAGACAGAAAATAAGTAGACATAAATTCAGGCTTGAAATTCATGCGGAAGTCAAATTAAAGCTCATAACACTATCTTCTGCAAATGTTCTTTATTTTCAGCAGAATTTCAGAAAAATGTAAGAAAACCAGTAGACCTGACAAGAAACTGGAATTTCTGGCTCACCAGAATTCTGAAATTTTGACATTTCAGTTAGCGTCTGTTTCAAATTCAGAAAAGGCAGGAATAAAGGCAGGAAGTGAAGGTTAATGGAACAAACATGAATTCTGAAAATCTTAGGAAATAAATCTAGGCAAATTACAAATAAAATCAAAATAAATAAGCATCTATAAATTAAATGCGAAAAAAGTCAATGTTTAGTAAATTCAAATGTACATTAAAAAGTATTTAAGCAAGTTGTGCTCAATGCTCTTGAGCAAAAAGTGTTCACCATTAAATTGTTTTGCAAATATAGAAAAAGAGGTATCCAGAAGAACAATATTATTCTTAATTGAAACTGAATTTAGTCAATACCAGCAGTCAAAAAGGGTAAAAATATTGGAAAATTTTTTCTAACATTTTTATTAATAAAATATTTTCACTTACTAAATTTTTTCACTTAGAATTGTGTTTTTAAAAATGAAAAAAATATGGATAGGGGCCATGATGATGATGTTCCCTTCTCCTCCCTCCCCCGTTTTGAAAAGCAAAAACATAAAAAGCTGCATCAAATCCAATACTGTTCTGCTATCTCTAACTAAAATTCTGCTATAAGTTCTTAATATTACCAGCTAAGCTGAAAGAATCCTCTATTCTGCATGTTTCCTCTGGCAGCATTTTACAAGTAAAAGAACAGAGAATAACTGTAGGAACTTCTCTACTGCCTGAATAGCCCAGTAATCCTTTGTGGCATTGTTCAGGAAAGGATTTCTCATCTAAGCTAGATTTTGACATTTGAGACCCCAAGCAGTAAATCCCATGGCCAGCCAGGAAGAGAAAGGTGCCAGAGGTATTTCAGAGCTGCGTGTTGCCCACAGGGTATGGAATGGCCACAGAGCCTTGCTCTTTCAGATGGAACCCAACACACCAAGCAGAGGGACAACCTCTGTCCGGGCACACAACACTGCCATGCTCTAGTGGTCTGCCCAGTAGAAAATATTACACACAAGGTGGATTTTGAAGCCATAAGCTGTTTTTTTTTTTCTGCAAATATGAGATGTGTTGTTACCATAGAGGATGAAGGGCAGAGGGAGGGGGAATGGGAGTCCAAGACATGGCAAGCCGAAAGACTTGCACTGATGATATGAACTAGCATACCTTCATGGTGCTCCAGCGATGCCTGCTAAGATCACAAGCTTCTATTGCTTTTGTTTAGTACTGAGGCAATGATTATGCTGCCAGCTTTTACTTGCAATGAATTACAGCCTCTCCAGCGTGCATCAGCTCAGCTGACCAGTGCAGGAAGTATGGAGCATACAGGGAAAGTATCTGCCACAGGCAGAGCTTCAAGGAGTGTTTTATTTTCACACCTTTATGCTCCCATGTTCATACAGGTGAACCGCAACATAACTAAAATTGCATCTAAATGTCAGTGTTTAAGCACTCTGCTGGAACACTGAGAGTAAAATTTACCTGCCTTGAATTAAGTCAGTGAAATCACAATAAACATCTCATGTTGGGGTAAGGATACTTAGTGGGAAATCTGTCAAGTCAGAACTGAATGGAGAGCTTCAGGCAGCCATTTTTACCTTTGGCTGTTTCCTGCACTGAATTTCAGCACATTAAAAAATTCTCTTGCCTGGCATCAAAAGCATTAGATCTTTATACAGATTTTCTTTCCAAAGGCTACAGCTTGTACCTTCCTAAGCACCAATCCTCAAAAAGCCTTTCTTCTGAAGGCAATTTAATTTTATCTAACACAAACCAGGAGCACTTTATTATGCCTTTAGCTCTTGAGTTGCCTCCCCACGTCTCTGACTGTCAGTGTTTAAACCAAACTCAAGATTGACATACAGACAGTAATTTTGCCAACAGCTAGTCCCAGAACTCTGCACACCAGCATCTCTGTATCCAAATTTTTACTTTCAGGATGGATTTCCAATGCTAAAGGAGTGCAGATCCTCAACAAGCATTCTTTTCTATTCTTATACTAAACCTTCTATTTCTTATTCCTGCATCTTGCATGCAGATACCATTTACCACCTTCCCCTACAATTATGTGTGCATTTTTCAATATTTTTTTTTTATATTTAGGTTAATTTGAACAGTTCCACTTCCTGACAGTTGCAAGTAAAAAATCCACATCTTGTATGGTAAGACTCCCATTCCATTTCTGAATTGGAATTGATCTTCCTACTTTGTCTTGTAGTGAGCAAAACACCTGCCTCTGGAGTACCCTGCTTCCACCTACCTCTGCAAACTAAAAGCCACTGTGTTCAAGTGGAATAAACATTCCAGAAATTTAAAAAAAAATTTCTATCATACAAGGAAGAGTAAACATTAAAATATCAATGTCTTTGATCTATGTATTTACCTATGTGTTTATATTTGTCTCGCATTTGCTGGTATATCCATGGAGGGATAAGCCCAAACAGAACTCCAGCAAAGTCTTGAAATATCTCTGGTTTTGCTCCTGACACATATCCTTTCTCCAAATCCCTATACTGGTAAAACTTGAAACTAATTTTAAGCATTCTGTTTGCTTCACCTCTGAACACAGTTTACTATATGTCTGATAGGAAATATCTACTTTTAGGTAAACTTTTATGGATGACCTCCAGGGACAGGGGGGGAAACATCCATACTATCTATAAAGAACTCGACTTCATCTTTTCCTATTTATATATTTATCATTATAATGGGAATTTTCAGAATGTTAGGGAAAATTGCCTCATTAAAATGTCACTAAAAAGATAAATAAAAAATACCCAAACATATTCAGGGAAAAACCTCCCTTTCAAAAATAAATGAAGCACCTTATGTTTGTCAGGGAAATACTCTGTAGACATATTTCACCTAAATTTATCAGAGTACATCCAATTATGAATCACATAATGTCACACTGCTATGAAGTCCAATGATGCTGTTGCTTACAGCTCAAACTAGGAGATCAGGCATAGACTTGGATGAGTTTTTCTCCTAAGGTTTATCCAAGAGGAACAAGTTGCCAGTTGTAAATTATTTACTAGTGTCTGAACTTCTCACCGTGAACAGGAACTTAATAACCACAAAGAAATATGCAAATACATAGTACAAAACAATGCAAGGTTTCAAAGAGATCTGTTTTCATTATCTGGATGGATTAGTAACTATTTCTCTTAGTCCAATGTACACCATCATGTAGTGTAATTGTTCTAATTAATGTAATTAATTGGATGCTTCCATAAGACATGGCAAAATCATACATTACATCAGATTCCTTTATCAATTTCAAAGTCAACTCCTTTAGATAGTGTAGCTGGTCGTGTTATGGCCATTTTTTTCACGAAACTTCCACACTTGATAGGTGAGGTAGGTGGTCTCCTATTTTCTTGAATAATTTCCTGAAGAAAATGGGCACTATCATATCCTTAGTATGATTATCTTGAATGTATTACACTACTGAGGAATGGTATGCTGAATTATGTAATTTCTAAATTGCTGTTTGGGTCTGCTTTCAAATACTGGTTGCCGGAAGAGTCACAGAGTATTTTGGATGGTAGCCAAAAAGAACTTAAATAGCATGAGATATGCAATTTGATGGTTACTAGCATTTGCCATACTTTGTGGTTATAGCAACATTAGTATCCAGTGATTGATGCAAAGTGATTGCTAATTGCTGTAATTAATCAAATGTCATTCAGCATTGAGGAGTTATTGACATCATGTACACACACACACACACACACAAAGAGACACACACACAAACACACATAAGGAAATCCCTTACCCGAGAGATATCAGCACAAGTGCAGAAAATGCTACTTTTTTCTTTTTTTTTCAGAAAAAAGGAACATTACCTTCCCCTTTGTTTACTGCAAAGGCAAGGTTCCATGTGCTCTGACACCAGTCGCATAACAGTAGGAAAATTTGCCCTTTGGCTTCCAACAGCAGTCACTAAATCAAAATGCTTCAAAAGTCTTCTACAATGCTGAGGTACAGTAACTGCCCAACTTAACGGGGAATATGGCAGCTAGGTATTTTGTCTGTTCATAATTGTTGCAAACACATAAAAGACTTGTGCTAAGGTTTTATGCAGGAGTACAAATGGATAACTGGGTTAACATGTGCTGTTTAGCTAATATAGGAAATGGAAATGAAAGCCTTATATAAGGTCAAATCACTTATATTGTTGGAATCACAAGTAACATGAATGTATAGATAATGTTGAGAAGTTCTTCCTCTACTTATTCAATTACTTTCAAGGTTATGGATGTATGAAACTGGTACAGAAGCTAAATGCATTTTTGGTTGTTAGGAGAAGAGTTTTGCAGCTACTGCAGAAAAAGCTTAGCAACCCTTGCTGACTCTTTTTCTCTACTTTTGCTAGGTGTATGCTGCTTTTGCACTGGCTCGCTGCAATCATTCAAGAGCTAGCAGGAGTATTTGTAGAATATTTTAGATTATTTCTGGATATTACTGGGACTGTTTTTATATAGTGGAATAAAAAAGTACGAACAGGAGCATTTTATATTTATTCAGGGACAAAAACCCACTCCATGTGGTAGTTGAACACCCTTCAGTACCTGGACCCAAAATTTCTTAAGATCCCCCCCTGTAAGTAAATTGCTGCTGTCCAGTCTGTAAAGGTCACTACACTAACACTGACGGTAGGGATCAGGTATACTCGAGGGAAGAGAACAGAGACAGACATTTATATCAATTAATACCATGAGGTCCAGCAGCCACCTTTGGGATTCTGTGACTGAACAGGTATAATCAGTGTGTGAGGCAGGCATACACTGACTATGAATAAAAACAGTAAGACAACTATGCAATTAAATAATTCTAATCACCTGCTCAGGTGGGAGGGACAAGCACAAGTAAGAGAAGCACAGCATATGTGTTGGGATGCAGCGTGCATCTGGGTGCTTTTTAGTTGATCACTGCAAGCCTTTGGTGGCCAAATCCAACTAATGCCTCCTTAGATGCAAGCACAGCAGTATATCATTACCTTTTATTTCACGTGACATTTCAATGCCAGTACCTTTCCTCAGGAGTTGGACTTTGATGATCCTTCTGGATCCCTTCCAGCTCAGGATATTCTGTGATTCTGTGAGATGGATCTTTCCCAAAACAGACCTAGACAGCTATAGAAAAAAAAAAGCCTAGTCCTCTAAACAGCTCCATTTGGCTTCTCTGGAAGTTTCTTTTCTTCTTACTGTCATTATCAGGTTACTTGCACTATCCTTCTGCAGAAAGAAGCTCATATAAAGCTCATATAAAACCTGCTGTAGCAGGCCAGAACTGACCTGTTTGGATCTTGTTTGGCTTGTTTTCAACCATTGCCCAAAGCAAACATCCCATTTCAGTTTAATGGCAAACTGGAAAGAGCTTTTTTGTTTTCTTTCTTGGCCAAAATCAGAAAGAAAATAGGATATTTAGCGTAGAACAAAACATTTGACACTGTATGAATTTCTCATTGTAATGGATTTTGGAAGATTTAAATAAAGAATTAGACTCTTTGCTCTTCTCTATTCTGTTACATAACTAAGCACTCGGGTAGAAGATAAAGTTTTATAAATGGTTTATATAAAGTTTTATAATAGCTTTTCAACTATTTAGTATTACATATCAGTAAATTTTTCCAACTTATTAATTAGTGCCAAAATACCAAATGGGTGAGATGACATACAATGTATGCCAATCACTACAGAGCATCGCTTGGACTCTGAGTATTTGTTGTTTGAGGATGCTGTCAAACAGCAGAAGCCATTTCATTCTATAGCTGGAATTGAAACACCAAATAAATACTCTTGCAACATCTTAATTTCCTTATGCTGTCCCTGGTGATGATCTTATCTGCAATATATGCTAACAATATATCGCTCCAGGGAGCATCTTCATATGCAACATTTTGAAGTTGTTTTCAGTTCTTCCCATCTTGTCAAGAGATAGAATTTAAAAAAATCATTGTTACAAGCATTTTTAATTTTGTCAGCAAATGACAACAGACATTTGAAGATTCCTAAATGCATCATATGTGTACATAAAGATACATAGCAAAGTCATTTAATATGACTGCATCAATTTTGGGGCATAGGCAAATGTACTGCCAAACTGCTCTGTGAACAAGGAGGATCTCTTCCATGCATTTCATGTGCTGTGTTTTTCTATCACACATTGCAAATACTGTGTTTTCAAACTCTCAGCTAAGTACCATGGCTTCCTGGTAAACTTGACCACTTAACTTGGGAATAGTGTACGTTTGGGCATGATTTTCTTTGAAATTATCAAAAATTGAGTCAATGAGTTGCAGCTTTTTTTTTTTCTTTGAAACAGATCCAAAGTAACTCTGTGCTAATCAGTTCAGTCTTTCTAGTTACCTCACAGGGCATGAGGAAAAGACTACTGAAGTCAATTTCCACATTTTTAGCTCACTCTCCCGTGTTTTGTGACTGTGATAGTGAGTCAAGGCTAACATCTGCCCAAACACTCAATATTTACTTCTGATCAGCATTATTGAAAAGTCTTTTTTGTATTGTGATGGGACACAATCCTCCTTCTGACTCACACACATCTCTGGCTCTCACCAACCTGTTCACTGTCACCATAAGTACCCCACTGCAGAGATCTTGTAGGCATAGTCCCTCTCGCCCCGAAAGTTTTCACCTGACCAGAAGCACAGAAATCAGGAAAAGCAGACAGATATATATCATTTAATTCAGACACCTCTCCGGAAAAAAAAGCCCCACAGTTCATTGAGTGAAGATACAGTAAAATGTGGACAAGGAACTAAAACAAGTGCTCTTTCTGTCACAGAGTGCCTATCTACCTTGTGTGATCAATAAAAATAGGGTCTTTTCTTGTGGATTCCATGGCACATCTAATACTAGTTTATTTTGTTGTCTGTGTAAAATGAGACATATGAATGTAGAATAATGCGAGTCTTATTTAGAGTTCTTTTTATTAGTAGATTTTTGTAAATAACATTAACACTTTAAAACATCAAAACATATATTATATACATTTTTATATGAGGTGCAGTCATCACTCTAAAATACATTCTAACATGGTGCAATCTGAAGGATATCATGTCTAAGAGAAACACAGACACTGGTGCTGTCTTTGTTCACATAAATGTTTTCCATGTCTCTCTGTGGCCTGCGTGACTGACTGTGTATATGTATATATATATATGTTGTATATGGGTGGTCTGTGTCCATGTGCTTACTGTAGATACACCCTCAGCCTTGTTACAGATTGGACCTACAATCATGGAGTTGCAGCAGCCTTGCCTCTCTTAGGCAATTGGATACAGCATAATATACTTCCTTCTAAGAAAATACTTATCAGAAGTATTGCCTGCTTGATTCAAGGCATAAAATCATTCAAGGCAAAAGATGTCTGAATATACTCTCATTTATTGAGAGTAATTTGAAAATGTAATTTTAAACCAGGAATGTATCTCTGTATTTCAATAATCTCTGTTACTAAAGTATAACACATTCTAACATTTGTCTGTTTGCCATAAATGAAAATGTGTGTTGAAATTTTAAGTACTATTATTGGTATATGGTAAAAATATCTTGAATGTGGTATTTCAGTTTTGATTAAATTATTAGTTCTAAGAGTTTAGTTGACTAAGGCACTGTCATCCATTTTGTTCTACATCCTACATTAAGGATTCTCATCTGATCTGCAAAGTCTTACTTCCTTTCTTCTGTTTTTTTCTTTGCGACATTTCAGTCTGAACAGATCAGAATGTCATCAGGCATAATCATCACATATTCATAATTTTACTTTTTCCAGTATAGGATCTGACCCATACTAATTTTTTTTTTTGATGCCTGATAATCTAAATTGTTTTCACTACAAAGTTATATTACATTAAAATGTAAATTTTAAAAGTATATTAAAATACTTGAAAATAATACTAAATAATATAATATTAAATAATATGGAAGAACTGAATGATATCTAACATGTAGTCATAGTTTGCTCAGTCCTGAGGAATCAGAATACTGCAGCCCACATGTCCTCTATGGCAATACATCATTCCCTAGGCTTTGGTAAGTTAACCATCCATACTGTCATGCTCGGCAGGATGCTTATATGCATTTGCTAAATTCACAAAGACTGCAATGCCACAGTGGAAGAAAAGTTGGAAGGTTGGTGCTGAGGACTTGACATACCCTTCACAGGTGTTTCATCAGTTCTAGCAGGCTTCTGTGGGTGATAGTTCCTCCAAAAGTGCTGCTTTTGGTTTTTTTCTCATCCAAAAGGAATGCAGTTTGTACTCTTGCATACCCCGATCCATATCAGGCTCCAAAATGTGACAACTGTGGAGGTTGAGATTTGATTAAAGACCTCACTAATAAACTGAAACAACACTGTTTAATCTACTATTTTCTTTCATGCTATTCAGCAGATCTGCGTCTTCCCTTTATCTTGTTGTCCTGTTTTTGGCCAAGACAGAGTTAATTTTATGTTATTTTATGTTATTTCCAGTCTTGTAGAAGGGACCTTCAGTTCCTAATTACAAGAAGTGAGAAATGAGTACCATGATCAGAACTAGAGGAGCCCTGCCTCCAGTCCGGTGGGGGAAAGGGACAATCAGCTCTGTTGAACTCTGTCGATTGGGTGGCCCCGCACATCAGACACACAAGAGTAAAAAGGCTCTAGTTGACACCAGTGCAGAATGTACCCTGATGCCATCAAGGTATGTAGGGACAGAGTCCATCTCTATTTCTGGGGTGACAGGGAGATCCCTACAGTTGACTAGATTGGAAGCTGAAGTGAGCTGATCACACAATGAGCTCAAATAGGAACTTCCAATCACCCAGGGATCCTGGAAGTCCTCATGAACCAGGCCAAAGGTGAAAACTTCAGATTATCATTATCAGAGGGGGAGGAAAAGGTAACACCTTTTGGTGGGAGGTCCCACCATACAATTAGCTACCAGAAAATGAAAACCAATACACCCTCTTTACTGATGGTTCCTACAGTATTATAGGGACAAATCGAAAACGGAAAGCTGCCATATGGAGTCCTACATGGGAATTGCACAAGCCATTGAGGGACAAGGTGGATCAAGTCAGGTTGCAGTGCTGAAAGCTGTCCAGATGGCCTTAGATATTGCTGAATGAGAGAAATGGCCAATACTCAGTGTAGACACTGACTCGTGGATGGTGGCAAATGCTCTGTGGTGGTGGCTGGAATGTTGGAAAAAGACCGATTTGCAGCATAGAGGGAAACCTATCTTGGCTGCTGAACTGCGGCAAGACATCACTGTCCAGGTTGAGAAGATGGCTGTAAAAGTACATCATGTAGATGTTCATGTACCCAAGAGTCAGGCTAACGAGGAACATCACAACAATGGACAGGTCGATCCAGCTACCAAGAGTAAAGTGACTTAGGTGGATCTGGACTGGCAACATATGGGTGAATTTTTTCTGGCTCAGTGGGCACATGACACCTCAGGTCATCAGGAAAAGATGTGACATACAGATAGGCTTGTGACTGAGGAGTGGACTTAACCATGGACATTATCTCGCACGTTATCCATAACTGTGAAAAATGCACTGCAACCAAGCAGGGCAAACATGTAAAGCCCCTGTGTTTTGGTGGACAATGGTTGAAATATAAATATGGGGGGTCTGGCATATTGATTACATTGCACTCCTGCAAACCCGCCAAGGCAAGTGCCAAGTGTTGACAATTGTGGAAACCACTGGATGGCTGGAGACGCACCCTGTGCCTCACATCACTGCCCAGGACACCATCTTGGGCCTTGAAAAGCAAGTCCTGTGGTGACATGGCACACTAGATGAACTGAGTTGGACAACAAAAGTAGCTTCATAGACACCTGGGCTAGAGAGCACAGTACTGAGTGGGTGTATCATATCCCCTATCATGCACCAGCCTCTGGGAAGGTTGAGTGGTACAATGGACTGTTAAAAACCACATTGAAAGCAATGGGTGGAGGGACCTGCAAACATTGGGACCTACCTTTAGCAAAGGCCACTTGGTTAGATAACTCTAGAGGCTCTACCAATTGAGCTGGCCCTGTCCAATCAAAATCTCCACGTAGTGTAGAAGGGGATAAAGTCCCCATGGTGCATATGAGAAATGTGTTAGGGAAGACCATCTGGAATAGTCCTGCCTCAGGCAAAGGCAAACCCATCTGTGGGATTGTTTTTGCTCAAGGACCTGGGTGCACTTAGTGGGTAATGCAGAGGGGTTGGGAAACATGATATGTACGTCAAGGAGACTTGATTTTTGGATGAGAACAATCTGTAATGTTGAATTGCATATATAATATCAGTTACTGAATGACACTGCCACTGTATGCCATAACGACTGAGGACAATGAGGATGGACTACCGTGACACCAGTCATAAGCTCCTGATGCAGCTGGCAACCAGCAAACACAATAGCTCTCCTGCACTGGAAGGCATTTATGAAAAAAGAAGGTATTTTTTCTCAGTTTGCATATAAATACCCAGGTTTGAAGGATGCTCAGATAGTCAGGATAATAATGTTAACCACAATATTTCTAAAATATTTGTCCTTTTTTAAAAATTAGAAATGTCTAATTAAATCTTCCCTGACAAAGTATAGCCCTTCATTTTGCATTTTATAGTGTTACAATATTTAAAAATTAATTTCAAAGGTTTCTTGAAATGTTTAGTTAGTGCAATTTTATCTTTCTATCTATGTTGATCATGATCTATGCAGAGAGAGACAGAGAGACGGGGAGCATAGAGAAATAGGGAGATAGACAGATAGTGGGGTAGATAAAGGGACAGATTCAATCTTGATTACTACTAATGTAAACATGAAGCACATTGACTGAAGTCAGCATGGTATCTCTTGTCTGACACCTGGGGATATGAGAACAGAATATTACCTTAAACATTTTTTAAAAAAACCTTATAGGAGTTATTGGACCAATTGACATTCTCAAATGCAGTATTTTTCCCCACACATCTCTCAGGTTTGCCATCTGGTGAACTGGTCACCTGTTAATTTAAGTACCAACCACTCAATAATACTTTGCATAAACAGATGTGGAGGTGATAGGATTATCATTAAAATGTGAACTCCCAAAATAATTTTGTATTTATTAACAGACTTGGAGAAATCTTGGTCATATTGCTAACAGTAAGATGTACATGTTTAGTGGCAACCTGAGAGACATATATATTTTTTTGATACTGTATGTATATGAAGTTGTTTAAGAAAATTTTGTATATCCATGTCCAAAATATGCATTTTGGACTGGATCTATATCTTCTTCCTCTGGCATACACTCTCTTATTAAGGTCGGGATTCTGCAAACACATTAGTGCTTAATTTTGCCTACGTAAATAACATTATTAACCACAAATACCGTAAACATACAAATACTCTGGTTTTGAACATGCTTATATTTCATCTAGATGCAAGAACACAGACACAAGACTGACTGAAATATCACTTACCTTATTGTACTAGCTGCATTAATAATATTTTTAGAGTCAACAATACCTTGTACTATCTTTTGTATTTGTATATACATGTCTATATCAAGTAATAAGACCAGAAAAACTATTGTAATCAAAAACATGCAATAAATTATGATATTTTTAATACTGTCATCATACTGGGAAAATCCAGAACAGCACATTATTTTCTTTTAATTGCATTTTCTAAATGCAAGAGTTGTAACAAAACAACAGATGCTGGGCATCGCTAGAGATGCGAATCTTTGATTTGTTTTAATAACTGCTCTGACATTTAGACTGTGGACTTTAAGAGGAGATTCCAAGGCAAATGTTTTCATCATCATGACTCATTTTTGCCTGAAGGAAATACAAATTAAAAAAAGAGATAAATAGGGAGGAGAAGAAGAAGATTCTTGTTAGTCACAATTTCCTCAGGTTATTATGCTTTGTTTATCATGAAATTTCTGAACACTAACTTTCACTAAGTATTACACACTTTCTTGCACTCACACACTGCATTTATCTTGATTTGTGTTTGTGGCTGTACACAAAGGTTCAAATAGTCCTTATAAATCATTTCACTTGTCTAATGCTGCCCTTATGGGGAAATTACATGTTACTGGAAGACAGTAACAACTAATAGAAGAAGGCAGCAGAGAAGACGTGCAAAAAAATCTCCAGCAAATCACAAGCAAAATGTCATTGCGTTTAATTACTCTCTCCAGCAATATAAGCACATGACAGAGCCCGCATGTAGTGATGAATATAGCATGTGATTAGCACTGAATGTAAAGGCATGCACTGCCAAGGGGAAAGTGCTCATCTTCCGTAATAAATTCACTACTAGATTTTGAGAGATACCATAGACCCTGTGCTCTGAGGGCCCCAAAACAAGGATCAGGACCAGTCTTTCCTTCCAGATTATACTTTGATTTTTTTCTTTTAATAATTGCCCATGCTGGATCTTCAATAACTCACTTTCTTATA
This sequence comes from Lepidothrix coronata, assembly GCF_001604755.1. Lineage (NCBI taxonomy): Eukaryota > Metazoa > Chordata > Aves > Passeriformes > Pipridae > Lepidothrix > Lepidothrix coronata. Next base: position 8,691,936 of record NW_016690180.1, on the reverse strand, counting down.
TATATGCTTTCCAATGGAGCATAACAAAAGTATTCACATTTCTCTGAAGTTGCTGGATCAGTTTACCCAAGAGTATGAAGTACAAAATTTTCTTTGAAGTTAGATTTTAAATGATAATGATTTCATACTCAATGGTAGACATTCATAAAATACAGCAGTGTTGCTAAATCAGTTCTGAATGGGAAAAATATTTGCACGCCCTCACAAACACATAAGTTGAAAGTTAGAAATTTTAGAGGAAGAAAGATCTGAAATGGTCTTTCTGTAGAAACAGAAGTCAGAGGTCTGTCCAAATCTAACTCACTGACTGGGCCCAACAGTTTAAATACGACTAGGTGCTCATACATTCCTTCCTGGCTGTGGCATGAACATGGCTTGAGTCTTCAGATCTCTGCAGTGTGAACATAATAATTTAAGAGATACAAAATGCAGTCTTTCAGATGAAGAAACTGCTTCATTTAGTGATCCACAGGGAGTCTTTAAGCGGAGAAGTGGACGTGATTACTAATAGATCAGCTGTGTTTAATTTTTTAATTAATGTCAGTGTTTTCTTAAGCATTACAAAGTAAGAAAATACTAAAAAGTTTTGAGTAAAAAGGCTACAGAATAGTTTCTAAGGACCGCAGTAAAGTAAGGTTTATATATGCACCAGATACAGGTTCAGAGATTAAAAGATTAAAATGTCATCACAAACTTGATACTTTGATTTATTGCTGTATAGAGCAAAGCTGACAGTCAGAGAACAAAACCTACTCACTGCAGGGTTATGTAGCATAACATTTAATTTGAAGTGGAATTAGGTAACTGGTGTACAGTGATTCTAGGGTTTAAAATCTGATTTAGGGTTCAAAATACTACAGGTTGCATTCTGCAGAACCATAAATACTGCAGTAAAAGTCAACAATTATGAGACAAATTATGCTATGCACATGTCTGATACTGAATGAGTGACTGGCATATATGTAGGGAGAACAGCTAGAGGTATAGGATTTGTGTTAAATTCTCTGGTGAAGAGAGACACCTGCACTGAGATTTTGTATAGGGTTGGGTTAAGGCTTGCGACAGCATGGATCCCTCTTTTTCTGGAAAGAAAGCCTGTCCTTAAAAATAGATCTGCCAGGTCTACCCTCACCAGCTTGAAACTATTTCCTCCTACTAGATTCCTGTTTAGTCTTAATCTGTGATCTTTCAGGATCCTGCAACAAGCTTAGCTCTTCTGTCTTTGTTGTCATGTTTTCAGTAGATTTGAGAGGGCAGATCTACATGTGTTCTGGTTAGGTTCAATGTTTAGTAAGCTTTTAAAACAAATGTCTCAGCTGAGCCCACTTTAACTCGTAGTGTCGAGCTGCCTCAGGGTGCCTGAGCTGAATTCCTCTCTGCAAAATCTACATAGTAGATGTGCTCCAGGATCTCATCCAATGCACTCTGACTGCAAATGGACATTTGGTCCCTGGAGCCAGGCTAAAGCTACGACACAAAACAAAATAAAACAACAAAAATTAATGCATATATACTGTGGATGTCATGTTTTCAGCACAAGTTATTTTACTGTACAAAACTGCTCCCATATATTTGCCCTGCTACACAGGTTATACAGTGCAGGTCATACAGATGGAGCCACACTGGATCAGGGATGCCCATTCTTTTACTTGGAAATCCCAGGGATACCAGCTGAAGTAAAGCAACTAGAGAGCCAGCTGCATGGAATTGGACTGGAAGAGTCCCCCTCATCCTATGGAGGTAACTCATGGATTGATAGGGTGATGGGGTAGACATTCCTGAAGTTATCTGGCTGTACCCCAGGAAGTTAATTTGGGGGTGCAAAGAACGTCTGTTAGAAGGTAAGATACAAGATTTTGGGTAATGACTGGGCAATAGCAGTTTGAAATGTTTAGTTTTTGTAAATCTATAAATGTGAGTTCAGCAGCCAGGGTGTGCCATAGGGAAAGACACCACATATCTGATAGACTGAGTGACAAATTATGACAAGAACAAATGATCCAGGAAGCTTGTGATCTGCCATAATTTGCACTAAACAATGCACCCTGTGCTCTTCAGTGATACAGATCCTACTCTTTCATCTAGTTAGTGGCAATCTATTTAGTTAATGTCTGTTTTTTTTCCAAAAAAAAGCCATCATTCCGTCTTCTGTCAGCATGTTGTCTTCAAATATGAAAAATCTATTATTTCTTGTGATGGTTAACTAAATGCTGCAAAGTTTTTAGGGATGTATACACAAAAGTTGCTGCTAGATTGTCAGATGGCTGAGGTGGCATGGCAAAAATCCTATCTCTATTGTTGGATTTAGACTTCTAAGTCTAATTTTAAATTGAATTAATCCTCCACATTCTAGAGACAGTCTGGGCAAGTTTAGCCCAGCCTGCCTCACCACCATGGGCTTCAGTCTTCACCATGGGCTGCAGGAGACTCTCTGCTCCTTCACCTGGAGCACCTCCTTCTGTACTGACCTTGGTGTCTGCACAGTTGATTCTCTCACTTTTTCTCATTCCACTCTCCTGGCTGCAGTTGCCATTGCACCATTTTGTTTTTTTTTTTCTTTCCCTTGTTAAATACATTATCCGGAGGTGCTACCACTGTAGCTTGGCTTTGGCCAGTGTTTGGTCCACCTTGGAGCTGTCTGATATTGGCTCTGCTGGACACGAAGGACACTTCTGTCAGCTTCTCACAGAACCCACCACTATAGGCCCTCACACTGCCAAAATCTTGCCAAGCAAACCTAACACACGTGTATGTAAAATACTGGCTAATTTTCTCTCCTGTTTGTCTCAAGAGTGATAAGCAAATATGTGGAGGTAAGAACTCCTCCTTGCAGTTAAGATTGAAGATGCCAGAATGGCTATTTCACATCCTTTGGGAATTTTGACTGTACCTTTCAGCACAGCCATGCCTTCAGTCTCATCTCTGGTGACTTGAAGTAGAATCAAAGTCAGAGAGCCCTACAGACACCCTGAGTCCTTTTCCTTGTGTGTGACCTACAGGAACTGGGCCTCTTACATATTTATTTGGAATTTGGACTGATTTTTTTCCACATGAAGACCTTCCAAAAACCGAGCAGAAATTAGTTTCACTGCTGTGAGATAAACAGAAACTAACTAAGCCAGACTTCAAAGGTTGTTATCACTTTCTTAAAATGAAAGACACAATCTATCTGAATTGATTGTGCTCAACATATAAAGTAATAAATGTGCTGATCCAGACAAACAAGTACTCTAGAAATAAACAGAGTAAATGATCTTTCATGTTGGTGTTTGTTTGTTTTTGTTCTCTTCTCTTTAAAATGTTTGGTCAAGAATTTAATTATAAAACTCAGAACAAAATTCTGTATCTGAAAAGGATGTGTACAGCTCTTTACCTGAAAACAACACGGATTAATTTACAAAATTAAATCTGTCACTAGTTGTGGAAAATAAATGGAGATTTCCAGTAAAGGTCTTTTAAAGAATTGTTGATAGCTAAGGGCACAAACTCTTTGAAGAGGTTCAAGAAGGAATCATATCTTTAAATCTCTGTTGCTAGCATTTAAGATCTAACCTACAGGCTAGTAATAATAATTGATTTCTAAAAGTTTTTCAGAAATGGTTTTGAAAATAAAAATTTCTGATATCCATTTAAATTATGAGTGTTTGCATGATGAGTTTTCAAGATGAGTTTGCAAGATACAAGTGTTTGAAGATGAGTTTGAGTTCTTATTCTCCAGAGTTGTGCAAGATCTATTGTTAAAAAAGAAATGAAAACACTTCAGAAGCCCATTATTCCTCTTAAAAAAGTTTTCTTTTATTTTAGGATTAAAATACTAATATCATGCTTGTGCATCCTGTTTACTCTCCTGGAACTTTGAACTGGGAAATTACATACTTATGCAAATTTGAAAAGTAACCATATTTACATAGATTAGAAATATGTCCAGATAGACAAAGAAGAAAAAATTACTGAGAGGCATTATTAAAAATTAAAAAAAAAGAGCTTATGAATCCTATAGAAAAAAAATGTAATCAGTTCTAATACGCTTTTGGATCACCAGCAAATATAGAAGTTTTCTTATTCAAATTCTTATTTGAGTACAGTGAGATTTTACTTATTCTCCCCAAATAATTTTTAGTATAAAGCTTTTTCTTTCTTCATTTGATATTTGCTTATTTTTCTGTGGTTTACATTTATGAAAAAGAACTGCATATTTTCCAGAGAAATGAATGTCTGAAATGGTCTGATGACAGCAAGGAAAATTATAGTCAGTTTCATCTTCCATTATTGAGCATTTTGTGGAGTCATTTACCGAGTGAGTTCAAATTGCATATAGACATTTTAATTTGGATTTAGTAAAATCTTATACCTGCTTGCATAGCTATAAGTAACTTCACAACATGCTAGCCACTAAAGAATCAAGCTCAATACCTTCAGTAGAGCCACTAATTTCTTGCTTTTGTATGCATATCTTTTGTCTTTCCGCCAAACCAGTTTGTTCCTCTTCATTTTTAAGGCTACATTTTTGTAGATATTTCCCAGATAAATAGTTGGAGGGGTGTGGTATGTCAGAGAAAGTTAATTCCTCAAAATGAACATAGTTTTAGAAGTTTTCAGGCTGTTGTGGGGGACGGTTTGCAGGCATATGTCTATTAATGAAGTGATAGCTGTTAGAGGAAGTGACCTTTAGAGCAGTGAGAGAGGGAATAAGAGTTCAGAAACATCAAGGTGGATGGATATGCAGACAAAAGAATTGATGCTGTAGATGTTGTACCCTCATGCACATTCCATATGGCTTTTAGTTCAGACTAGCCCTAGTTTGGTCCCTTAGGCAGAGTGACTGCAGCTGGAGAGTATTAGATACATTCCTTGAGCATGTTTAGGTTCATCTTAAAGAAGTCCAGTGCCATGAGACCACTCCACAATATGAGCTAACTATCTTCAGCATGTGCCTGACCACACTGAAGCGCTGCAACTACAGTACAGTATACATTCTGCAGTGCTGTACTATATAAACTCCTGGTTCCACTAGTTTTCAGTGTAACTGCCCCATTCCCAAGCAAAGTATAAGAAAAAAGGTACATTGCCCATCCCTTCCCTTTTTTTTTTAAGGTGTAGTATTTTCTGTGAGGAAAGAATTGCAATAATGAAAGTATTAAATGTAATTCTGCATTGCCCAGCATTAAAAAAATCACAAGTTAGACTTCTGGAGACTGTATTAAAATTCAGCTGATTAAATAATAATCAAGGGGTTGGAATGGCAGAGGTGTCACCGATCTTATTGTAATTAATTCTGTAGAGTTCATATTATGAATTTTCCCTTACTGATCTCAGAGATAAAAATAAGAAAATCTGGAAATCTCATGCTGTAATAGGCTTTAAGCAGCTAGGGATTTTACTGGAAAACACCATATACTGTTACTTTTATTATTAACTTACAAAAAATTCGCTTTTGTGTTGCTGATGACTTTAGTACTATCACTGATTAATTTTTTAGTCTATTTCTTAGAAAAATAGTGAGGACACAACAATTACACTGTAGTATCATATATGGCTTTTAAACCTTTAGCTACTTGAGGTATTGAACTTTATATGTAAGATTTCAGGTGAAAATCATTACCTATTTTTATTTATATGAGAAAAATTGCACATTTGCTATAAAGCTGATTTATGGTCTTAGAAGTTGTGTGAAGATGGAAAAAGAGGGCAGTCTGTTGTGGTTAAGGCATGTGAATTATATAAAAAGCAACGCTTGAACACCTTTATTACTGTTGCTACATGAGTTGAAAACAGAACATGGGTGTCTATTTTCAAGTATTTGATAAGAGAGCACAGTAAATAATTTGTCACTGTCTCTTTTCAAATCCCTTGGAACTATATTTAGTAAAAGCTTTACATCTTGTACGGTGCTATTCAAAGGTTGAACTACATCTTCATGTAGACATCCATATTTATTTATCAGACATGGTGGTCTATCAGGTTGTGTTCTGTCATTATCTTTGACTATTTGATTCGAGGGTAACACAAAGTCTATTGAGTTGGAAGAAAAGCTCTTTATTCCTACAAAGAACATGACTTAGACAACTCATGTCATGCTATGTGGACATATCTTGGAATTCCTTGTTGGCGTCTGGACAAATCAAGAATATAAATCCCAGTGCAAGAATTCTTCTGTCAGATCAATTAGCATCTTGTTCCATTTCCTTCAATTTCTCAGCTGTGCACTGGACAGATCATTCTTATGGCTGGCTGAGAGCTGGATATCTCATATGATTAATATAATCTTTCTAAATCCTTGGGGTAATAATATCAGCTAAACTAGATCACCCAATATCATGGTTTAACCCCAGCCAGCAACTAAGTCCCACAGAGCTGCTCACTCACCGTATCCTGGTGATGGGAGACAGAATCGGAAGGGTGAAAGGGAGAAAACTCATGGATTGACATAAAGACAGTTTAATAGGGAAAGCAAAATCCATGCATACAGGCAAAGCAAAACAAGGAATTCATTCACCACTTCCCATGGGCAGGCAGATGTTCAGCCATTTTCAGGAAAAGCCAAGTTCCATTGCATGTAACTGTGACTTGGGGAGACAAATGTCAACACTCTGAACAACTCTCCATTCCTTCTTCTTCCCCCTGCTCTGTACGCTGAGCATGACACCATATGGAATGGCATATCCCTTGAGTCATCTGGGGTAAGCTATCCTGGCTGTGTCCCCTCCTAACTTCTTGTGGACTTCAGTCTCCTTGCTGGTGGTGTGGGGTGAGGAGCAGAGAAGGCCTTGGCTCTGTGTAAGCACTTCTCAGCAGTAACTAAAAACATCCCTATGATATCAGCATTGTTTCCAGGAAAAAAAAAAATAAAAAAAAATCCAAAGCATATCCCCATACCACCTACTATGAAGAAAAGTAACTCTGTTCCAGCCAAAACCAGCACACACAGCACAGCTTCTACAAACACAGCACTGTAACAGCTACTGCCAAGAAATTAACTCCATCCTCACTAAAACCAGGACAAAGCAACAGGGTCTAGTGCCCAATGCAATTACACTCTATTGCTATGAAGAAAGAATGTATGATATAAAAGTTTAAAATATTGTCCCTCAATTGGTAACAACTAAAAGATTATAAACTAAGTTCATAAACACCCAGAGGATCAGCAATGTTAAGTGCAATATATCACTTTTACAGAAAGACTTTACATTCACTACTTGCCAATTTCTGTATTAAAGAGAGTAAAGTGTTTATAGTTAATCTAGTGGTAATAAATGGCTGGTTTAGAATAATAAATAGGATTCAATAGAATACGTTCATCTCCTTATTTTTGAGATTAAATTGGACATCATGAAAATCTTGTTTTCTGTTATTATTATGTAATTATTTTCTCTAAATTTTAGGGCATTTAGGGAAAACATGGTGGCAAGGGAACTCAGCAAAAAACACAAAGCAGGTTTGCAGCTTTGCTCTTCTCATCTATCCATGGATGCTAGCAATAAGAGCATTATGAAAGATGTTCTTTTGGTATCCTTTCAACTACTCTGAACACAATCTAGCTAATATATAATGCTTAATTTATTACATGCTAATATGTTAATGAACATGCAGGTAGCATAATTTAATGAAATGCAAAACATCCTGAAACTTTCAATTAATTAATAAATTAGTCTTAGATTTAACAGTTAGAAAAATTCCTCATTACTTTATTCTTGCTGATGTAATATGTAAGACCAGCTTCTTCAATTCTGCATTTATATGCATATGTCTTTTCTTATATGTGAATGGTAACAAATTCAAAGGCTGATGTTGCTACTTTCACCAAATCATTTCTCCAGCAGAACAAATAGCAGAACAAGCAGAAAATTATATACATTTTTCTACATCACACTTGTTAGCATGTTAATGGTTTGAAGAAGCTGTCAGTTACCAGCATCTCAACTTGCTAATGATTTCTTGTACCTGAGCTTGGACAAAAGGGATAAGCAGACAAGCTGAAACTTCAGTTTCCAAGGAGACCATCTAGGAAACATGTAAGAAATACTTAAGTAGGTACAACATGTCTCCAAGAACTAGAGATTTTTTTCCTCACATGGTGACGTTTATAAGCTACGTTGAAAAGGAGTCTGTGCCCTCCAGACTCCGTTCTGAAGCTGAGATCTTTTAAGTTAGTGTGGTTTGCAAGCCTAAAGGCTTCCACAATGGAATAAGGAGTTCCCTGGATTGCAATGATATGTTTCAGATGGTTATCAGTCACAGGCACTGAGCAGAACTGTGTTCTCTGCATACTTATCTATCTGGCTCTCTGTCTTGCTATTTGTGTGTTTATTTTCCTCTTTTTATTTAGGGCCACAAGAAAATATGTCTTCTTCATTTAAATTAACTTCTATGAAACAGTCTGCGCTAAGCTATACTGTGCATGAAAACAGAACCAAATTGTAGAGGGTTACTGGAAGAACATTTGATGACCCTTGAGGAAAACAGCCCTTAGAATTATCTTTTCTCAACTCAAAATGTTGCATAGAGGGAGTTTTCCTAGAGCGTTAGATCCTGCTTTGCCATTCCCGTGTTGTCATGAACATCTGTTGTTTCCTGCTTGCTTTGTTTACAGCTGATGTTGCAAATCATATAGTCTGATGAAAACTTCCTGAACTATTACATACAAACACTTTTTCCAACTTTTGCCATGATCAAGGGAAACATAAAGAGGGGGAAAGCAAGTTTCCTTCCAATTATTTAATGAATAAAAAAAATGGCGAAGGACTGATATAATTAATGCACTTTTAAACAGCTACATTGGCATCAGTGAGTTAGGCACCTCTGCAAAGCAGATCTCTGTTCTCACAGAGCTTAGTTCATATAAGCAATTCTACAGTATTTACTTTCCCAATATGTAAATATTACAAGAAGTAAATAGATGAAACCTTTCTTTACTAGACTTAACCAGAGATTTTTTCATTTTTGATCCTGAATACTGAAAACAACTGGGGTTAAACTGCAACAAAGGAACATGCAGCCACTAGCTCACTGTTCCCCGATGGAACTATCACAAGAACTTGGATGACAACTCAGATGTAGTTTTGGTTTGAAACTGAATCCCTCCTTTGATGCTGAATCTCACTTTAAGATATACAACAAGAGTTTCTAAGATACTAATGGTCATTCTTTAGCTTGTATTACTTTGCAAGAAGATTTTGGTACTGAGCAAAATGATTTTTCTCTCTTTATTTTTAATACTTTGAAACAGTTTCAAAATAGGAAAAAAATGGTTTTCTAAAGCCTAAAAGAAATTTTACTGTTTGGCAACATCAATTTGGAGTAGAAAAGTTCAAAAAAAGTAGGACTTGTTCATGGATCCCAAAACCACAATTCCAAAATACTAAAAACATTATGCTGATTAGTGGTGCATACTTTCATGTAAGTATTAAAGTAATAATAATAACAATAAAAATAATAATATATACCAAAAAACTAAGGAAATGGTAAATTCTTCAAGTTACAGTTTAAAATGTATATGACTGATAAGGGAAGCTAAAAAAGCCAACATGTGTAAGTAGTAACTAGGGTGAAGGCTCTAAGTAATTTAAAACATGAATCTTGCGGCCAGGTAGACAGCTACAGCTAAATGCTGATGAAATAAATTGCAAAAGGTGACTAAACTAAGTATGAATGTTTGATAGAGAGTTGTCCATATTTAGAATTATGTAGGAAGTCACTCCATCTGATGAGGATAGAATTTACCAATTTTGACAAAGGAATATGTGAGGGAAAGTATGTTAAAAATAAAAATTTTTCAAATCATTGAGCCCACAGTTCTTCCAAGTCATAACATTAAATAAATTAGTTGCATTAGCAACACCAAGAATTGTGTTAATGTTTGACAAATCTTGGAAAAATACTAAAAGATTGAAAGACTAAAATGGAAACAAAGAATGACACAAAAAGAGTGACAAAAAAATTACTCTGGAGTTCCATAAATAAAGAAGCAGTAGACAAAAAGTTACAGGATAGTTTGATGGAAGTGTGGACCTGTCTGATACAATAGGGTTTTGTCATTTTCATGGGTTACATATTTGAACAATAAAGATGAGCATGCCAGTATACCATTTGGATTTCTCCAAACATTTACCATAAAGACATGCAGCATGCATTCTTAAATAGACTGTATTTCTTCCAGGGAATCAAGTGGTAATTTAAGCATTTTCTGGTTAAGATTGAATATTTCAAAGGCTGATTTTTTATAAGATTAAGGGAAGAGATTATTATAAAATGATCAAAATTACCTTGCTAAATGATCTCAAGGCACTAAAAAGTGTTTTCATAGATTCAGAGGCAAGGTAATAATTCAGAACTTCAATGATAAAGATAATATCAGCAGGGGGAAAATTCTGTCTTTGAAAGTAAAGATCTGAGGAAAACTTGATATCAGCATTTATGACTAGCAGAAGACAAACTTCATAATGTCAAAAATATTTCTATGATCACTCGGTATAGAAGAGGATAACAGAATAGTAGATCCTCACTTTACATACCATTAGTAAAATATACTTGTATGCCTATTTAAAACATAGACATAGGAGAAAAAAAAATCAAGAAAAGTTGAAAAATGAGCCAGGAGTCAAAAAAAAAAAAATCACATTAAAAAAGAGGTTTGGGACATTACTTGATCTTTGTGCTTTGAAAGGCACTTAAACATGGTAGAGACACAAATTACTAAAAGCATTTTCAGTCTTGTTTACAAATGCATAAAAAAAATTACTAGACAGTGAATTTAAATAAGTGCAATTCTAAAAACAGAAGCTGCTTCCTGGCAGTGATGGCAATTATTATGGGGATATGGAAAGAACTATCCACCTTAAAGTGATTGCTTTTAAAAATGGAGTATGGCATTGATAAACAAAGATCTGCTTTAACATAGTTTCAAAAAAAAAATGTTAGTGTGTGGTTGGAGCTGGATAAACATGGAGATGGCAGCAAACCTCAAAATTTTTGAGTTTTTGAAAAAATCTGTTTGTTTTTTCCCTCCTTGGGCCATGAGAAGAAGAAAATTACCTGTATTTTCATCCATACGCTAACAAACCTGGAATTTCCTGATTAAGGCATTCGCTGTAAGTGAACTTCATCTTTCAGGACCTCAGCTGATCAATTTCAATAATTAAGTAGAATTCTTTTCCCTAGTGCACAGCCGATCATACATGCTGTTGTTCCTTTGGGGTTTTTTATTTCTATTGAGCATCAAAAATTATTTGGTCATAGCTGGTGATGATACATGAAGCAGTGAAGTCAGGTATGTGTCCTGCTGATATCATTGAGGGTTTAAGAGGTGTCACATTCAGGACTGGGACGTTTTCCTGCAGAGTAGGCTGACTTGTTTTCCCTATCCTTTCACCTATTGAATAGGACATAGTTCATCTGCCAGAATTATCAAAGCAGCTCTTTATCATTGCAGAAATTAAGACGGTGACATCTTAGTCACTTCTGTTCCCTGCCAAATCACAGTTAGGTCACCTAAGGACTGGTACAGTTTGCTCTAAATGCAGTCATTTGTTCTCTGTGAAATTTAATTTCCTATGAAAAATCAGAACAAATTGTCTAAGCAACCTTTATGGCTTCTCCTTTGCTTAAAAAAAAAAAAAAAGAGGAAACAAGATAGAGACATAAAAATTGAAATCTTTCATATAAGAATTATTTGTGTGTAGGATGATTACTATTTGTTTGCTTTGTAAGAGTGCTCAAACAACTGTGATAGACACTTTTCAGGATTGCTCTTATGGGTGTTCCTACACATGGAAAAGCTGTGCAGTACCAAACATTTTTCATTCTTGCTAATAACAAAAGGTATAACAAGATCCAGTGACTGGAAGCTAAAGTGTGTCATTTTCAATCTTGAAATTAAGATGGAGTTCCTAGCTGTGAGGTTAATCAGACATTGAGCTAACTTACCAAGATAGGTAGTAGAGTCAGCACCATTTCCTTTTTTTCAAAAATTAGATTAGGTGTGTTCCTAAATGACATATTTTTTAATACTCTCTGCTGGGGAGGATCTATGGTCATGGTTTGTTTCTTCTGTCCCTGGCATCTGTGAGATTCTTCATTGCCTCATTTATTTTCCACCTTCAAAGGCAGGTGAAGGCAGAGGGGGAGATGGTGAAAGAATTGACAGTATTATCAATCCTTCCTCTATTTGAGAAGACTCGAAGGATACATTGAGAGTCTGTTTATGACTGAGTACTGATACAAAATCAAGATCCCACTGTGTCAGGTATATTTCAGCCATAGAGTAGGACTTTCTCCTGCTGAGTTTGGAATTTAAATGGACAGGCAAATACCTGGGAGGAGAGTTAAAGCGTAGTGAAGTGGAGATCTGAAAGTGCTATTTTAAAGTCACCAGTTATTTTTTGAGTCTTGATATGTCACTTAGAAATTCTGTAGTGAAGGCATTTGCTAATGCAGGAAAAAAAAGTATGGTCACAGGAACGAAAAAGAGGATAAGGATATGAAGAAGGAGCTAGAACAAAGGAATACGGATGACATTTTGAAGTGAATGCTGCAAAAAATGGGGGGAGGACAGACTCGCAAGGTCCAGTGTCTGGTTTTGTTGGCCTAAAGTTCTGTCTTCCTGCATTAAATGTGTTCCCTTCTGAGCTCATACAGGCAGTACTGATTAGGCCTTGGACCCCTGAAGTAAGCAAAACTCCCCAGTGTGAGGAAGGGTAGTGTGATTCTCATCAGCTCTCTTCTTGATTTCTCCAGCCACAGGACAAGCTTAAGCAAGTCTTTCTAATAATTGTCCTGACTCTTTGAACTGGAAACATTGCTAAGTTCTGCAGACATATAGGTTGAGACAGCAAGTGATGTGGCTTATTAAATACCATGCATGAACTCTGTTCAAGACATTTTACCTTTGTTTATAGCAGAGTGTCTGGAAACTGTGTTGCCATGGAAATGTCATTTACTAGTCTCTTCCAACACTGTGTACTTGGAAAGAGCTAGTGAGCTGCAACTTTATTTCTGACTAACAAATAGGGCTCTAAACAGCATAGATGAAGTTAACAAAAAGTACCTAATTATTTGTATGAAATCAGTATGATTGAGGAAAGTTGTTGGAGTCATGATGGCCAGTTTCTAGACCATGAGTGGAATTCTCTGTATGACTTGGGTATCGGGTAGGAAATGTAGGTCCCTGTTCCCTTTTGAAGATAATTACTCAGATAAAAGAGCAGCACAAGCCCATCAGTAGGATCCTGGGTCTCTTTTCTACACTGCAGCAAACAAACTGTTGTGAGGAAACCTGTGTGTATACAGCTAGGGGCATTCAAGCATAAACAAAATAAGGCAAAAAAGGAAAGTGTGTGTCCAGTGGAAGCAAGGTCAAGTGACATGGGGAAAATACAGACGCTTGCCTGCTGTAAGGGGAATCTTTCTGTGGCCAAAGCTGAACTGGAGTTGAAACTGGCCAGAAATGTGGGGGGCAATAAAAAGAGTTTTTTCAAATGTATTAATGGCAATAGGCATTTTAGAAATACAGGATGAAGATGGTCACCTCACAAACATGGACAGAGACAAGGCAGAGATATTTAATACTTTCTTTGACCCTGTCTTCAACACAGATGATGGATCAAGACGGTGTCAGTGCCCCGAGCTGGAGGACCATGACTGCGAGGATGATCACATTTGAGTTGACCCTGAAATTGTGTGGGATCTCTGCTCCAGCTGGATCCCTACAAATCTATGGGGCCAGATGGGATCCATCCCAGAATCCTCAAAGAGCTGGCTAATGTCATCACAGAACCTCTCTCAATGATTTTTGAGTGGTCTTGGAAATCCAGAAAGGTGCCAGCTGACTGGAAGCTGGCAAATGTTGTCCCAGTTTTCAGGAAGGACAAGAAGGAGGACCCTTGAAACTATGGGCCTGTCAATTTCACTTCAGTGTCTGGTAAAATTATGGAGAAGATTGTTCTGGGAAGTATTGAAAGACACCTGAAAGACAACACAGTCACTGATCACAGCCAGCACGGCTTCATGAGAGGAAAGTCCTGCTTATCCAACCTGATTTCCTTCTGTGACAAGGTAACCCACCTGCTGGATCAAGAGAAGCCAGTTGATGCAATCCTTTTGGATTTCAGTAAAGTTTCAATACTATTTCTCAGAGAATCCCTCTGGAACAAACTGTCCAGCACAGAGCTGGATAAACACATCATGTGGTGGGTGAGCAATTGGCTCACAGCTCAAGCACAGAGGGTAACAGTGAATGGGGTGATATCAGACTGGTGACCTGTCACTAGTGGGGTTCCAGAGGGCTCCATCTTGTGCCCTGTGCACACCTTCATAAATCACTTGGACACAGGGCTGGAAGGGATATATATTAAGCAAGTTTGCAGATGACACAAAACTGGGAGGAGCTGTTGACTCCCTCAAAGGCAGGGAGGTCCTGCAGAGAGACCTTGACAAATTGGAGCACTGGGCAAACACAAATCATATGAAGTTCAACAAGGGGAAGTGCTGGATTCTGCACCTGGGATGAGGTAACCCTGAATGTACATACAGACTGGGGAATGAGATGCTGGAAAGCAGGGCCGTGGAAAGGGACCTGGGGGTCCTGGTCGATGGCAAGTTGAATATGAGTCAGCAGTGCCCTGGCAGCCAGAAGGGCCAACCGTGTCCTGGGGGAGGAATCAGGTAAAGCATCACCAGCTGGTCGAGGGAGGGGATTGTCCCGCTCTGCTCTGCACTGGTGCGGCCTCACCTTGAATATTGTGTGCAGTTTTGGCACTACAATATAAGAAGGATCTAAAGCTCTTAGAAAGACACCAAAGGAGGGCAACAAAGACGGTGAAGGGCCTTGAAGGGAAGCCATATGAGGAGTGTCTGAGGTCACTTGTTCTGTTCAGCCTTAAGAAGAGACTGGGAGCTGTAGGATTTTTCCAGTACTATTCAGCCTCCTCTTATTTACCCAGTCAGCAAAATCAACTAAAATGCTATCGCAAAGTTATATAATCTTTGCAAACTCTTCCAAAACCACTTCATTCTGTTATCAGAGATGCAAACCTTCATGTTGCAGGAGAATTATTTTCATTCATTCAGATAACTACTCAGTCATCTTCATGAAATTTTAAGTGCAGAATGCAATATAGTTAGTTATTAGGGTCATTGGTTCCTGTAGACAGCTGAGTTTGTGTTTGGAGCTTTCTTCCTCAGCTTTTGGTTCCTCTACAATCTCTCATTTTTAATTCTTGACCTTTTCAATTTACAAGAACTCATCTTTTATTTAACTTTCATGCCTTTTTATTGTGATGTGAGATACTTCCTTACTGGGAATCTCTCAGAACCTTTCTGAAAGGCTGAATTTAAATTACTATTTTTGTCTCCCTCACAGCATTTAGGAGTTTTCCCTGGCAGCCATAGGATGCACAGCCATGAAAAATAAATATTCCATATGTTTTCCATAATGATTCGTATTTTGCTCATATTTGTCTTGCTTCTTAAATTGATTTGTACTTCTTTAAAAACTCAGTTGTTACATGTCATGATTCATGCTGGTATATGAATACCTTTGTAAATAAAGGTCTTTAAAGATGTAAAATTATTTTCTTCAGTTTGTAGTACTGCTATTTTTCTTTTTAAGAGAAGGGATATTTTTATTTTTCAAACACCTTTATTAATATTATTGTCATCACCTCACAAACATCTCCAGGTTAAGGCTACAGAGTGTTACGCAGCTGGTGGGTAGCTGAATGAACTTAGGGATATAAACCTCACGCATACAGAAGCTGACAAGCAGTGCACTCAGCTGTCCATGCATTCTGAGGATTGTAGACTTCAAAGTCTAGTTTTACTTGGAAAAGTGACAGTAAAAATTAGTCTGCAAATCTCCATGTTGGTTGTGTTGTTCTTCTACCAGTAACTTCTGCAGACCAGTCCAGAGTTCTCCGCATTCCTGATCAATAGTGCATGCAGCATACGGCACTTGCAGTGATCAGGGGAAGCCCTCTCTGTTGTGTGAGGTATGTGCATTGACAGATACTCCTCATTTCTCCCATCTTGATTGATGATAGAGCCAAAAGTTTATCTGAGTTGTGTCATACAAATGAGCAGTTATTGTGACATTAGGCACTGAGCCTAAAATAAGCCATGCTGCTGTGCATGAACAAAAAAATGAAACAATAGTGGGATTTTGGTAACTCTTTTTTTCTCTGACTTCTGTGAGAGAAAAGTGACATTTTGAAAGAGCCTTATATAAGAGGAAGAACATGGATCAGAAGCACTTTTTACTCAGAAGCATTTTTATACTCTATGCTATATCTAGAGGCATGGACAAAACAGTTAGTAAACTGTATTTTTCTCACCCACTGAACTTATAGACTGGGAAAACCCTTTGCTGAAGTAAGGTATTAGGCAGTTTTAAGGAACAGTTCAGATTTTTGGCAAAGTGATGCTGTGTAATTATCCCTAGGCTTCCGAGTGAAAAAGAGAGGGACCATGCCCCAGTAATTATATATTTTATTTGTTAATATGTTTGAAAAATCAATGTATATGACAAAGTTGTATTCTATAATTTCCATAAAATAATTATAGATCTGCAAGCTGAGGAACCATCATAGCAGGTGTTCATACAAGGTGGTTTCCATCTCAGCAATTTTTGAACACCAAGTGGTTTAGACAAAGAGTGTGCAAAGGAGTTTTATTGCAAGGAATAGATTTAATTCCTGATGCATGTCTCAAAGAAGCAACAGAAACTCCAGGGAAGAGCATAGAGTAATAAAGTCAAGAAAGTATAACCTCAGTCATCACCATAACCCTAAAAATACCCCAACCAACCAAAACATACCTCTCCCTCCCCCACAAACCCCCAACTACAAATAAAACTTTTGTCCAAAGCTCTCACTAGGCAGGGACTTTAATTATAAGCCAGGTTTCTTCTGACTGTAGATTTCTCCTGATATTAAGGAAACTAGACTTGTGAAAAAACTGTATTTTATGAAGAAATTGTCTGATTTTTGCTCCTGAAAGAAACAGTCTGCAAGACATCCTCCTTGAAGTCATCTCAGTTACTGAGATCTAAAGTTCCCACTGCTTGAGTGAAAACCTGCACTAGTTCTATGACAACTTCAGAGCAATGATATAGATTCAGAGCTTCAGAAATACCAGTCAGCTTGCCCACTTTACCCTGTCAGACATCCTGATCTGCTCAAACACAGACAGTGCCTTAATAGTATGGTAAGAATTAATTCAGAACATTGACCAATGTTGCTTATTCTTTTTTACCTGATGGTTTTTTCAACTTTTTCTGAGACCAGAACATCAAGTTTCATCATTTCTGATTCTTAAGGTCCTGGTTTTGGCTGACCAAGGGAATATTCCATACCATATGGCATAATGCTCAACAGTAAAACTAGGGAGAACACTGGTGGGGGGTATGATGCTGAGGGACTGGCTAGGCTGGGTTGTTGTTGAGGAATTCCTTTCATTTGCATCACTTGCCTGTCTTCGGTTTTATTTCTCTGTCTTATTTCCCTTTTAATTATTAGTTGATTTTGCTGTTGTTATGGTGGTTATTATTATGATATTATTTTTATTTAATTTCAATTGTTAAACTGTTTTTATCTCAACCTATAACCCTTCTCCAATTCTCTTCCCCCATTCTGCTGGGGCAGGGAGTGAGTGAGTGGCTGTTTGGTTCCTAATTGCTGTTTGGGTTTAGACCACAACATGAGGGAAAAGATAAACTTTCACTTAAAGACAGTAGGGAAGTTCTTATGAAAATTACTTTAAGGTGACAGCCATAGCTTCCCAAGTGGAGTAGCTGATAACATGTTATTCAGTTACAGAGCAGAGTTAATTCTGGCACTGGTCTCAACATTCCTATTCCCAAAGCTGCCAGCTTGTGCCAATACATTATTTAGCAACGATATGAAATGGCAGGGGTGTAAAAGAGCAAACTGTGTTGACTCAAAATTATTGGGAGGGTGAGAAAATTCCTCTGTCAGCTCCAAGACACTCCAAAGGCAAACAGGAAGGATGCAAGAGGAATATGAAAGATGACTTGTGTTCTAGGGCTTCCCCAGCATGCAAAAAGTAGATTACAGTTGACATTTCTACACTTTATTTCAAGTCCATTTACAATAAATATTTAAAAGCAAGAAAAAAGTATTCAAGAAACAAACCCTGAAGGAAAGAGATGGATTCATAATTCATCATAGGACTATATCTTGCACACACAAGATATGTGTTCTGAATGGGAATTGACAGTAGTATCTTGCCAAATACAATGCACAGTTGAACAACAGTGATGCTGAAAAACACATTGTGTTGAGTTTAGAAGACAAGCTTTATTTCTTTCAATAGTTAGTAAAATTCACTTTGTTTCTTTACTTTTCTCATTTTTTTCTTCCTGGGTGCACAACAATTTTTTCCTCTCTCTTGTCAAAGACATCAGAATACTCTAAAACTATCTGAGTAGCCTGTCCTACTGAAAATGAACTTAAAGCTTCACGGCTAGGTGAGGTATTTCTACAACATCTCTTTAAAACAATACAGTTTTACTAATTCACATATTTACTAATTCACAAGGTAGTTTCTGTTCCATTTTCTGGAGCATTACTTTCTAGAAATTTGTAAAGAGGATTTTTGTTTTCTTACTGAAGAGATTGTGCTCTGCACTATGGTAATCAATTACTGCCAGATACCAACCTTCAAGTTAAAGTTAATTTCCCCAACCAACAGCTTTTGGGTGGCTTTTTGCTTAATTAAGTACAGAATCTAATGTAACCTGTAATATAATCTAAGCCATCAAAATCAAGAACAAAAAGACCCTGCGATAGTCTTTGACTCATTTACAGCAATAATGATATGTTCAGAGAGAACAACAGCACTTCAGAGGAGACAAATAGTTTTTTGTATCAGCGAACAGTGTAGGAAAACCTGGGTTGATTCTTTTGTTATATTTTGGGATTAATGAAGGATCAACCTGATTAATGAAGGATCAACTGAAAAAATGCTCTCAGTAGAAGATGATCACAGTGAATAGAGGCAGAATAAAATTACCAAATGACCAGTGTTGGATGGTATTCACTCACAAGCCTCAACAATAGTCAGGTATGAAATAGTACAACTGTAGGTCTACTATGTGTCCCATCTACTCACGGTATCTGAAGACTTGAGAGTGATAAATATTGTGACAATCCTTAAAAGAACATTTTGGAGGGACCTACAGAAGGACAGTTTGTAAATCTGAAGGTAAATGAATAAGTGTGTTAACACTGAATTAGCTGAGACCTGTATAAATAGAAGCTACTTAAGAAGAACCCATGTGATTTCCACAGATGGAAGTCTTATATTACAAACCTTTTCAAGTTCTTATAAGAGCTCAAAACACTTGTGGATAAGGCTAATATACTTGGTATCATGGCTGGGCTTTGCAGACGAAGATTTGGGAAAGGTCTCTACCCACGTTTGACACAAACACGCTGGTGGCTAAAAAGGCCAATATGAGATAGGCGTGTCCAATTGCAAAAGGCACAGCAGAAAGACTCCTTAGGTGGTAAATTCTGCAAGGCACGATTCTTTCTGCATTGTCTTTTCTCCTCAAGGGTGATCCTGCGTGCTTTCTCAAAGGCATCAGCAGCGTTATAGATGGTGTGTCTCCAGACCGCCCGGTTGGAGGCCAGAGTAGACCAGTTATGGTGATCAATATGGCCAAGGCTGAGATGTTGTTTCAGGGAGTCCTTGAATCTTCTCCTCTTTGGGGCTCCTCTCTTGCGGCAGCCAGTGGCAAGTTCACCATAAAGCAAGATCTTAGGGAGGCGGTGGTCCTTCATCCTGGAGATGTGCCCTGCCCATCGCAGCTGTGTTCTCAGCAACATGGCCTCAATACTTGTGACTGCTGCTTGTTCTAGAACAGACATATTAGTCACATAATCTGACCAGTGGATGTTTAGGATTGTACGGAGACAGCGTTGATGGAAGCGTTCTAGGAGTCACAGGTGGTGGTGGTAGATGACCCATGATTCAGATCCATATAAGAGAGTAGACAACACTATGACTCTGTAAACACTGATCTTTGTACTTTTCTTCAAGTGTTTATTTTTCCAAACTCTTTTATGAAACTTTCCGAAGGCACTATGTGCCTTTTCTAACCTGTTGTCTATCTCCATCAATCTTATCATCCGAGGAGACGAGGCTACCTAGGTAATTAAACTGCTGGATTGATTTTAGCTCTGATTGGCCAATGGTGATGTGGGGATGATGGAAGACTTCCTGAGGTGCCGGTTGATAAAGAACTTCTGTTTTCTTTAAACTGACTTCCAGCCCAAAGAGCTCAGCAGCATCTGCAAAGCAGGATGTTAAACGCTGGAGAACTGCTTCTGTGTGGGTGACAAGGGTGGCGTCATCAGCATAGAGCAGCTCCCGGACAAGATGGTTTAAGGTCTTGGTGTGGGCCTTCAGTGGCCCTTTGGAGCATCATGCTGAAAAAGACTGTGAATAGGGTTGGTGCGAGAACACAGCCTTGTTTCACACCATTAGTTATTAGAAAGGGCTCAGAAAGTGCATTGCCATATCTGACTTGACCATGTTGGTCCTCATGGAGTGAGATGATCATTTTGAGGAACTTGAGGGAACAACCTAAGCGTTCCAAAATCTGCCACAGACCTTTTCTGCTCACAGTACCGAAAGCCTTGGTGAGGTCAACAAAGGTTACATAGAGACCTTTGTTCTGTTCCCTACACTTCTCTTGCAGTTGTCTGAGAACAAACACCATGTCTGTGGTACTCCTGTTGGCTCTGAAACCACATTGGCTTTCAGGTAGAATTCCTTCTGCTATAGCAGCTATTAGTCTGTTCAAAAGTATTCTTACCAGGATTTGGTACTTGCCAGGGTACTTGCCAGGATACTTGATATCATGGCTAGGCTTCGCAAACGAAGATTTAGGAAGGCTCTATCCACGTTTGTTACAGGCATGCTGGTGGCTTATGAGGTCAATACGAGATAGACATATCTGATTGCAAAAGGCACAGCAGAAAGACTTGGTATACTAACTAAGCAAATATGCTTGTATTTTCAAAAGGTTTTTCATAAGGTCTCATGCAAAGCACTTGCCGGGAAAATAAACAGAAAACGCAGGTCCTAATATGGGTAATAGGTGGTTAAAAGATATAAAGGAAGGTAAAACCAAATAATTAAATGTTACATGCAGGAAAATTGCCAGTGGTTTTCCACAGTGACTGGGACTTGTACCTGGAAAAGGTAGTCAGTAGTGACATGGTCATGTTTGAACACAATAAAGGAATTCAAAGGTCATGGCAGTAAGTATGAGGACTGACTGTGAAGAATTGTAGCCTGATCTTAAAAAATGACTGAGTAATAAAACAGCAGATGAGATTCTAAAAACGAGATTGTTCTTTTTGTATGTGTGGCAAAACAAACCTAGTTTCACATCTAAAATGATAGGGTCTGTTGCCATTGGAGTAAACCTTTTTGTTTGTGACAGATGAAAATATCTTGGTGCTTGGTGGAAAAATGAATCATATATTTTACTTTATGAGGAAACGAATAAAGAAGTAAAAAAGAGCAACATTATGCCACTGTATAAAATCACAGCTCATAAGCACTCCCAGTTAATGTGCGCAGTTCTGATCTTCTCAAAAATGACACAGAAAATATGGCAAAGGTTCACAGAAGGTCAACAATCATGATATGAAATAATTTTCTTAGAATGACTAAGAAACTGCTTTGAAGGAAAAGATAAAAATTATGCCTGATGTAGAGAATGTGGGAAGGGATTTGCTGCTCACTGTTTCTTCTTACACAACTAGGCACCACCAGATGAAGGCAACAGAGGCCAAACTCAGAGTGAAAAAGAGGTGCTTCACACTGGGTGGCAAACGTGTGGAATGGTTTGCTAGGGCAATTTTGGTTTCTTGGATTTGGGGAATTTTGAGATTTTTTTGGTAAAAAAGTTTACGTGTGTTCAGAGTAGACACAGACAGGAGATCCAGTAAATGTTACTGGGAAAACGTACAATATTAGACTTAGAAAATCCTCGGAGCTGAAAATATGCAGAAGCTAGGATAGTTTTAAGGGTTAAGCATCATATATGTTCTTAACCTGCCGCCTGCTTACAGACACATGTTCACACATGCTGCTAATATGGAGCCATAGGAGATAATTTAGATGGGGCCAAGATTAGACACAGCTTGCAGCTATCAGCATACCAGCACCACATCTTTTTTTTGAAAAGTCAAAAGAAAATTCTGATCTGCTTTGGATAATGGATGTACCTGACTGTAATAGAACTTGGTAGGAAACATTTGATAACTTTGGAAGACCTCATTGTTGTATAGTTTCATGGCTCCACTTTTTTGAATCCATTCAATTATGACAGGCTGAACTCATCTCACCTATCTGCAGCAATCTGGAAGTGTTTATTCTCAACTGACACCCAGATTCTCCAAGCGAGAAATGGGAACTCCAGAGTATGAGTCATTACATCTTAAAATAGATGTGGAAGAACTCATAAGAAAGGGAAAGTCTTGTTAAGTTAAAAAAAATGCAAACAACAAAACAAGTACCCTAAACAACTTTTTGTACTCCTCTATCTAATGGTAGTTCTGATTAGGGAATTCAAAGTCAGATATACTGCCTAAAGTCAGGTAGTTGGCATATATCATCTGAAGCAAACAATTAAACCAAAAGATTTTCTGGTTTCCAAGAAAATGGTCATCTGGCTTGAAAAATGCTCTTTGCCCCTGTGTGTGTATATCAGGCATCTAAATGGCAGCCACAGGAAAGCTGTTCTTTATGTCCGTAGCTAACAATAACTAGCCAATAGTGAAGTACTATTTCTACAGATGTTTAGAATCATGACAAAGATCTTAAAATCTAAACTTGATTTTCAATACATTTGAAAATTATATTTAGGTGAGTGGTTAAGGTTATTTCTGCACACATTTAAGTCCCAGTGAACCTGAAATGAGTAAGAAAGCAAAGTACATGGCTGACTTGTGTCTTAAGACTTCAGGGACATAACGCAAGGTGAGAATGTAAACTCAACATTCCCAGTCCTTTCATTGCCCACAAAAAGAGTGCAATTACTGCACTGTATTTATACTAGAATATCAATGCCATTGTAGATAAATACTTCTTGAACATAATGAGCACTCTTTTTGAGGGGTTACAATCCTTTCCTGAAATTTCATCCCAGTTTATAGCCTGACACCCAAATCAGAGACAAGTGCTCAAAAATGTTGTTTATTTTTTCATTTATTTGTAAGCCTTAAGTGTAGCATCAGTTTGATCTTAGATTTCCCCTTAACAGGGAAAGTGAACAGAGGCTTATCGAGAAGAGAAGATAGTCATGCAGGTAAGTTTAAAACCTTTTTTAGTGAAACTTTTCTGCACTTGCAGCTTGTGATTATTAATCTTTCACCATACTGACTAAA
The DNA here is from genome assembly GCF_001604755.1 of Lepidothrix coronata. Taxonomy (NCBI): domain Eukaryota; kingdom Metazoa; phylum Chordata; class Aves; order Passeriformes; family Pipridae; genus Lepidothrix; species Lepidothrix coronata. The sequence goes on along the minus strand of NW_016690180.1, from coordinate 8,668,519 downwards.
TTTGTAGTTGCAGTACTGCTGGAAATAAAGTCCGGCAGTATCATTACATTTTTCACTGGTGAGGGTTTTAAGTTTATTTGGATAAGGGCTAGAATGTAATAATAATAATAACCACAGCAGTTACGACAGGCTGAACTCATCTCACCTATCAGCAGCAATATGGATGTGTTTATTCTGAACTGACACTCAGATTCTCCATGTGGGAAATGGCAACTCCATATGAGTCATTCCATTGTTAAATAGATGTTGAAGGACTCATAATTCTCACTGAACATAGAATAGCAGAGGCTATCAGTAGCAGTAATAAATACCGTATTATTGTTTTGCCACTGCTACGAGAGGAACAGAAACAGTGACATGAGAGAATGAAGGGATTTGTTTGGTTGTTTTCATTTTAACACAAATCAATATTTTCTTTTTACTTCTGCTATTAGATTTCTTCATGTCAATGTCTTTTTTAAATATCAGTTACTTTTCTTAGATATAACTTGTCAAACTGAATCACTTCAAACACAAGCTGCAGAAATGATGTTGCTTTTGCTTTGGATGAGGACTATGACTTAACTAATGTTTCTCAAAAGAAATAAACAGAAACAACGCAATTAACACGGTTCCATTTGCCTTGATATAAATGCCTTGGATTTTTTTGGGGTTTTTTCAGAAGCTGTTTTTAGATGGGTAGAAGATTTCTGCCATAAGCACAGTTGTTGTTGTTGTAGGTGGAATCTTAGTACTAAGTATCTGGTTGTATATTATTAGAAGTTGACTATAAGCTTGAATATCTAGAGGATGATTCAGATATCTAAGCCTAGACATTAGAAGATTTGCGGTATTCCGCTTAGATTCCAAATACAAATTTAGGATACAAGTATCTCACCAGATATATGCTGTTGCTGTGCAGATGTCTGCTCCAACCTAAAATCTTGTACTACACCATATGCCCAGGTAACCATGCAAGCTGTTCCCAGCATTTATTGAAGCTGATTGTTGTGGCATGAGGTAGACACACAGAAAACTTTTTGCTGGGCTAGTGAACAACAATCAGTTGGCAAGTTACTGCTCTCTTGTTTTCAGGTAGGTAATCCAGAACCAAAGGGAAGAAGACTTTACTTAGGTCAAGGAGGATTGAGTTAGAGAACACTTAGGCAAATCTGACATCCACAAGTCCCTGGGCCCTGATGGGATGCATCCAGGAGTGCTGTGAGACCTGGCAGTCACCACAGATAGGCCATTCACAGTCATCTTTAAAAGGTTGTGATGATCAGGAGAGATGCCTGAGTACTGGAATAGAGCAAATGTCACCCCAGTCTTCAAAAAGGGCAAGAAGGAGGACCCAGGGAACTACTGCCCAGTCATCATCACCTGGAAAGGTGATGGAGTGTCTTATTCTGGAGGCCATATCTATCCACTTGAGTGACAATAAGGGGATCAGGAGTAGTCAGCATGGATTCAAATCCTAAGATTAGCTCAGTTGGTTGGAGCATGGTGCTAATAAGGCCAAGGTCATGGGTTTGATCCCTCGTATGGGCCATTTACTTAAGAGCTCAACTTGATGATCCTTGTGGGTCCCTTCCAACTCAGAATGTTCTGTGATTCTGACTATTATGATATTTCACTAAAGGTAAATCACGCCTGACCAACCTTCTTGCCTTCTATGATGAAACAACTACCTATATGGATGAGGGAGAGCAATGGCTCAAATTCAGCAAGGCTTTCAACACTGTCTCTCACAACATCCTCACAGGCAAACTCAGGAAGTGTGGATTGGATGAGTGGACAGTGAGGTGAATTGAGAACTGGCTGAACGGCAGATCCAAGAGGATTGTATGGTGGCACAAGGATCTAGTTGCAGGCCTGTAATTAGTGGTGTTCCCCAAGTTTCAATACTGGGCCCAGTATTATTTAACTAATCCATCAATGACTTGGATGAAGGGGCAGATGCCTTCGCAGCAAGTTCACTGGTGAGACAAAGATCAGAGGAGTGGTCAACTCCCCAGTGGGCTGTGCAGCCCTTCAGAAGGACCTCAACAGGTTGGAGATGGGCAGAGAAGAACCAATGCAGCAAAGGCAAGCGCAGGGTCCTGCATCTGGGAAAGAATAACCCTGTGCACCAGTACAGGCTGGGGACTGACCTGCTGTAAAGCAGCTCTGCGGAGAAGGACCTAGGGTTCCTGGTGAGCAACAAGCTGTACATGAGCCCATAATGTGCCCTTGTGGCCAAGAAGGCCAATGGTATCCTGGGGTGCCTTATGAAGGGCATTATCAGCAGGTTGAGTAAGGTGATCCTGCTCTTCTACTCAGCCCTAGTGAGGTCACATCTGAAGTGCTGTGTCCAGTACAAGAAAAACATGGAGCTCCTGGACCGAGTCCAATGGAGGGCAACAAAGATGGTGAAGACACTGTAGCATCTTTACAAGAAAAGGCTGAGGGAGCTGGGCCTCTTCAGTCTCAAGAAGAAGCAACTAAGACAGGACCTTATCAATGTATTTACGTGTCTGAAAGGAGGTTGCCAAGAGGATGGAGTCAGGCTCTTCTCAGCGGTTCCAAGCAATAGGACAAGAGGGAATGGGCAGAAACTGATGCACAGGAAGTTCCACCCGAATATGAGGAAGAATATCTTTACTGTGCAGATGACCACACACTGGAACAGTTTGTCCACAGATATTGTGGAGATTCCCTCACTGGAGATATTGTCTGGACACTGTCTGGACACAATCCTGTGCAATGTGCTCTAGGATCACCCTGCTTGAGCAGGGAGGTTGAACCAGATGACCCACTGTGGTTCCTTCCAACCTTACCCATTTTTTGATTCTGTAACAGGCAAAAAAGTGAAATTTTCACAGGAGCTGCCTGACTTGTCTGCAACTCAATTAAGAGAAATGTGTAGAAACTTCAACATAGTTTTTTCTGTGAAGTAACATTTTTTTCACATTTAGCTCAGACACAAAATGAAATTCAGTGCTCAGCCCCAAAAGGGTCAAGAGGCCAAGAAAAGAGCATTTCAGTCTCAAGCAGCTTCTTGAATTTGTGGGTTTTTAGCCTCTCAGCAATCAGTGATTGCATAGATTTTTATGAGACATTGGTACAAATATCACAGATCACAAAACAAATCAATTGAGAATGGAAAGCAATCACCAAAACACTAATGAAAAATTCTGTAGTCTGTACTCTTAACTGTTTATGTAAGATTTAATTCTGAATATGTATGCAAGCAGCATCAAACACAAATTGAAAGAAAGTCCCACAGATGCAAAGCTGACTGTAAAGGCCCGTAGGATTCAGCACTGCTGAGCAGATACATTCTGCTTTTAAGCAGTCAGCAACAAAACCTGACACATGGAAAATCCATGTGACTCAACATTTGCTAAGAAAAGAGAAGAACCACACATGGCAGCTAGTTTCCCAGGCAACTCTAAATCTCTGGGAATATATCCTAAAGAATTATCTTTCTCAGTCTTTTACAGGAACAAACTATTGTTATGTAATGGTAAGTTTCAGAGTGATTTTCTGTTTGAGCTTAATTAGATAATTTCCACACTTTCCTCTCAACTGCTTCCCAGAAAAATTAGATGGTTATGAGTTCCTTATGGGTTTCACACATTCTTGCAGCTTTTCCAATTTCCTAGTTATTTTTTGTTTCATTTTTTCTAGTTTTAGTGGGATAAGGTTGCCCTCCTCCAATCTTCTCTTTTTTTTTAATGTATTTACTATTAAAAGAGACAAGGGGTTTTTTTCCTAGGTTTTTTTCCCCTTCACCAGAAAACATGTATTACAGAAGTCTCTGACGGTGGTGACACTGTGTTAGTCATACTTCTGTTAGAATCTGGTTTAAAAGATCCTCTGACAATATTTTGGCTAACAGCTCCAATGTGACCATGTTTTTCCAAAGGAAAATATATGAATAAGCACAATAAAAAATAAAATCACTAAAAGAAACAGTCATTGCTGCTTAAGCGCAGGGAGGAGGATGCTCTGACAGATGAGAATACACACTTTTTCAGTTTACTTTTCTTGGCAAAATTTTGCTTGAAGGTTGCCCTATTGTTGGCAAACAGCAATGCCTGTAAGCCAGTTCTTGTGGGAAATTTATCTAAAGGTATACAGACACACACATTACAGCTCCTACATAGTTCAAACGCACTGAATCTGACTTGTCTCTGAAAGATGTTATCAGCAACATCCTGTGTATTCTGATCTGTCTGGTATATCTGGGAACACTTGTTCTTGACAAGAATGTAATTGGAAATGGAATGTAAGTTATTCATCCAGAACAAGAGTCTGATGGAAACACTGATGTTGTGGGTTAACATCAGTGGGCACTGATGATAAGCACCACACAGTCACTCGGTCACTTCCCTTGCCACCTGCATTGCGACAGAGGAAGCAGAGTAAGTGCCTTGGTGCTGTGCAAACACTGTTCAGAAAAAGGTAGAATATTAGTGTGTTATGGCACTATCTTGATCAAAAACCTAAAGCACAGCACAATATGAGCCACTATGAAGAAAACTAAGTAGTAGTAAAAAAAATAAGCATGATGCTAAGGAGTAGCCAGGACCACTACAACTGAATAGAAGTGGTAGAAGGCTTGTTTGAGCAAAGAAGAATAGCATATATCTCACTCCCAGGATTTCTGTTACTGTAAAGTCACACAAGCTCTTCTGCATTTGAGTGGTTCGTAATCAACAGGTTTTGGTTTTTCGAAGATGTATAGGTTGGCAAGATATCTATAGGCATTTTTAAATGAGTTTATTTTTGCCTACAAAAGTCACCCTGCAATAGTGACTGGAAAGAATGTTCTTAGAAAATTTGATTAACTACACCTTGAGTCAGTAAAAAAATAGATTATTTTTCCATTACTGAAAATTGCTCTTATTTTTGAGATTTATCCAATCAGAGGAGCAGAAGTTAATCAAATAGTTACAATTTTGAGTAGTCAAAATAAATGCTTGCAAGCTAGCAATGGGACAATAATCCCTCTCTTGAACTATTTGTAGAAATAGTTGTAAAGAATTCATAATTTGAAAAATGAAAAGAAACAGCAGTCTTTTGTTTTTGTGAGAGATAAATTAACATTTTTCTGATGGTATATATCTTCTACATGGCATTCTCTCAAGGCAACCAATGCAAGTCTTTTGGCACAGTAAAATTAAAGGGTAGTTGCTTTCTTTTGCATTAAAAGTAAATAAATAAAAGAAATGAAAAAAAGATGTTTTGTTTTCTTCTCAAATGCATTCTCATTTTACCATAGTCTATCCAAACTAATTACTGCATAAGCAGTATCATGTTTGTAAAGACTGAACCATGGCTACTTGCTCACCAATTATCTGATCTGATAATTCTCTGAGGCAATCTCTTCCCTTCTATGAAATAATGTTTGCTATGTCAATAAAGATATGTCTGAATAGTAGATACCTACATTGGTTTTCCTCAAGTAAATTAATTTTTGAAGCACGTCTATAAATTATACAGTACTTCTAACTTTGGGTTTTTTTTTAATTTTTCATAAAATGTTGGTAGCCTTCTTCTCATTAAAATAGCAGGTCTTCCATTCAGGTTCCTATATTCTTCAGTCAAAAAGTGTCAAAGTGCCCAAAAATCAAATGTGTCCAAAGTAACTGATACTAGATTTTACCTGGCACCCATCTAACCACATAGAAAAAATAAATTTTGAATGCTAGAACTATAGCATTTGTCTTCCTCATCTCTTTAGAGTAAATTCCAACTTTAACTGTGTTACATAAGATAAATTAAACTTGGATTTTAGGGCATATGTACCCCTGTGGCTGCTCTGGGTATAATAAACCCTGAAACTGAATATGTGGGTAAGAAGGTCTCCAGAAAAGCCACGTGGGCACTGACTAAATCAGTTCTGGAAGCTGTATGTCTCTATTTTCACAACACTGTATCAGAGCTAATATCCCCGCACTTTAAACATACATTAAACTCATACCTGTTTCTGAGCATGTGTTGGTAAGTGTTAAGCTGTTCTGTATGGGCTCATCCCTGGAATATCTGAAAAATTCAACAGTACATTAATTTTCTCCATGTAGGCATCTTAGAGGTCTTCTTTGGAAATGGAGAATAGGTTCTCCATTTCTCATAACAGTCACGATCCTTTTCAGCATCTAATATAATTTGGATTCATCTTTCCCAAGTTTCAGTAACAACAGAGGACACTGCACACCATTTAAGGACTTGTTACTGTAACATTCAGTTTAAGGAAGGAGTTTCTGTTCTTTTTAATATTATATTTCTGAGAAAAGGAGTTAGCCGTATAAAATAGTTTACCTTTGAAAGTTTAATTTACTACATAACTGTGGTAGATTATCCATGTTTCAAAAAAGCAAAGATATTGCAATGATATTTGAAGTAAAAATTATGGTGAGTGGTAAGCAAGGTTTTTTTATATTTTATTTTGGCCTTCTCTAATGAGCATACAAGAGGTCTGCCAGACTTCACATATTAAATGCAATAAGACTACAGAATTTCATTGCAAATTATTATACCTTAGTTGTCTAATATAGGAAAGAAATAAAAAAAATTTCAGTTTCTGTTGAAAAAAATAGTTTTAATTTCTTCTTTTCAGGATATAAAGTCTTTCTTGACAGACACTTTTTATATTTCAGCTTTCCTCATGCATATTTTATTTTTTCCATAGATATATGCTGTGCTTGTCTTGTGACTTAAAAGGAGAAGTAATGTTTGGTAGGTAGATCTGAGATGCAAGAATAAAGAGTCAAATTTCAAAAACCCACTTGTTTTAAAGGTTAATCTTTTAATGATTAAAAGTAAAAAGATTAATAAATAAAATTGTATTTTCCTGAAATGCAAATTATCACTGAACATTAACACAAACTTTATATAAATGGTGTATTTCTAAATAGTTTATTGAGCTTGTAAGAGAAGGTCAAAAGCTGTTTAAATTAGTAGTTCATTATTAGAGTCAAAAAGGTTGATCTTAAATGCAGTTTTCAAGCCACAGTAAGATTAGGAAGTATGTGTTTTCTCTCTAAAATCTTTGTAAGATTGGCTACAAAAAATAATTGGTAAAACATAAACAAATGCATAAGACAACTTTTTGTGCATTCTGTAAACTGCTCAGAGCATTTTTTCAACGTAGTTGTTTAAATCATCTAAACATTGTGTCGTCCAGTGGACTCAGATTACATATATTTTACAGAAGCAGGGCATATATATAATTATTGCAAGAAAATCATGTTTGAGGTAACTGCCTAATAGCATAGCAGGTTGAATTTCTTGCTAAATAGAACAGATCTGTTCAGCTCTCCTTTGCTTTAGGGTAACGTTGCAGTGTTACTAGCTTGTGGTATAGAAACAAATACACAAGATGGCAATAGTTTTTTTCTTTCAACATGTAAATACAGAGAAGCTCAAACACAATAAAAATAACGTGCCTGATTGTCTTAAGCATGACACCACTGCCTTATGTTGGTTTTCTGTTTCTGATGACAATGCTTATGCTGAGACAAAGTCAATACAATTGCTCTGGTCAGGCCCTGGCTACACCAGCTTTTCTACTCACAGAAACTTGCAAACTTCCCATCAAGTGCAGAGGTCTTTAATAATCCCTAAGACATAATAATCACATATAGTCTTTCTGAGAGAGCCATCCTCTGGGCTATGATTTTGTTACAAGTAAAGAATCAGTGTTGTTCCAGTCAGATGGCTGGCATAATGCTCTGTGTTAAGAATTCTATCAGATGTACACATAGGCTTTTCCACAAAAATACTCTTTGATCTCACATCCAAGAAAGACAAAATGATTGCTAATTCAGCCACGACATTTTAAAGTGCTCGACAAAACTAGCCATTGCAATGGAGGTTTTTCTGTGCAAAGAATAATCATGCAGAAAAAGAAACACAGAGAACCTATTATTATATCTAAACAGTCACTAGGTAGCTTAAAAGATGAAACCAGCATCAAGACTTATATGTATTTTCACAGCTAATGAAGGTTAACCACTCAGCTTTCATTATGCATATTAATTTCTTTCTGAAAAAAAATCAACTCTGTTGTTTATCACTTACATGTTTCCTGCTGACTACTGAAAGTGTACTGCATCCATACTGCATTCTTTGAAAATATTTTCTTCAACTAGTTGGCACCAGGAATGGTTTAGAAGAACCCATAATAGAGGTGTCATTGGCTGCATGTAAAGGAGCACAAGAAAGGATCAAAGAGTTTCCACTTTGGAAAGGTTAAAAAAGATGTGGAGTGATACAGAGAAGGGCCATGAAAATTATCAGAGGGACAGAGCACCTCTCCTATGAAGACAGTCTGAGAGAGTTGGGGCTGTTCAGCTCAGGGAAGTAAAGGTTCTAGGAAGACCTTACAGTGGCTTTTCGGTACCTAAGCAGGGCCTATAAAAAGGCAGGTGAGGGACTTTTTAGCAGGACCTGTTAAAATATGACAAGGCACAATGGTTTTAAACTAAAAGAAAGTTGATTTAAATAAGATAAAAGGAAAAAGTTTTTTACAGTGAGAGTGGTGAGATTACTGGACTATGTTGCCCAGAGAGGTGGTGGAACACTTCCCCTTCCTGAAAGTGTTCAAGGTCAGGTTGGACTGGGATCTGAGACACCGGATCCAAACCAATCCAAACTTTTATACGATTCTATGATTTTACTTTTATTTACTAAATGTCAAAATTAGTCAAAGAAATATTGAGACCGCTTCACCCCTCGTGAAAGGGAATGAGGTTTAGCTTTATTATTTTAAAAATATAAGTTACTGTTAAAAGCAAATTTGGCATGCACTTCAGACACACTAATCTCAAAAGACACATTTTATAGAATCAAAAAAAATATAAAAATCCAGAAAGATACTGCTAAGAGATGAATTGGCAAAATATGCCATTTATCCTGCAAAATTGTCACTTGTGACACATTAGTAACATGCAGTGATTGTTGTGTGTTATGGGAATGGTCCGCTAATTAGTTTTGTCATTAAAATTCATTTAAAACCATTTTGTTCTTGATATTTCTTAATTATTCCAATGGCACATTCAGATGACTCCAGATGGCTTGGAGCAGGATAAATAGCACTGAGAAACTTCCCTAATAGCAACCTACTCTGATTGTTAATATCATTCATACAATATCCAGTTTTTCTATATTAATTTCAGTATAATTAAGTAACTAAAGACAAGAAATTCCTTTGGTGATGTTTTGAGCTTAAAAGAAGTACTTTGAACTGCAAAGATGTACAGTCAGAAAAATCATCAATATCAAAGTCTGAATAGGGAACAAATTTCTACTGGAAGATTTGGAAATGGGCTTCCAATACATGCAGATTGCTTGATTCCTTACTGCCGTATTCATGTTGAAAATTTAAAACTGATATGACCATATTTTTCTTTCAAAAAAAAGTTTTCAACTAACCTGCCCAGTAACAATTGTATTGAAATGTTGAACCACATTCTATCTTCAAATCTAAAGGTATTTTGCATTAGTTATAATAGTAATTGGGAATCTATCAAAAATCTAAGCCTCTATGAGGCAGACAGAGTGGTCTGGTCACCAACCTTTGATATGCACACAGGTGCTTTGGCTGAGGTAACCAACACAAGGTAGATTTACATAAGGTAGAGACATAAGGCAGATTTAAATTAGTAAGTGCATTGTTAACCCAATTTTCTTTCTCTCAAATCCTTTCACAACTATCTTTGTGTTTATACTCTTTATCCCAAGGTTGACAGGAACTTTTTCAGAGTATGGAGAAACACACAGATTTACTCATTCTTGAAAACGCTTGAAGAGAAGTTGAGCTACAATTTTCTTATCTGTTTTCCAGCTGCTTCAAGAAATGAATCATCTATGTGATGCCCTGATTTTATGTCTTCCTCAAAGAAAACAGGAACCTCAAATGTCATTGTATTTGAAAGCTTTCTGGCTGAACAATTTCAATGGACCAGAACCATTTTTCACCTGAGCACAGAAAAGGACTTCTGAAAAGGACTATGATTCTATGACTTCTGCAACAAGGCATCTCAAAAAATGATGAGTTTGGGAGGAGCGTCTAAGAAATTACGGTTTGAGGAAAAAGAGGCAATGTAAGGAAACACACATACAAAAACAACAGGTTGATACCTTTTCCAAACTCATAAGTTATCTACGGTTTGAATATACTGAGAGAAAAGGTAAGAATTATAAGAAAGCTTATTTACATTAATAGAAGTATAAATAAGGGAAGTTTTAAATACTAATTAAAGTAAGTTTAGTAAAAAATGTCAAAGACTGGTAGACATTATAACAAAAGTAGGATATCAGCTCTGGTTCTAATATGTTATAAAGATGATATTGCTAATATTGTGACAGTTATTCTAAAGTGCACAAGTATTTCATGTTCCAGATATTATTTAGCTGTTTAGGCCACAGACTCATTTTTGAAATTTCTTTCAAGAATTTAATGAATTAAATAAAAATACGATGCAAGTTTTCTGGGGAAAAAAAGAAGAATGGAGATAGAAATGATGGTTCTCAGTAATTTTAATGACCAGATTAAATTAAACTGCTGATGAGGAACAAGAGGCATATCAAGTAGAAAAAAAAGAGGTTTTGTCTTTTTTATGAAATGAAATTTCTTTATAACCTATTGGGCCAGCCAGAGCTACATTTTCAGAGTTTCAGAATGATAGTAACAGCTGTTTCAGTTAAAAAAGAAAGAAGAAGCCCAGGAGGAATCCACAGACAAAGAGTTCTCTTTTCTATTTTCTCTGCTTCAAAACATTCAGGAATTCATCTGAGACCTACAAGATAGGGAAATAGGTATTAAGTCAAATAGTGAATCAGTGGTAGACCATATTCCTCTAAGATGTTTTAGCTAGTGACCTTTGAGAGAAAGCTTTAGAATAAAATGACTAGACCTTTAAATTGGGTTTTGTGTTTATTAGCTGACATCCAGACTTCAGGATGTGATGGCTTTCCTTCCATGCAAATCATGGATCTTATTAAAAAATCTTAAGCTCAGATACACAGCTACTTATTTCACTATCTCAACCATATTTTTTTAACAAAGACTATCTATTGATATTCTTTTTTCAGCAAGAACTACTGAAACGTAAATATTACCTCAGGATTAATAGCAAATTAGATGCAACACCTGAATTCTGGAGCACATTATATCTTACAAGATATTGATGTCAGCAAAGCAACACTGACAAAGTTACTCATTTCAAGTATAATCTAACATTCTGCTACCGTTTCTCCAACCATCTAGAATCACAAAAAACAGAAAACTTGCTGGGACAATGGAGGATAAAAAATGGCCCCTCATCTGTCAGAAACAGAACATTACACCTGGGAAAGAAGGTCAACAGGGTAACAGGTACTTGAACTAAACATGTGACAACCCATTAGACATTTTCAAAACTGAGCATCTTTACTCAGAAAGCCACTGACTTCTGAGTATATCAAGTCTACTGCAAAACAGAAGAGTTAGAGCCAGATGAAAAGTCCAGAAATCTATAAAGAGGATAGATGCTGACTTTTGAGGAAAAATAAAAAGTTATAAAATCCATAGAAAATTATCTGGACTTTTTTTGGAGCTAGTTCTTTTGAAAACTAAAAATGTTATCTGAATCTAATTGATTTTTTTTTATTTTGGTGAGATGGAATGGTACAGTAATGAGAGAATTAATGAGGCCTAGTTAACCAACTAAACCATGTCAACCATTCTTCAGCTTCTGACATGCTGAGTATAAACAAAAATTATAAGAAAGGACACAATTAATCAAAGATAATTCTGACAGTCAGTTTTTAATGTAACTATGCAGGTCAAGGTTTGTTAACCAGTCTGTCTCCCAAAAACCCATTACGTAAAGGAAATTAAAGAGGACTCTTATCTTTGTTTTTTATGCCTTTTTTTTCCTTTTATCTATGTTAAACTTACAAATACTGCAGACTTGAAGAGCCCTACTTAAGCAGGCCTGGTGGGGAGATGATCACAAACAAAATAACACTAAGCTCAGGGTTATTTTTAAGGCAGTTTTTGGAAACTACTACCTTGCATTTGCTGTTCTGACTTGTGTTTCCATGGAAGCAGGACTAGACATGGACACAGCCACTAGCAGATGAGGCAATTTCAGCTGCCAGTTTCTGGTTCTCAGTTCTGTTTCCATGACAACCAATGCTGGAGCCCTGAAAAGGAGGTGAGGTATTTAAAACACTACAGTACTCTTAATAAATATCTGCTTGCTGTGCATGCAAACAGAGACCTCTTACATCTCCAGTACAAAAATACTGCTCAAAATAGCAGTGAAAATACATCTTGATATCAACTACTACTATTTCCCTGGTCAGGTTTCAAGGAGAAAAAATGGGTGGTTTCTGAAAGCTGGTTCCATCCTGACATCCAGGAGGCGGGGGATGGTTGTTATCTTCTTTCAAAATGAAAATAAGGATAGACAAAGATGCTGTGCTAAATATATGTTATTGTTTCACAAGGAAAACATAATTCCTTTCTATATTTGGTACCATTTTGCTATAAAAAATGAAACAAAGTCCTCTTGAAAAAAATGACAATATGGCAGATGGTAGACTGAACAACTGAAGATGGTTCTCAGATGGTGCACAGAAATTTTGGGACAGCAACTGTCCTTTTCCTGGGTTAAATCTTTCACATTTTTTAACTAACTACATACATCTTTGATCTTGTGAATAAATATGTGTAGGCATGGGCAACCTTCTTCTGTCTGCAGTCTTTGGAGGAAGGGTAGAGAGCTATCAGTTCCCTTGCCAGCAGGTACATATTACAGGAGACAGTTTTATGCAAGTTATAAGCTCATTCTAATCCAGACTGCAGTACGAGTCTGTTCCCCTCCCTTATGCAAGCCACTTGAGCTAAACAGAATTCAAAAGAGGAGGAAAAGCAAAATCTGATAATCTTATTAAGAAGAGAAGCTTTAATATGGCACCTCCGAGAGTAAGGGGAGGTGGATTTGTGTGTGTAAATTGCTGTATGAAAGCAGTAATACACATTGTGCAGAGGTTGCGCTGTCCCATCTCAGAAAACTGAAAACCCATTTCTGGTGCAACTTACAGGAAAAGGAAAAAGAAGGGCTGATATGTTGAATAAATGTCACCTGTCATACAAGCCTACAGTACTGTAGAAACAACATTGTCTCTACTATACTCTTGGCTTATGCCAAGAGAAAATTCCAGAGACTTGGTCTTAGTGAGGAAGCAGAGAATAAACAGACAGCTAATAAAATTGGAATAATAAGCCTAAAAGCAAATATTAAAACCAGATTATCAAAAGACAGCACAAAAATTGGTACTAGAATTCAGAACAAAGCTGTGCTTGTACTCCTCTGTCTTCCAGAGGTGCCTAATTATCATAATACAAGGATGACACAGGCTAACGAAGTTTGTCCACGTTTTCTCACATTGTGAAAACTCCAGTTTCAAACTTTCCTGATATAAATCAAACCTACTAGTGACTCTTACAGGATGAAAGCTGATCAGATAGGTCCACAAATTAATGAACTCATGAAGTCTTAATCCAATCTTTTATATATATTCACAAAATATACAATACTCTTTTAAGAAACTAATTACATTTTAACAAAGGAGTTTTTGAAGATGATTGTGTCTTCAGTCAAGTCAATGAATGTATTTTCTTTGATGGGAAAGTATAAACAGTTGGAAATATATACATAAAATATTATTCAAAGAAATCGACATGTGCAAGAAACCTGGGGTGAAGAATGGATTTCCCTTACTCCTGCTTGAGAATTGCTGCTAATGCAGTTAAAACTGTCTGGCCATTGCACCTACTACAGAAGACTGGGACTTCAACAGTGGTAAGAAAACCTACCAAGGATTCTCAAAACTTACCAACTCGAAAACATCAAAGCATTGGAAACATTGCCAATGTTAAGGATGTATTACTTGATTTGTCCAAGAAATAAATCATTCATTGTGGTTTTGCATGTCTGTATAGAGGATCATCCTGCCCGTTGTCAGTCTCTGCATAATCTTTTAGTAGCCATCATACTGTTTGAGTCCCTATGGAGACTGTCATCCCCTTGAAATATTTTAACAAAATTGAACAAGGATAAGGAAAAAACAGACACATTTTTTTCCTTATGGCATTTTTAACTTAGGAGAAATAATATTAAAGTCATCAGTCCAAGCTGCAATATCTTTCCATCATAGGGGGAAAAGTTTTGTAATGGATAAGAAAGAATTATGCAGAGAGAAAAAGTCAAAACAAAGTATTAATTTTTTAAATAATGAGAAAATTACAGGTTAGGAGCCAGGTCCTTAAGTATGACAAGTGTCACAAGAAAGAGGGGGTGATTCACTTGACCCTTAGTGTGGGGAGATTTTCTCAACCCTCAGTGATTTATTTGTCAATGCCCTAGGGAAGCTGAAACCCTTGTGCCTGACTGGTCTAACAGCATCCCAAAAGGGGACCCTTCACTGAACAGATTCACAAGATTGGAGTGTGATTTGACTGCCCTTTCCAGAGGGACTAAGCCAACAGCATGGAGACCCCTCAGTGAGTCTTCCCAATGTGCTATCTCTGCCAGCAACTGTTAGCACCTATAAAGGACTCACTCTAACTTTTTATGGAATAATACTATTGGCAGAAATTGTGACAGGCTAATAAGGTTTGTGGGTTGCCAGTGATAGTGTTTGACTGCAAAAAAGTGTTTAAAACAACCTACTATACTATAAAGCAAGCAGAAGCTCTAATCCTAATAGCAGCATCTTACATGTTCCCCTCCCTGCAGGGATTTCTATGGAGGGAGGCTGCGGCATCCCCACTCCACCCTCCATTCCAGCCCCAGTAGCAGGTGCTTATCTTTGTATGGGGAATCTTTGTGGGGTGTGTCGACTGTGTTCCATCCAGGGAGATACAGATGCATTTTACCCTATATTTCTTAGTCTCTTCTAATTTTTAACCTTAGCCACCTTCCCACAACAAGATTACAGAGAAACCAGAATTACATTGATAAGTGCTGTATTAGTGTTAGAAACTGCACCAGAAAAAGCCTGGGCATCCTTGCATTTGCCATAGAACTTTTACATGTACAGGAGGGAAATGCATCCACAAGAAAAAGACCAATGCCTGTATCCTTGAAATAACACTCTTGGTCTTGCTTGCAGGCACAAGCAGGCTGAAAACAAGCCATTGCTGAGTATACCAAGGAACGAAAGCAAATGCTGCTGGAAATTCAGTGGTATGGGGTGAAGAGAACACTACTTGGCAATGTTGTTTGAGGTTAGTGTAGAGCACAACTTTACTACAACACAGAAAGATCTGTGGAACAGGAGGCACAATCCATCACCATGAACAGCTTTACAGCTTTGACAGAAAGCTCCAGGAAATACAGAAATGCGCTGACCAGTTTTATGAGTGCAACTAGAAGAAACAGTTCTTACTCTAGTTTTTGCCAGGTCTCAAAACAAGACAGTCAAAAAAGGTTTCCCACATGCTGAACCAGAGATAAGCTGTGTGTGACAGTTAGCTAAATTGTTTATATGGGATCAGACAGAAATCTCAGAAGCCTGAGGTGCTGTATTTATCGCATCTGCCTATAGAAGCAGGCCCATGGAGGGCACACGAGGATGAGTCAAGCCTGAAGATAATGTAATGATCAGTACCTGCTCTTAGACACACAGAGGGAAGATTACACAACAAAAATTCCACATTTAACTCCTGGTCTGGAGTTAAGTCTGCAGTTTTCTTCTACTTACTTAAGATTATGCTCTTACTTCCAGTCGATTATTTCTTCAACTTCTGAAAGGTGCACCATGGGAGGTAGATTTAAAGCAGTCAAAGGAACGTGGGCAAGAATTTCTCTCTGCAAAATCAGAAGAGGAAAGTGGTAATAGAGATGATGTCAACTAATGCCACAGAAAAATTAAATTAAACAAGTAAATTATTCTGTTCATGAGGGATCACTTCAGCATATTTTTCTATGTGCCAGCTAGCAAGAAACACACATGCCAAAGGGCAGGAGAACCATGCTTCACTTCCCCGTAAATCCTTTGCAGTCTAGTGGAGAAATGCAACTCAGAACAAACAGGTTGTCACTGCTAATATAGAACTGCAACTAAATCACCAAGTAGTTACACAAGAAATTTCAAAAGACAGAAAACCAGATGGTCCCAGGTCACAAAAGACAAGTGCAGGTGATTGTACATTGCAAAAGGGGGTAGAAATTCTGTGAAGATTCATTCTTACATGAATTTAAACCTGCTTAACAATTTTTGAATAAGAAAGGTAGAAGGCAAATTGAAGAACAGCTGATTCTATAAATTTAAAAAGTGGAAAATGGGAAATGTAAGGAAAGGGAAGGAAAATCATGCAAAATGTGCAACCACATTTGGGTTTATCAGTTATTTGTTGCAGTTAGAGATAAACTAAAAGTATTTCAATTCAGTTCTGAGTCCAACATTGAGAGAGTGCAATTAAAAATCCGTAGCAGTAATAATGATTATGGTCAAACTTCTATCGTTTTTGATCATGACTATGATTCTTTTGACTTATATGTTGTGAGTAAGCACTGTTTCAGAGGTCAAAGAACACCTTTTTTAAACTAAAATACTGTTAGCCATAAATTCTTTTAAATAATATTTTAAAATTCATATATTCAAATTTTTACATTCTCTTCACTGGATCATAAAAAGAGGAACAGTGCATTAAAACTACAATCTTTCCCAAAAGAAATAGTAGAAAGAATTTCAGAGTTTTCTCTTTGCTGTCATAACTTAAAAGCAAATAATCAGCTGTCAACACCCCAGACAAAAAGGAAAGCATAATCCTTTTATTAGGACAGATAGGTGGAATTCTATGTGTTAAAATCATGAAATAGAAAAGATGATCTTTTGTTTCTGTAGTTCCTTGTCAGGAATCAGAAACCAAGCTGACAGGAAAGATATGTTTTTTGCAATGCTTCAAGTTCATGTCTTAATAAAATCCCATTTCAGTCTTTTAGGTTGTCAGTAGTTGTGGTAGTATCATACTGAAAGGATTACTGAATGTTAGTCATCCAAAGAGAGCTTTAGGCCTCATTCCTACAGAGGAATAACTAGAAGTAAGAGCTGAGTCATGTAACCATGTCTTCTTGCAAGATCGCCAAGTCCTGCAACTTGAGTGCCTGTAAGCCCTTAGCAAAAGAAACAGGCTCCTTTATCAGGAAAAACAGCGCATTTGAAAGTTATATTTTTCTGTCTTAATTAAAAGTAATATGTTGATAACACTGAAAAGTAAAATGTTTTCCTCAAAAAGGTTCCATACTATAGGAGTCCCGTATGCCTCCCCACACCAAAATTTCCTTCTTTCTACAGTGGTTTCAAGTTTCAAGCAGCTTGAGGACACTCCATTATCACAGACTGATTTGTTTTATGCAGTCAATTCAGATTTTTTAATAAAAATTATTTCTCTTAAATATTGATGCTAAATATTGATGTGTAAGATTTATTTCTTACACATTTTCAATTTTGGGTTTTATCAGGAAATCCAGAAATTAAAGCAAAGTCAGATTCCTGACTTTGCACCCCTGGCTATTGCAAAACAAAAGTGATCAGACCACATACCTAATTTTGTACTTGTAGGGTTGCTGTATATCAGAATTCACCTGTGTAAGGCAACTTTCAGACATTGCTGTGTCTAACAATAAAAGAACTTCCTGTAACAACTGTTCCAGAAAGAAAAATTCACTGAAAAAGGTGGATTTCTCAACATACACATATTAAATTACTGCATTTGAAACAGATAAAAAAACAGATTATTCATAGTTAATATTTTTATTTTCTACTTCAGGGATAATCTTATTTTGTTTCAAATATTCAATTAATTTTATAATTTATCTTAGAAACATTATTTTCAAAACTATTTTTTCCTGTTCTCAGTGGTTTTATACTTTATTTATTTTTATCAGCTTTCCAATTTGCTAGAAATCTTAAAATTATTTTGTTTTCGTTCTTAACCATTGTGAAAAAGTTTATTTTGAAATATAAGACTTTAAAGTGAACAGAATCAATCTTTTTTGTCCAGAGGTAACGTCTTCTGTCGTCTTCCTGTAGCTTACATGCAGGACCCAAAATGGCCTCTTTTAGTGTTGCTTTTTAAAGAGAAATTAAAGAAGATGGCATGAGAAAGTCTCCACACATAAAATACTGTGAAGTCCCCTAATGTCTATCATTATTCTTATTTACTTTTGATCACTTGCAGTCAGATTTCTGAAGAAAAATTTTCCACTTGTTAATGGCCAAAGAACTAAATGGAGTTTTAGACATACATTTATTTAAAGTTTGTGTTTTATGTATGTACCTATCAACTTTACATTACCTAAAGTTCTGAAAATTTATGCTGGATAATCTGCAGAGCAGTTCCCTTGGAGACATTACTTTCATTTTATATTTGGACTTCTAGAGCTGATTGGGTGACAGTTTTCCTTACATCCAAAATATTTCATATATCCAGAATTGCTAACCAAGCAGCAATATTTTTTCTTTAAATTTTCATGGGAAAAAAAAAAAGTACTCCATCCCAAAACAGCCAATGGTTTTAAAACATTCGTGTCATGAACGCAAGAGCAAATCCCTGCCATGTCCATTTCAACAGAGACATTTGCAGATCTTGTCGTAATGCCTGGCATTTTCCAAACCCGTGACTGTTTGACTGTTTTATACAATAAACTAGATCTAATGAGATCAGCTGCTAATAAAGATTATGCATCTGTACGCTGAAAACCAAGGCTCGAGTCTCCTACACAAGTCTCCCTTCCTAAGGGAAGACTCCAGCCAGAATGTTGCTGGTAGACTGATAAAGACCCTTTTCTCACAGTGCCAGCATCTATTTTTGATTTTGCTGTATAATTCCATCCTACACTTGGGACTTCTTTTGCTAGAGCTTTTTTTTTGATGTTCTGCATTTTTTTCAGTATCATATTCCTTCTGTAACAGAACATAAAAAGGAACAGAAAAGTAAAACCCAAAAGAATCAGTTGCTTTAGTACACCTAAACATAACATTATTCAACATAAGGAAATCATCTAGCTTAAGCTGCAATTAATCAGATTTTCAGTATTTAGTAGCAGAAACTCATAGCAAAATGCTTAATTTATGATTTCCACGCTATGAAATATTCATAGTTTTCATTTTATTTTATGGAAATATGATATATTTTGAATAAATTATTTAAATATAGAAAATTGATTTTTTTGCATGCAATATGCCATAATAATTCAATAAAATTAGAAAACAAATCTAATCATACAAAGACAAGGAAACTATGATCTTCAACATTTCATATTCCTTTAAGTATGATCTGAAACATAAGTATTTATGACTGAATTATTGTAGATTGCATAAGCCAGAAAGAACAAAAGAAATGTAATACAGATTTGAATAAAGATGCAACTATTCAAAATTTTCTTGTAATAAAAATTTATTTTTCTTTATTGACATAAGCAGCATCACTTGCAACACAATCCACATTTCTCCTGGGAATGTTTCAGAAATTTCTGTGGGACTGAAAAGAAGTCAGACAAGGGAGGTTTCTGGGTCACTGACTTCAATTCCGGTTATTGTAAGCACCTATACATTATATTACGTTTTATAAAGATGAAGGTTTAATCTAAAAATGTGTTACTTCTTTTAGTACATCAGCTCATACTTAATTGCACCATAACCTCTATGGTTTAATGACTGTCTTTTAATTTCCAACCTACATCTATTAAGGGAATTTATATCCATTTCTTTCTGTGATATTACAATTTTTATTTAAGAATATATTATCTCTCTGTAGTGCTTGTCTTCCTGGTGTTTCTAGTACACACTGTGAAGAGAATCAGTAGATTTTAGAATATTCAATTCTATGGCTATAAAAATTATTGCCATACACAGTAAAACAATATTAGGTAATCTTGAGTGTTTCTAAATCACTTGGTTGTGAAAAGTTCTAAGTAATTTTAACTCCTGATGAAAAAGAATCAGGAATAGAGAATATCTGTCTTCTTGCATAATCAAACCCTCTTGGAGTACTAAACATGGAGCTGAACTGCAATATAACATCTAGGAAAGAACTGTACGTAAATGCTTCCAAATTAATAAAATATTTGCATATGATATTCCAACGGTACTCTGTTTCTCATTTCTATAAAAAAGAGTTTGTAGTTCTGTAGGAAACACAATTTTTCTTGACAAATTTTTAAAGTCAAATCACAGATGTTTATGTGGTTTCATGGATGTTACCAGCTCACTATAGAACCTTTTTTTGTGATTTCATGGTTGCACACTCAAAGTCACATCAACTGTAGTACAGGAACTATGTTGTCCAGGTTGTAATTGCCAGTCAAGAAGTGCTGCTACCTGATGTTCTTTCCCTACTTACAGGCTCCTAGTTCTGGCTACACTCAATTCTTCTCTGCAACGAACGATGATCTTGGCCTACTGCAGTTGTATGAAGGGACCTATGGCGTTTGTCCAAGGGTCCAGTCATAAAACCTAGCACGAGGGAGTCAGACTTGCAGAAGTTCAGGGAGGATGCGGAGAAGGGCAGATTTTTTTCTGAGCAACAGGGTAGAGAAATGCTCTGTTCTTCCAAATATGGTGCTTCCTGCACCTTTGTGAATCCTGCACTTTTGTGAAAACAGTAACACATTGCAATGTGTGTTGATGTGAGGCATGGGCTTAGAATACATGAGAATGAAAGCTGCTTTTCTGGTAGTTAGGAAACGCTCAGGAAACACCAAATACATCAGCAATTGATGTTTTTATCCCCAAAGAAAGGGTTACCATCTTTGAGAAAAGTAATGCTGCCACTGTGAAAGCAGGCTGTCTAACTGAATGCTTGTTTGTCACTGTAAATTCAGATCAAAATGAACAGCTCTTTGCACTACTGTGCTTTCTGCAAAGCTCATGAACCTGACATACCAGTCCTAGTGCCCTTATAGAAAGTTCCCTGAATGCATCATGTGTCATTCAGTGTACATGCAGTACACACAGCAGAGAAACTTGCGGAGTGGTGTCCACTAGTTTTGGAAATGCCATTTGCTTTCTATTGTGTATTCTAAATTTATCAGAAACCTTAAAAGTTTTCAAAAACAAATTGAAAAACCAAACAAATTCTTGCACATGACGTGTGTTAAATGGCTCAGAGCCAAGGCAGTCAAAATTCAGGGGAGTTTAAAGGACATATATACAGGAGAGGTTTCTTGATTCTGGAGGGGATCAGAAGAAAGACAAAAATAAGTCTGTGATCAGTAGATGATCTGCTCAGATGCTGGATTCTCCTCTGGGATCTATGTTAGTTAATGGAAAGGCCACAAATTAAAAATAGCTAGTCCACCATAATGTGTTCTAGGGAGAGTTTCAGGAAAGTCTGATGGAGTGTCTCTCACACACTTCCCATTGTAAACATCTACTTACAGGACAGGAGATTTAACTAGGAGACAAATTCCCCTGAGAAAGAGTACAGCAGAGTGGAGTGACTATGCTATTTAAATTAATACACTAATTAATACACGGTATTTTGTGGAGTGGCAGACAAGGCTATATCCAATGGTTTGCGTCTTGCATCTTTCTTCCTATTTAAGAAAGAGTTGAAGTTCTGTGGTATTTTCTAAGCTTTGACAACTACTATAATGCAAACCATGTCATGTAGCAAAGCTGAATCATCTCAGAAATAAAGTCAGAAGACAACACGTAACCTGAAGCATAGAAATGTCAGCACCACTAATATGGAACAGGTAAAAGGAAGTGGAGGGGGAACATTTAAGAAATATTAATAAGTATTACAAATAGAATGTTTGATATGTGTAGTCAATCCTAGGACATTATATAACTGCCTCTCTTTAATCTCAAATAAAAGTTGCTATTAAGAAACAGCAACTTTATAATTTTTTATATAAAAAAATCAATACAGGATATGCAATATATTCTGAAAATACCAATTTTTATGTTGTGTTTAATCAGAAAGTCCACACTCGCATAGATTTCAAGGCCATAATGTACCATTTGTGATCATCTCATCACACCTCCTTTGTGCATAGGCTTGCAGATTTTCTCATGGTAGCTGTCCTAATCTTTAATTACACCACACTATTTACTTCCAATGCTGAGTCTGTCTAACTTTGTTATTCATTCACTGAATTTTATTATTCATTTCCTTCAAAGTTGAAAAGCTCCCCTCTCTCAGGTCTTTCTTCCAACTGTGAGTATACATATCAATCAAGTCATATCTCAGCTTTTTCTTTAATAAATTGAGGAGATTGAAGTCTTTAAATGATGAGACTTGTCTTCTAGCCTTTGTTTTATTTTTGTGGCCCTGCAAGACTTTTGACATGGATTTTAAACAGAATCAAAACAAGGAAGATCTGCTAGAAATGCGTCCCACTAGAGAATGTCTAGCTATTTACTATTACTTTATAAGGTCTCTCAGCAATTTTTCTGTTTGATGTGTAGTTACTTCATTCCTTACAACGCAAGCTCTCAAATCAAGATATCATATGATAAAGAGCTGAAGTATGCACTATTATCCTAGCAGAGTCTACAAAGTGGACCTACAATTTTGTTTAAAAGTGTCGCATTTTTTTTTTAAAGACTTCTCTTTCGTGAAACCATGGTGATTGGCATTAGCTATATTTTTAGCAACAAAGTCTTTGGTAAGCTAAGGTGCATGAAAAATAGAAGTTTAATAGAGCCGAACAGATGATTACCTCAACATCCCCCTCCTTTCTACAAAAATAACTGTTCTGTAATGCTACAAACACTGTATAATTCAGTGTTTCACAGGTCATTTTTCCCCATATTGCAAGTGTTCAACTTCATTAGAGATGGAAAGCCTATGAAAGAAAGACAGAAATGCAGAGGGCCTGCAGTGATGAAGGTTAAAGATTGTCTTGCCGGGAAAGTTCCTAAAGATATGCTGTTTGAAACCGTAATGATATGTTTGGTAATTTTGTGGGAACATAACTAAGATCCAGGAATGTCCCTCTTCCAAAATTTTCTGTGAAATTACTAAACCCAGATACTGCATTAAAGACCTCAGCCAATGTGATTAACAATTGATCCTGTTCCCTGGAAGAAGTTATTTTTGTTTAGAAGTCTGTAGTCTCAGGTTTCCTTATTATTCCTCTAGGAATTTCAGAATAATGGATACTTTGGTCAAGAAATTATGCCTTGTTTCTTTTGCACTGTCTGACACTTGGAACTGAGACAGCTTCCTTCTATGTATATGAGAAAAGAAGGCGGCAAAGACAAGCTCAGAAAAGCCCAGAAAATGTTTTCTTACTTCAATACTTTATTAAAAAGTCAGAACTTTTAAAGTCAGAATTATAGGCATTCCTGTGTTATGATTAATCAGTCTTTTTAATTAACTAGAAAGCATAAGAAAATATTGGCTGGTTTTAAGATGTAAAAGTAGTTGTCTTGCTTGGCTTTGTTTTTAAGGCTTCAGAAATTGATCACTTTCCAATTCATCAGGAATGGCTTAGTGAGTCATGTAATATAGTTACACAGCAGTCAAAATCATTCTGTTCCTCTACTCTGCTCTGGTGAGACTTCACCTGGAGTACTGCATTCAGCTCTGGGATACTCAGCACAGGAAGGACACGAACCTGGTGGAGTGAGTGCAGAGGAGGGTCACCAAGATGATTAGAGAATAGAGCACCTCTCCTATGAGGAAAGGCTGAGAGAATTGGGGTTGATCAGCCTGGAGAAGAGAAGGCTTTGGGGTGACCTAAGACTGGCCTTCCAGTACCTCAAGGGAACCTACAAGAAAATGGAGAGGGATTTTTACAGGGGCATGTGGTGAAAGGACTAGGGGGGATGACTTGAAATGGGGGAAATTGAAAGAGAGTAGGTTTTGATTAGATATCAGGAAGAAATTCTTTACTGTGACAGTGGTGAGGCACTGGAGCAGGTTGTTCAGAGAAGTGGATGTCCCATCCCTGGAGGTGTTCAAGGCCACGTTGGATGGGGCTCTGAGCAACCTGGCCTAGTGGAATGTGTCTCTGTCCATGATGGGGGGGTTGGAACAAGATGATCTCTAAGGTTCCTTACAACTCAGGGCATTCTGTGGTTCTATGAGTAGCAGGAAGGAAAAATCTAGGAGTAGCGTTTGGTTCAGGAATCCCACCAGTGCTGACACACCAGCATACTGGTTCCTCTGATATTGCTCATCACTCTGTGGTGCCAATAGATAAAAAAACACACTGAATGACTCACCACAGGTCACTACTTTGGATGGAGCAACTCAAAGAAATATTTCTCAGTTTAAGTAACCATTTCTTATATTTTTAACTCTGTTCATTAAACTGTATTTCTTGCTCAGCATTATTTCATCAATAAATATTACTAGCAGTATTGCAAGTGTAAGAGTGTGTGACATCCACCAAACCAACTAAATTTTAAAAAATCTGTAAGGCAGAGAAAGGCATAAATTAAGGGTTTATTTGTAAATTACTTACTTCTGGCAAGTCATTCTGTTACTTAATGATCAACCATGCTGTTAGGAAGAAATGCAAAAAAAGAGATATTAATATCATAGAAAAATGTGTATATTCCCAAATGGAATAATATATTAGGAATAGTAAAGGTAAAT
This sequence comes from Lepidothrix coronata, assembly GCF_001604755.1. Lineage (NCBI taxonomy): Eukaryota > Metazoa > Chordata > Aves > Passeriformes > Pipridae > Lepidothrix > Lepidothrix coronata. The sequence continues at coordinate 8,643,936 of NW_016690180.1, read as the reverse complement.
TTGAATGCAGTGTCAAGCATTAATAATGAAATCTAAGATTACATTCCTGAATATTCTTCATATTGTTCAAGTGATAACTTGCAGTGAGCCATTACAGGATCTGCTAGGTTACAATTTTAAGGAATTCTTTTCCTCAGTATCACAGAAAAAAAGTCTTTTTTTTGTAACATGTAAGTGGAATCCCATTTAATAAATAAAGACCTAAAGATATTACAAACCATATACCAGTGAGACTAACATCAACAACATGTTCAGAAATCTATGTCAACAATTTTTATTTGTGTAAGCTGTAATTAATAAATACCTCAATGTTGCTATTCCACAACAACCATTTACACTAAAACAGAAAAAGTCTCTTTCAAAGATAAATGCTATAGAATAATGCCTACATAACAGACTAAAATAAACTAAGCCAATGTTTGACTCAACCACAGCCCACAAGGGTTGTTTTTTTTTATTTGGCTTTCTGGACTGCCTTGAATAGGATAACATGACATGCAATGTTCCTAAGACTTTCTTGGCCCTTCAAGGCATGTGTTTCCTCTCATATCCCTCCCTTCTCCTACAAAACTTCTTGTGCTTCATACTTTGCAATCCTATTCTAGATCTTTAAGGTCATGCCAGAACCGTAAAATAACCCATAATTTAATTAGGAAGGAACCTTCAGAAATCATTTAATCCTACTCCTTGCTCAAAACAGGTATGACTACGTCAAGTTACCCAAGGTCATTTCTAGCAAAGACTTGAAAGCCTCCAAGGATGGAAATCTGGGTAACTTCTTCCAGTGTTTAACAACCATTAAAGTCCTGAGAGATTTTCAGTTTGTTGGACTGAAATTTTTTTTTGGACTCTCTAATGACGGTATTCTGGAAAAGCATTTTTAAAAATTCTTTTACATGAAATTGGTTTAGGGACTGTAACCTGAAGACATGTGTTTACTAATTGATTGTTTTAATACTGAAATAACACATTGTTAAATAGCTTATTTATTTAGTATGTAAATCAGTTTTTTGAGGTCTAGTTATGAAAGCAGTCAAGAGAGAGTTTTTTGTAATATCTTTCAAGACAGCGTCTGTTATATCTGCCAAATATTCTTCAAAACAACATGAAGAAAATATACAGTTAGTAAGATTTTTGCTTTGTGAAGATGCTTCCTTGATTTTATTAATACAGAATATTTTCTATCTGTTTTCTGCTGAAGTAAAACCAGAAATAATTTTACGAATCAATTAGACTCAAAAAAATATGAAATGCTAACTGTTTCCCATCTATTCTTACTCCAATATGAACATCAGTAGCAGAAAAAATAACAGGAATTAGGTCAAGTATGACTTGATTAGCAGTAAATCACCTTTTCAGAGCTCAGAAAACTTTATATTCTCTTACTGCAATATTACTGGATGAGTGGCACCAAAATACTTAAACCAACATAAAGATGTCACAGAATCAATCAAATGGAAACCTGTAAATTTGTTTTACAGTCTCTGAAACTTACTGATGTCAATGGGAAGGTCAGGCTCCATTTTAGCATTTAGAATATTAAATTGATTTAAGGGTATAAGGTTAAAAATCAACATTGGATTTCACAGGCTTTACAATGGTCAAGATACTTGACAGTAATTGATCTCTTCATTATTTTTTTCATGTAAATTTTAACTAAACTAAATTATCTTCTGTTCATTCCAAACTACTTTTCAGCATCCATTTGTTTTTATTTTTCTGCTTCAACTAGGGCACCCTCCCATAGAAGAAATAGGTTATTTCTTCCAATGCTACAACACATTTCCAGATTTATTGAAATGCCAAGCAAATCTTTAACTGGAGATTTAAACATCTGCTGTATAGGCAAGGCTTCACTACAGGGTATTTATTTGTTTTCCGAAATTCCACATACTGTGAATATTATAGAAAGCTATAAGTACAGTCCTTTTCAACTGCCAGAAGTAATTTTTAGCTTTGATCACATCAATCATTAACGTCACTAATATGATCACTATATTAATATATACCTATATATTCCTGTTTTAACAGTTTCTATTCTATTTATATTTGTATAAAGAAAAAGAATATCTAATTTTACTCACACCCTTTGAAGTACTAATTTTAGACAGCTCCATATTTAAAGGTACTGAATAAATAACCATTATTATTTTTCTCTTACCACATAGATTTCCCACTAAGAAAATCAGGCATAATTTAAAGCAGTATATAATACTTCTTCCATCACAAGCTAAAATAGATTTAAATTTACAGTCATGTCACGTATCACTAACATGCAAGTTTTTGGGTACTTGAAAATCCCGATGAAATACCTCAAGTTGCTGTGTAATCATGGTAATTTCACTCAGGCACTGACGAGTAGTCAGAAAGAGTGAACTACTTGTTTCAGGGCACATCTGGTAACTCAGGAGCTCTGATTTTATTCTTTCTCTCATGCTGCTCTGGTGTCACTTTTTGTTACTCCTCTATCTTGCTTGCTTCTGGCTCTAAAACCTATCTCAAATTTACAAGACAATGCTCATATCAAGCACCAAATCAGGGACCAGATTCACTGGTACCTGAGACCATACCTGAAAGTTGAGACTTGGATTGATGGTATTGTTAAATTTACAGCAGAGTCCAATGCTTGGTGTTGTACTATGTCAGGTATTTTTCCAGATAATTTCTTGGTGTGGCTTGAAGGTTATCACAGGCCAGGGCACTAGGAGATCCATTCACTGTATGGCACTTTTATTCAGTTTGCTTGTTTTGGAAGCAAAAAAGATTTTAATACTGTCAGCTGTCCTTAGTGCTGGCAAACAGTGCTAATAATAGTATTGAAGTGTTTCTAACTGGTATTGAAATGTTTGTAACTGGAAAGGCTTAAAGTATTTCACTTTGGTGCAATTTAAGTACCTATGTTGTGTGAAAAATATCACTGTAGTAGTTAGATGCTGAACAACCTGAATGCCTACAGCCCAAGATTGGGTATTGGTTCGATATAATAGGAAATACTTTGTTTTTTTCAGTAGTTTCATATTGATTTGAGATCCCACCAAGAAAATAAAAGACATGGACACATATTCCTCAGCATAAAGATTCACTGCTTTTTGCATCTCAGAAAATTGCCATAAGCACTGATAGTTCAATAGCTTAGATGGAGACCATCACACTATCCTGGAAGGTAGAGAAATATGGGTTTGAACTCCCGCCTGGTGAGGAAGGAATTTATCTGACTTTGGGGGGCAAGCGTAAAGGAAAGTGCCATGGCCAGATGTCTTCCCAGTCTCCTTCAAGTACCTCCACTCAGGAAGGAACTGGTACTGAAATCTGAGATTTGTACAACCATTTGTCACAGTTACAAGAGGTAAAGAAAGTTTATCAGGCACTCTTGGCTGGCCTAAGCACTGCCACACACAGACTGTTCAATCCTAGGGAATGAAGCTTTATACATGGGGAATTTTCCCCTACTTTGCTTAGGAAAGGAAAGTAACTAGTTCAGGCTTGTGAATTCCCTTCCTGGGAAAAGTGCTACAACAGTGAAAATGCTAAAGTCTGGAATACTTTGTAAATGTCGGCCTAAATTCTTGGGGAGGATTGGGAATCCTTGGTTATGGAACTGCTTATGTTAAGTGTATACATTAGGCATGAAGAATGCTTGTTGCCTGTGAGATAAAAATCATGGAAAACATAATAGCACCCCATAGAAAATCACTGTATCCTGTCAGGTGGTGCAAGTACAACCTGCCCATAGAACAATTCTCACTTTGTCTGTGATCAACACTGAAACACATCACAAAAAATGCAGTTAGACTTAAAATATGGGTGTCAAGACAATTTGATCTAAGCAGTACACCTGAACATACTCTTAAATAAAATTGTCATGTCTTTAAACACCAGAAGTCTTCAGACAGCTACAAGGCTAAACAGCAGATGAACTGGGAATTATGAGTATCAATGGCATGGAATACTGGGCTTCAGTAGTTAACTAGACTTTTAGGTGTTATCACTTTTGCCTCTGCTTCCTAGGACAAATTTTATTTCTGCCATGTGATTCAACGATGAGGATCTGATCATGTATTGTAATGTACATAACAAATTAACTTTGTCACTGTATTTACAATTGCTACAATGACAGAAATGTCTATGTAGTTCCAATATATAATTTTTCATCCCTCAGCTACAAAAATTTGGCATAATGGTTTTAGGATATATTCAATCTATATGAAATTATTAGGAAAAATATTTGTGTCAATAGGATTATTTTCCCAATTCAAACCACTTATCTACAGAATTTATGATAAATAACTGAATTGCATAATTAAACATTTCTTAACAGTAATATTTATATGTGGCTAGAGCATTACTTCTTCTCTGTGTGTCTATATATATTTTGTATCAAAAAATAGCACATACAGGGTAATAGAAGAAGTGGTACAGATTTTAGTACAGAAATTCAATTTTCCAAGATTTCCTTTTCTAGTTTGGTAAAATCATGAGCCTAAAAATGCAATAGATTAAAACAAAATTATCATCATCCACCATGGAGTTGTTACGTGAATCGAGAAAACAAAAGATAGCATGAAGCTTCTGTGATTAAAGAGGTTTCTAAACCAAACCACAGTGGATTTAACCACATTTTTTGCCTACATTATCTTTTTGACTTTTTCAATTGAATCAGTCATGTTCTGTTATGTTGACTCCTAACATGATATGATGGAGGAACACAATGACACCAGTCATTTGCAATAGATCAGTCAGAAAATCAAAGACTAGAAAAACATCAATAGCAAAATAATTCATGATTCTTTTGTACAGCCTGTGGATTGGGTAAAATGAATTTTTATTCTTTGTAAGTCTGCATTTTCAGTAGTATCTTTCAGACTGATATCCAAAACAGAAAGGTATGTTTACAACATACTTTGTGTAGAAAACATCCCTTTACTAATTTGTGACTGTTTTGGTATGTAACTTAAGTGCATTTTAACACTGATTTTAAAAAGCCCATACATACAAGCTACATTCTGTCTGATGTAAAACAGTTTTGAGCTATGGTTTTCTTAGCATTTAAATCCATTTAAAGATGTGTTTTGATCTAGAACTGAATAATACACGTGTGTGCTCTTCAAACATTTAAAATTAATTTTTAGTCTTTCATTCCTAGGCAACAATCAGCCTGATGGAGGACACAAGTACCTAGGCTACATAATGGTTTTTCCTGAAATAAGAGAATTATGGATTCGATCTTTTTTCCACTCATGTTGAGGAGTGTTTGGACTCCATTTCCCTGTCTTTTTGTGTGAGTTCTCCAACAATTGACCCCCTAGACAGAACGTGAGTATTTCCAAAGGGAACTAGGTGAACTGGAACTTAATGTAATAAAGGCATCCATTATTTCCTATTAATTCTATATACATTCAGTGGTAAATAGATTTATCATCTTTATCTTCTACAGTTAATGAAGCAAGAGAGAAATACCTCCAGACAGTGATTCATCTCATTTTATGATCCTGTCTCACCCTCCAGAAATACTTATTGCACATATAATATATTGTATAGTAGGGAGGTAGAAACATAGAGAAGTGAACATTATATGCCTAGTTTTGGGCAACTAAAGTCAGTGGAGATGAATTCACATCCTAACTAAAGCAGATGGAGGCACTCTGGAGACACCTCAGACACCTATAATCTTAGCGGAGGAAGAAGTGCCCAGTTTAGGAGATTAAGACCTCCTCCTTCTTGGTAGGTTAACTTACCCACTGTGTCAGGAATTTATCTTCTGCACACTCTGGGAACCTCCTAGACTGCTTCTTCTCTGATGTGCTGAAATAATAACATCTTAAATAACTGCATTCATTTTTTTTAGCAAAAATATATAAAGAGAAATTGTATTGGGAGTCCATGGCAAGCGGCTGCAGTGGGATATTCAGGGCTGTCTCTGTGAGAAGAAGCTGTGTCTTCCCCATGCCAACACATCAGTTCCAGCCTGTGCCAACAGGCCCAGATAAACCCCCTCAGCCAAGGCAGTGTTGTCACTCGGAAAGTAAGAATGGACATAAAATGATGAGGAAAGGGGTGGAGAGAGCAGGAAAGAGTGAGAAACAGCAGAGGGAACACCAAATTTGATGAAGAATAGGACAGTAATGTTTCAGGCTCTGGGGCAGAGATTCCTCTGCAGCCAATGGAGGGAGCAGTGACGTGTTTCTGAAGGAACTGCGGCCCACACAGGAGTATAGGATAAGTGTGAGGAAGAGGAGGAGGATGAACAGAAGAAATGTTATGTACTGATTGATTGTAACTCCCATTCCCT
>NW_016690180.1:8553393-8637574 GCF_001604755.1 Lepidothrix coronata | reverse complement strand
GTTTTTTTTGTTTGGGGTTTTTTGGGGTTTTTTTGGTTTGATTTGATTCAGTTTTTTGGGGGGGTTTTTGGGGGTTTTTTTGTTTGTTTGTTTTGCCTTGGTTTCTCACTACCCAAGTCTATTTTAACTGGTAATAAATTAAATTAATTTTTACTCTCTTTCTTTGTCTCAGCCCAAGAGCTTTTTCAGCATAGTTTCTACCATATCCTGAATGAATGAGTAACTGGATGAGAGTTTGTGCCCTTAGCCAAGGTCAACCCCACAACACCAATAAAGACATTCTTTCATATTGCCTACATGCCAAGTACCTTTAAAAGTCACTGAAAATACTACAACTTACTTTCTAGACTTAGTCAAAGGAATTCTTCTGAAACCCTTTTCACATTAGTTTAAACCACTGTCATCATGAGTTTCCAAGAGGATATAATAGGTAAAAGGGTGAGAGGAAAAAAGAGAATCTATCAAAAGTCTGCTAAAATAAGCTTAAGACAAACCAAATTATCTGCACTGTCATGTTCTTGAAATAAAATTCCATCAGTCTAAGTTAATGATTCTTAATAAATGTGGTTAATAACTAAAAATGGAGTTGAGTGTTCATTTCTTCAACATTATAAGCAGTCATTGCACACAGCAATAAAAATAGAAAGAATGACTTCAGGATTTTTTTTTCCCCTTTGAATAGAGTTGTCACCTATTAACATTTAAAGCACAGTTCATTAATTCATGTGTGACTCCATTATCAAAGATCTACAAGATGTAAATTTTCCACTGTAAGATGCCCATCTTTCTAAAACCTATGAAACGGACTTTGGATCCACTGAGTATTCAACTTTATAACACTGTCCCATTAAGTGTATTTTGTTTTATTTATGTATCCATCATTTATCTTTCAGGTTCCTAAAGGTGTATATAGCTGCCCTTAGACCATAAATACTTGAATTATAAAAAGAGCAAGATTCAGGAGTCAAATTATATAAATTTGGTATTTTCTTATGTGAAGTGTCTCTTGTAATTCAGATCACATTTTGGCTGTTGAAGTGGAAAGAGTATGTGAGAAAGAGGGCAATATAACTCAGAAAATATAAAGGGATAACTCTGAATACATCTGACAATCACTGTAGCAAATAGCAGTTTCCATCTATTGCCATCCTCTATAAACAAGAAACTCAAATGGCAAAAGCTGTAAGACATAAGGCATTTTCCCTCTTGCTGAACTGGAATAATCCTGCCATTAGCTATGACTGCGTCACAAACAGAAGTACATCAGAGGGAGTGGCATACTAACACTAAATAAGGTAATTCTGGTAGCTGCAGCAGACCACAGCTGCACATAAGCTAATTTTATCTCTTGGTATATAAATTAGTCAATGAATTACCTTGTATTACTGCAGCTACAGTATTTCTATTATTTGGATGATCTTGAGCTTTTGGATGATGTAATGTAGAGTTGTGAGAACAAGTGCTTAGCTGTAAGTTTTGAAAAGCAAAATACTCCTTTAAAAGACCTGTGAAGCACATGGCACTTCAGAAAACAATCAGTAAATTTTTTCACACTAACAGTGGTATTTCCTGCTGTATTTGGTCTATGTAAGTGCAGTAAAGACAGAAGCTGAATCATCTACTAACCTTTAAAAAGTTAATTGTATTTTATTGTGATTGATGGTTTGTAATTAGTCAAAATTTTCTCTGGATAGCCCCTTTAATTAAATCAATGGCACTTTAGAGTATTAGTCATACTCTAGCTTCTAGTTGCACAGGTTTGTGCTACATTAAATTTTAAGCCATGCTTATGTGTCAAAAATCACCATTATTTATTAAAGAACAGCATGATATTTTTATTATCCATAACACCACTTACAAGGAGCAGGATTTATCAGATTTTTGGTTTTATCAGCTAATTGTCATTGCCTGCTAGGCATAAGAGCGACTACAGTTACACAGTATAGAAATGTCAGATTGGGGAGTAAAAAGAATTGAAGAAATGTCATCCCTATCAACTGGTTTTTGATAGGAAAAAGAATGATCTCACAATTACTTGGGCTTTTTACTTTACATCAGTTTCACAGGGATATGTCTAATCTCCCAGAACAGTAACGAGGCCCTGTATCCTGATACTGAGGAGACCATTGCTCCCACAGGTCTGATATTAAAAGAAGCAGGTACTGGACAGAACTCAAGTATGTGGTCAGCACTTTCCATTTTATTACTATTTATATACTATAAATTATATTGTATTATGTTAGCTATTAGCTACTATAGTATAGAAATTAATGCATGACAAACTGGAAAATCAGTCTTCAAAAGGCCCTAAAATGTTGCCAAATATTTTCTCTTGAACAGTTTTTGTTTTTCTTTTTTCTCCACATAAGAGAGTTTTGTGCAAAAATATTTTATCCAATCCACCATTTAATTAAAATGAAAGCTTTGGGATAAAAATATTTCAGTTCAGAAGTTTGCTTGAGATCAGGATGGAAATTTTATGCAAGGTGACAATTTTTTTTTTTAAAGAAAAATAAAACATATTCAAAAATAGTGAGAAGAATTACATAGTCAGCTAGGCTATGGGGAACAGATGGGATGGGGTCCTGGGTCTCCCCTAACAGATTTTCCTATGTATGCATGGGAGAGTGGGATATAATAAAATTAAAATTATATATTATATATCATATACTATATATTATATATATTATATATTATATATTATATTTTATATTTTATATTTATATTTATATTTTATATATGTATTATATATTATATTATACAATATTAAAAGTATTAGTAAAATGAATAAATCTAGATTTTTCACAATTCTTATATGACATGAAAGACTATCTATCAAGTAAATCTAGTCTTTCCTTAAGATAAATAAAGATTTAAAAAAATTAGCTCCCTTTTTTACTGGAAAGGCTACAGAAAAAGGAATTTTAATTGTTGACCTTAGGAAATCTGTGTGAAGATCAAGAGGATACAACAGCAAGAAGAGGCCTCTTCTTCTACTATCCAAAGGAAAAAAAAAAGATAAGTATAAGCACATATTATATGTGATTATTAATTGTATACATTAAAATGTCATCCAGCTGTTCTCTTTACCCATGTCTCCATATTTACCTTTTGAATTTAACCTGATACTCATAGTGGCATTCCCTGCTTCAGTGTACAAGCAGGCATTCTCTCCTTTGGTGACATGGATATACAGAATAAAGCAAGTTTATCTGAAATGGTCATCAGAAGCATAGTGTAGGACAAGATTCTAAGTTTGGGAGCATGCGAAATAGAAATCAATCAGATGGTTCTGCTTTCTGTCCTTTGAGTGAGCCAACCCATTAAAAACATTTCTACTTCAAAGTAAACAGAAAGAACTCTAACAACCTACACATCCCAGGAAGTTTTTCGAATGTTTCCGAATATGTTTCTGAATATGAATCAACTTAAGATTTGAAGTGAAGAAAATTATGAATATTTGAATAGCTCCAAAGTTAGATGTCTAACCTAGTTCTCTACTCGTTATGTAAGCCAGTTTTAGAGGTGAGGGACCCATGTTCAACTAAGTGAAAGGAATTTGTGGGAACTATAGCTAAGACTTTGGGAAGTTAGGTAGCCTGGAGGATTAGTGTTGAGCTAGAAGACAGTTAAGAAAAGCTTTATTGTGTTGTCTTCTTCAGCTTGGGGCAGTGAACTGCAAGAGAATTCTTCTAGTTGTCTGCCTTGCTTGACTGATAACTTGTTGCTTCTTACAATATCATCACAGACATTGCTTGAGCTATGGCTGTTAATGATAAACCAAACCAGGTTTTTTAATAGTTTAAAATATGTATCAGCTTCTTGTTATAAAATATTTGGTATATTTATTATAAGTGCATAAAATTTCTGAGAGACATATGTTTGCTTGCATGAGAATAAACCACAGGCAGCCGGTACCACACAGACTGAGATTCTTTGAAAGAGATTCAAGGCAGGAATAATTTGCTGGTGACATCTGTAATAATTAAACCCATAACTACATTACAGATGAAAAGAAAGTTAACTAATAGTAAGTTCTTAGCCACCATGAATTCTGATAAGTGGAACTAGTTAGAACTGCTTGAAAAGTCATCAGTGAAATCCAGCTATAAGATACACATATATGACATCACCACCTCTGAGGAGAGTATCTTCAAGAACTGAGACTTCATAGGTAAATTTGGAGAGGGTTCATAAATCTCCGCACTGAGTCCTCTGACACCTTGCCTAGGTACTTGTCTCTTGAAATAAAATATTGAGATTCTGATCATTAACAAAGCTTCTCAGAGGGCAGATACTGAGATACTGAAAAGCACAATACAGGGACTGTCAATTAAGTGGAAAACTATTATGGAGAGAAGTGGACCCCAAATCCAATTTTTCCTAGACTTACTCCAAGAGAGAGAATTTCGCACCTCCAGCATCCAGGCTGTATTTCGTTTTGTATTGGAATCAGACCTGGATCACACGATCTGAATGAAACACTTGGATCCACTTCTGAGTTACAATAATGGAGATTCCCATAATCTCATATACCCTAACAGTCAGAGAACCAATCACTCGCTGTTCACTCTTACATACATCTGTTAGTAACTGTAAGTAAAGCATAGCTGTTTGAAAAGAAGTTTCTTTATGCACAGCTGAAACCCCAGGAACATGAACTTACATGAAATTAAAAAAAAAAAATAAATTTGGAAGTAGATTTTATCCAGTCAAAGTATGTGTTCATTAAAGACTTCAAATTCCCTCCTCATCTGGTGTTTACATTCTTTTCTATATGATGTGAATGTCAATGTTTCTACTTGCATTTCCTTGTCTTACTTTCAGGAATGAGCAGCATGAATTTCAGGGGGGCTAATCAAGCAAGCCTGTTCTGATTAAAACCAAAAACTACTAGAATTTTTCTCATGTTGTTGGTTAACCTGGATCCTGGTACTTTGCTTAGCTTTTTCTTTGTCCTCAAAAATCTGCTATTGTGGGGATTAAATTATGCAAGTTGATATTTTTTATTGGAAGAAGAATATGGATATGAATATTTTCTTCAAATATTATTTAGATTTTTCCTGCTTGTAAGGTTTAATTTAAAGGTTACTTCAGACTGATCCACTGCATGCTATAGAGGGGAGCATTTGGAAAATGCACATTCAGTGCAAACAGCATATTTTCCATGTAATTGGAATGTAAATGTCACTGTATCCTATTAGTTCTGATCAATTCACTGCACATATACTGAGTGTATCTTGCTTGAATTGTGTGACTTGAAAATTTCTAAACTAAACTATACCTGCATGTTTGGGACCTTTCAACATGTGAAAGTAATTCTGAGTAACAGAGGTAGACCAGACAGATGGAAGCTACCCCTTGATTCTAGGTGATACAAAGACATCCCCAAAAAACAGTCATTCTGTGATTTAGAGCCTTACTTTGGGATGAGAAAAAATTAGATTCAGTTTTCAGTTTTGCTACAGACATCCTATATGACCTTGGACACTGTGCCAGAGGCACCCAGCCAATTGGAAAGAGAAGACTTTGAGATTTAACTGGCATTCAGATTGTCTGAATCTGGGCTTTAGCCTCTCTGTGCCTCAGGTCCCTGTCTGTGAAAAGAAGATAAATTGACTTCCCTGCTTCACAATAAAATCAGAAGACAAATTCATCTGAGACTGTGAGGTTTCTGTAAGTATCTTTATAAAACTATATTTTTACTTTTTGCTACTATCTCCAGCATACAGTGGAGAACACAAAAACTGGAGTTATGATTTTGTCACTTGGTATAGCAAAAACTAACACCCATAAAATCCTGGTTTCTCTTTCCACTTATTCTTGTCCAACAACCAGTAGATACCAAATATATATGTGTGACTTAGACTGGATATACACATGTATTTTATCTTATAGGGGCACATATGCTTTTATTTCTGCTGGACTATGCGGACATGTTGCTAATGTATGAACATTTATGACATTTGCTAATTAAAAATATTTTTGACATTTCCACAAACACACTTAGCATCCATACATCATACTTAAGTTAACAAATGTGCTTATATACACATTTCTATTTAGCAGGGCCTGAATAGACTGGGTTAATCCCTCCTGGTGTGTAAGACCAGAGAATGGGAGACTGAGGTCAGAATGATGTTAATCGGCATGAGCTAATCGTAAGTCAAGTCTAGAAACCTACAGTTTTCATTTACCAAATACAAGGCAAAGTAGTCCTCTTACACTTTCTTATTGTAAGAATAAATCAAATAAGAAATTGTAAGTCTTCTTATCATTTTTTATTTAGTGGAGAAAATTCTCGAATTTTAAAAATAAAATATTTTTTTTTGGCAGGCAACCCACTCTGCTTTCTTCAGAATTTGATATGGGAAAGAGTAAAATTATAGAAATGTGATTTTCATCTTCTCACTTACTCTATCTATATTAAATAAGTATTTTAAAGTTAAAAAAACCTCAAAAACAGCAGCTCTTCAAAGTTAGAGGAACATCAAACCATACTAAAATGGAGTCAGAGACAAGTTTCATACAAGTATTAGCATTAACTCAAAACTATTATGGTTACTGACAGATGTAATTAAATATATAAATATATACTTATGTGCATAATTATCCACATACACATATTTTGCACACATTTTAGAAGTGTGTATTTTGATTAAGGTGGCACTAACAAAATGTGTTTCATGTAAAATAATCAAAACCTATAGCAGGCAAAGTAGTCTCTAAACTCCTTTTAATAAATTATTGCTCTCTTTCTCAGACACCTCTGGTCATTATTAAACACTGCCAAATTTAGATAATACTTACTGGCATTTTTTAACTTTTTTCTGTTTTCTGCTCTAAGCTCTTTGATAATTTACTATCTTCTGTATGGGTATATGAGGATGATTTTTTTCAAATATTTCTTCTCATACAAATACACAGCTCTAGGAGAAAAAATACTGTACTGGGTGCAATTTTGCATGCAGAGTTACTTGTAGGTCTTCCTGGTATAGTTTATTGAGAACCAATTAGCTGCCTGCCTGAAAATCACGTGGACAGAGATTTACATTCATTGCTGTCATAGATGTGGTGTAAAAAAACAGACAACTAAAAACAAAACATAGAGCTGTAGAATCATGGAATCCTTTAGGCTGGAAAAGATTTCTGAGTCCAAGTCCTAACTTAGCACTGCCAAGTCCACTACTAACCCATGTCCCCTAGCACCAAGCATTATGATTATATGATAATTGAATGGTAAGCCCTTACTGAGGACTGCAGTGCCTTCAACAAGAGCATATACCATTAACCACTGAATTCAATGCTGGTTTTGGTCTGGGGTAGAGTTAATTTTTATGATAACAGCTAATATTGTGCTATATTTTGGATTTGTTACCAAACCAATGATAACACGGGTGTTTTACCTGTTGCTGAACAGTGCTTACACAGCATCAAAGCCTTTTTGTTTTTTCATTCTTCCTTGAGAGTGAGTGGACTGGGGGTGTACAAGAAGTTAGAAGGAAACACGGACATGACAGCTGACCCTAAATGCCGTAATATATGTCATTGTTCTTAGCAATAAAATACAAGGGGAAGAAGGGGAAACATCTGGAGTTTTGTCATTTGTCTTCCCGAGTAACCATTACATGTGAAGAAGCTCTGCCTTCTTGGAAATGGATAAACATCTGCCTACCAATAGAAAGCAGTGAACAAATTCCCTAATTTTTCTTTGCTTGTATTTGTGGCTTTTGCTTTACCTGTCAAACTGTCTTTACCTCAACCTCCACATTTTCTCACTTTACCCTTGCTAATCTCTCACCCATTGCACTGGGGGGGTATCGAGTGAGTGGCTATATGGGGCTGAGCTGCCTTACAGGTTTAAAAGATGACAATTCTAAACAGAGCTCCATAAATCATTTCCTTATCTTAGACATAAGCAGCATGCCAAAAAATCTTATGTTAAATGGGTAAAGTATAGCACGTAATATCTGATTAACCTATGTACAAACTGATTCATTTGGCTGACACTAAAGCTTCTTGTCTTCAAGAGAGGAACAATTCAGCTTCTTATAGGAGATTTGAAATTACAATGAACCATATAGGATTTCCCTCTACTGATTACTAGATTACTTATTTGAAAGTAATTAACAGATTTCAGTATGAATTAAAATTAGTCCCTGAAACACAGTAGCTTTACATCACAATGCATCACAGACTGATGACTTTCTACAACTGCTAGGGAAATAATGGAATGTAAAACTAAACCTACTGCTATACTTACATGGCAAACATACTTATTTCTGCTTGCTTTATTTGCCTTTGGAGCCCCAGGATTGCCAGCATAATATCATTTCTTGTCAAACTACACTTCATAGCCTCAGATCACCTTTAATACATAGAAAAAAAAGGGTAAATGTCACAGAGATAGTCTTTTAATTTGCTAAACCAGATAGCTGAAATCAACTGCTAGGTGTTTAAAATTTGTGTTATTGATAATAAGATAATTGCAATTTTCATTTTTTTTTAAATTAAAAAAAAACCTTTTGATTTCACAAAATTAATTAATTTTGGAACTACACTTGGACTTAGAGACATTATGCAAAGCCAAGAATTCTAAACATATTCGTACCTATATTTTTACTGCTTTGGAAATGAATACTGGCAACACGGTTGCCAAAAATACTTCACCTATTCATACTGTGTTGTCCAAGTTCTTTGATGTCTTTCTTCTAAGTCTACACACAGGAACATTTATTAATATCACAGTGGCTGTCAGAAAGGAATACATGAAAATTACTTTGTCTGAACCTAAGGATACTGTTCACAAGTCCAAAGTTAAATGTGAGTGCCTTCTTAGGGCTGAGATCTAAAACAAATTTTCACTTTGTACATAGATTGAAAAGCAGCTGTATAGTGACTTTGGCATGAAAATGTTTTCTCTTGTAACTTTGGGTCCTTGAAGCAAGGCAAAATGGTAACTCTGGAATATTTCTCGACTTTCCTAAAAGAACAATCCCAGGATCCTGCCTGTGCCCAGTATTTTGAGGAGCAAAGGAAGTTAACACAGATACACATGCTCTAAGAGAAGAGAGTGAGTTTCACTTAATTTTTCAGTTTAATGTAAATCCTTGCTAATTTTATCTTTGTCAAAATGTGAAATGGGAAGTCCTATAGTAAAACTGGGGCAGTGCAGGGCAGGTGTGTGGAACAAAACAAATCGATTGAGATGCCATGTTATTAAAGCCATGAAATGGTTTATAACCCCTGTTGTATATTTACTGCCTGTTATTCTGAAAAATTCAACTTCTGAGTTCCAGGCATAATTGTAATACCAAGCTTTTAAAATTCCTGTGACTATCATTCCGTTACTTGCAGCAATGCCTTTGCAAACATTATATACCCACAAGTGTATAAATCTCCAGATAAATGGGGAAGGATCTATTAAAAAAGACATGAGCAAGAGACCACATAAGAGACTCAAGAAAATGCATGCATCCAAAAAACTTTCAAATGCAGTAGCTGGATTCTCATAGGTGAAGAAAAGTTTTCTCACACCTGGTTAGAATAACAAAGTCATTTGTTATGGTATGCCGTGTAGAAGAATAAGGCTAAAAAAGTATTGGTTTGCTGCAAGTAGGTGACACTTTGATCCCTAAGAAATCACAGAGCTCAACTCAATCATATCTAAATCATAATTGACTTGAGGGGAATAGCAAACCCAAGAAATACAAGATGCAACTAGTTATTCATTATCTGTCCAGAATCTTACATATTTTCTTTGAAATTACCTCAAAAGGTGTTGCATTTCGTGGACAAAAGCCAGTTTAGTGGTATTATGCAGTATTATTCTTCATAGCTGCCCCAAGGAAAGTCATTAGCAGTGCAGATAATTAGATTGGCTTGATAAAATTGATGGACATACCCATGAAATATTTTGCTATGAAACTGTCACATCAATTGGAAGAGACATGGGCTTGCCACTCAACAGGCAATGTTCTTAGGAAGATGTGAGAGGCCTTGTAAGTAGTACCACCCTTATAATAAAGGAAATAATGTTAATCTATTTAAACACTATTTCAATAAATAATTTCAGATGTCTCTATGCACTCCTGATAGTAGAAACAGACTCTAGCACATACATTTAGAGGCCTTAAAGATCAAGTCCCAGAATAAAAGTTGTGACTTTGTGTTCCACCTCCTGCAGAATGGGATCAAATTGGCAAAATTCTTGTCACTTCTATTCCTCATCATGCCACTCTCTTCAGTTATCTTTTTCTCTGCAGGTATAGTTAACTCAGCAACTGCCTATATGTGAAGTTTTAACAGAAATGTTCTCCTTATGTACCAGAAATCTTTAAACACTTGATAAGGAACGAGCAGGAAACAGCAAGTAGAGTGTTCCTAGGGTTTGTTTTCCCTCAGTTTCTGACATGAGCTGGAGGCTTCATTCAAAGCATCACATTTCATAGCTGTTTAATGCCTGACAGATCCTGCCCATGGACTTGTTTAATCCCTTTTTCAGGTCATATTTTTGATCTTCACAACATTCTTTGGCAAAAAAATTTAAATGATACATCAGGTTAAAAAATACTTCATCTTGTTACTGCTTTAAGTCTGATACATAATAATCTGATTTTGAAGTCACTGGTTCTTGAGCTATCAGAGTCATTAATCACTCCCTTGCTACCTTCTCCTTGCCACTTACGATTCATAGTTGCTTTTTTTTTTCTTTCCCATGTTTAAGTACTTAAGTCTATATAACCTTTCTAACCTGTCCATATGTTTAAACCATTCAGTGTTTCCAATTAATTTTTCTGATAATTTCAGTCTTCCAATAACTTCAGATTAATCACTGTCATTTTGAATTAATATTTAGAAAGCTTTACAGGGTGATCTGTGCTTCTCTTTTGTGTACGTAATGGCTGGTATCGAACTCATCATCATTCATGTATAGTTTCGGTTGGTTTCAGTTTGAGTACTTTCTGGTCAAAGAAGAGCAATGAAGTTGGTGAAGGGTCTGGAGCACAAGTGTAATGAGGAGTGGCTGAAGGAGTTGGAGTTGTTTAGCCTGGAGAAATGGAGGCTCAGAGTGGACCCTTTCACTCTCTACAACTACTTGAAAGGATGTTGGAGCAAGGTGGGGGACAGTCTCTTCTCCAAAGCAACAAGCGATAGGTCAAGAGAAAAAAGGCTTAAGTGATACCAGGGGAGGTTTAGGCTGGGTACTGGGAAAAATTTCTTCACTAAAATAGTTTTCAAGCTGCCCAGGGAAATGGTTGAGTCACCATCCCTGGAGGTGTGTAAAAGATGCATGAATGTGGTGCTTAGGCACGTGGTTTAGTGCTAGACTAGGTAGTGTTAGGTTGATGGCTGGACTTGATGATCTTAAAGGTCCTTTCCAACCTAAACAACTCTGTGATTCTATATTTTAAAGTAAGAGCTACTAAAATGCAAAGCTGATTTTCTCATTTTGATCAGCTTTATAATTTCAGTACATTTCTGAAAAATATTTAAAAGAAATATTTACACTAGCACCATCTGATTGCATTAATGTACCTTCTTTTGCTGAATACTTCTATTGAGTATTCACTATTACAAGTTATTCCTTTCTGAGAAACATGGAGAAATTGGGAAAATAGTAATTCATAAATTAACAGAACTATTAAATCAACTTATTATCCTGTTCCATGAGCGATATCCATCCTTAAAATGTTTCACAGCTGACAGAACTCATGGTACCATTTAGGACAGTTTATCCCAAACTCTTCTTTTGCCTTCAGGGATTCCTCATTTGAAGAATTAGAGGAAAAAGTTGTTCTGAAGATGAATTACATATTTTTCTTATTCTCATGGGTCAGTTTCCAGGAACAGGTTTTTTAAATCTTCTCCTGAAAAAAACTTTCCTAATCTGAAGTCCTTATACTGTACTCTTTTTTGTAGTATCCATACACCTGTCGGAAGTCTTAAGCATTGCAATTAATATTTGTTACATTTTTTGTACCCACAGATTTTCTCAAGGCAAGAGTGGAACAAATTGCATGGATGTTAGCCTCCTACTAGACACTTGAATCATAATCGATAAAGAAGTAAGCCATTTCTTTGAATAAACACTTCACCATATCTGACATCTCAAAAGCATGTACTGTGCATTGCCTACTGATTTTCTTCTTTGACGAGTGATAAAATATTTTGATGAAGTATGAAAAAAAATAATAAATGGTCCAGTACTAATATAAAAGACACAATTAGAAGAGGATGAAAAGAGCAGCTGAGAGGATGGATAACAGATCCCTCCACCTATTGGCACTATGACCCATAAGCATCTCCTCATGAGTAACATAACAAGGGAGAGCAATAAGGAAGCATCTTATAAAGCAATCTTAGAAAACTTTACTATTCAAGCATGCATCCACTCTGTATTCCAGAAGGCAAGGTGATCACACGATAAAGGACAAGCCATGGCATTTATCTGTTTTCAAGGAAAAGTGTCCCCCAAGAGAACCTATTTGAAAAGGGATACACACTGTACACTTCACAGTCAGGACTGTTGTTGCAGAGCAGAAAACAAAAGCACAAGTTTCACTCATTAATTTTGCAGGGCCTCAACCATAGGTAACATACAGGTACATAGCAGAATTTATAGAATTGTTTAACTTAGAACTCTAAATTCACATTAATTCAAAATAATGTGAAATTTCTATAGTCACTGTCTTTAAATAACAAAATAAAAATAAAAATAAAAATTATACAAGTAATTGTAATGATAGAGAAAACAGCCAGCAAGCCTTTTTTGGTTTTGACTTTTCCGTGTCTGATTCAAAACAATGAGCTCAGCATTAAGATGTCAGGTCAAAAGCCTGCAACTTTCAAAAAGAAATAAACACTCTAGAAGACACTATGGTATGACTTAAACATGTATCTTGTTCTGCTAGGCAAAACAGAGCTCCCCTGCACACTATATGAAAGGACAACTCTTTAAAATTTGATCTTCACTTCTTCTTTTCTCTCCAAGATATTGATGAGGACAGAGAAGTGCGATTCTTGAAAACAAAGTCATGCTGTATAGCAGTCATTCCCAGAAAATCTGTGTTATAATCAAGCTATACCTTCTGCTGACTATAACCTACACAGCTTCACTTACAAGGCACAGAATAGAGGAGAATTATTTATTGAAACGATGCCTTATATTTGTTTGCAACCTATTTATATTTATAAGTACTGCTGAAGCTTGCACTGGTGTTTCTAGACATGAAAATTATGACACCGAAGTCAGCATCTTCATTTCAGTAACTCTTCTCTTCACAGTGATTGCAACGTGGTTAATAATACATGATTCTGAACTATAAAAAATTTAACAACATAGAATCAACACTGATAATATAAACCAAATACAACTCAAACACAATTAATTAAACTTCCTTTTTTTTACAGTACAACACAGTTCAATTTACTTAATTTATTCACATAAAACCTCTGATCATAATTAAATTTAGATCTTTTTAAAATTAACTTATGACTAAATATGCAGAGTGAAGTAAACAAGAAAGAAACCACTTACTGAATCCCATGAAAACAATACAAAGGTTTGGGTTTCTTCAATTATTTGCTTCTTTTTATAACAGCATGATCAGAGTTGAACTACAAAACTGACTCTATAGAAATAATATTCTAAATTTTGATTTTTACAGTGATTCAGTGACTTAAATATCAAATTCATAACATTTTCTTTTAATTAATCCCCTCTTAGGTTTTCTTCTGCATTCAGGAATTCAGCCAGGAATTCACTCACACCAATCCAGGTGAATACTTAGCACACTATTCGTTTTAAGCATATGCTTTTAAAAGTCAGCTTCAGCTAATAAGAGATAGAAAGGTCTGCAGAGCCAAATGTTTGCCTTCCTTCTGCACTCCATTGTCTGTTATACTAACACAACCTCAAAAGAGAAGGTGAACTGTCTCTGAACTTGTACAGATATAGGATGGATCTGAAATGAAAATGAATAGTGAGGTGTTAATAGAAGAGAAATTTAAAAATATGGATATTTAACTGATAATGGGCTTAATAAAGCATTTAGGAGATTTTTTTAATGTCTATGCTATTACACATTACATTTCAAATTGCTATGCTGTTACACATTACATTACAAATATGCTATTTCTGTAAGAGCTGCAACTCAGAAACAACCATCTACATTCTCTGTGTTCCACAGTAGCCAGCGAAAGAGTATATTTTTTCAATGCTGCTATAGAGGTCTGAGGGTTGATTCTCCCCACCATGTTCCCTCTGATTTGCCTTTTTATTTTTTTGCAGTAGCGTGCAAAACCAAAATCAGAAAAGGTTAATGCCTACAAAAAAGTTAAGTGCTACCAATCTACTTTTGGCTGGAAAACTGTTATAAGAGTTCATACACTGCAGCAGCTTTCTTGGCAGAAATAATGAGAATATCTGGCACTTACTAAATGTTAAGAATAGGTCAACTTCCTTCTTGAAACAAAAAGCACTCACCCTAAAAACATTGCAAGTACCTTGGAG
Source organism: Lepidothrix coronata (assembly GCF_001604755.1). NCBI lineage: Eukaryota > Metazoa > Chordata > Aves > Passeriformes > Pipridae > Lepidothrix > Lepidothrix coronata. Next base: position 8,623,059 of record NW_016690180.1, on the reverse strand, counting down.
CTGATGGACATCCTGGAAACCTTTATATTCTTTTCATTTCATCTCTCTCTCTCTCTTAAGAACAAGTAGATATAGTACATTAAATTCATACTTTTAAATTCATACACTTTATATGGGATTTACACCACAAGATTTGCAGGTCTTTGGAGCGAGAAACTGCCTCTGGGCAGTATGATAGAACTCTTGACTACCCACACTGACTGACTCCCACTCACTTATTAAGCATTACAAGTGCTTACCTTGTGAGAATGATAGCTAAGACCTTTAAAGGCAGTAGTTTAAATAGTATGTTTAAAGCTACTTATAGCAGGTACACATACCAATTTCCAAAGTCTTCAATAGTAGCTCATTTTAGTAGCACAAAATTGTATTAAAAAGAGTAATTAAAAGGTTGTTGTTTAAATTAAAATCTGTTCCAGACTTTCAAATAATACAATAAAGCTTCAATATTCAGAATTACATGTCTGTATCCTTTTTGAAAGGACAGATTTTTGTTGCACTGAAGTCAGCTGGAATTTTTCTATTAACTTGGATTTCATCAGAAGCAGAAATTCACACCGTGCCTCTCCCTCCCTCTCTTTTCCGGTTCCACTTATCTTGCAAGAACTTTCTGCTTCATACATGACATTTTGCATGTATGCCTCCTAATTCTTTGAACAAAACAAAAATTACATTTCTGATGACAATAATAAGGCAACTTTAATTCATGTGCTAAGAAGTCAAGTAAGAATCAGCACAAACCGGGTAGCGAACATCAGATTCTAGCTTATCAAATAACTAGATTTAATTAGATACTATTGAATTGTCTGTGGTCTACAATGATGCTCATATGAACAGTTTTTGGTCATGTTTTCCCATAAATATTCTCTATTGAATATCTAACTTGAACATACCAAGGAAAAGGCTGTGCAAAGAAAGGCTTTATCTTTTTAGTACATGGATTTCTCCACAAGTGTTAAGGCTTCACTGCCTGGCTGAGAAACTTCTTTCTGTCCATGTTAAAAACTGCTCGAAAAAATCATCTAATCATCTAAAAATCATCTAATCTTCTCCTATTCTGACAGTTTCGAATAGGAGAAGATTAGATGATTTTTCTGTACTAAACCTATAAATGTTAACTTTTTGCATGGCTCACACTTCTCTTTTTTTAAAGCCTGGCATTGGTCAACGCAAAATAATATTCTTGCCAATGTCACCAGATACTCAGAAATATAGATGATTCACAATCTTTTAGCCCCTAAGTTCTACTACTTCAAAGAGTTAAAAGTCTCCTCACATTGACGCAGATGTCAATGCAGTATCTGAGTTGATGTGCACAGTGAGTCCAGACCCCACCTCACATAAACAAGGGTTAGCAGTGCCTCTCTCCCAGGGTTCTATTCTTGTAACCTTTCACACTCCTTCTCCTTGAAGTCTTTGAATTTTACTTCCTTTTCTATTTCAATACTTTGCCTCTTTGCCATTTTATCAGGAAAATTTTTATCATCTCTAGAGGACAGACTTTAGAACCTTACACAAACACAGGAGCACAACATGCATCAACGTTCAAGGGACACAGATTCCACCTGTCATCTGCCCTCATGAGACCACACCTGGAGTACTGCATCCAGCTGTGGTGTCCCGAGCACAAGAAAAACAAGGACCTGTGTAGAACAGGTGCAGAGGAGAGCCATGAAGATGATCAGAAAGCTGGAACACCTCTCCAGTGAAGACAGACTAAGAGAGCTGGGGTTGTTCAGCCCAGAGAAGAGAAGGCTTTAGGGAGACATCGAGGCCTTCCAGTACCTAAAGGGGGCTTATAAAAGGGAGGGAGAAGGACTTTTTATACAAGCAGATAGTGAAGACAAGGGGCAATGGTTTTAACTGAAAGAAGGCAGGTTTAGATTGTATGTTAGGAAGAAATTATTTACTCAGAGGGTGGTGAGGCACTGGAACAGGTTGCCCAGAGAGGTTGTGGATGCCCCATCCCTGGAAATGTTCAAGGCCAGATTGAAGTGGTATCCCTGGCCATGTCAGGGGGTTGGAACTAGCTGATCTTTAAGGTACCTTCCAACTCAAACCGTTCTATGATTTTAAAGTCTCCATATATATGTCTGAATCACCCTGTTGACTTCTCGTCTTGTTATTTGCCCTTCCTGGGATTGGAACATTATGTGGAATTTTCAGCTTTATTTTTTCTGTTGTTTAGTTGGTTGTTACTGATTTGACTTATTACTTCAAGCATTCTCAAAGGTTTTTACAGGCCTTACAATTCAGATTTAGAGTATTTCATAATTCTGTAGCCTCTTTTTATAGTCTTGGCCTGACTGCAACAGTGCATTTGTAGGAGATCATCATCAGGTAGAACCTGGCTGACAAGTGTGAAACTCTGCACTACTGCAGCACTCCCTTCATCTGGTTGTACACTGTAGGACTAAGATGAGCAACTCCTGATCACTATTTACTATTTACTATTACTAATTATGCTGATATAATCAGTGTGTCAGCNCTTCACTCATCTCCAGGCCAGTCACTTCTTCATATGAGTTTGTCAAGTTGGTCAAGTATGGCTTCCCCTTAGTGAAAGTGTGCTGACTGCTCCTGGTGATAACCTAGCAGCAATACAAAACCACAAGTAGCTTAATCCTATTCATAAAGTAAGGTATGATTTTAAATATGCCATTTATAATTAATTAAAAAAGAGAACTTTTATATGAAAACACTCATTGACAAAACTACACTAAATAAAAGAAAAAAATCACACCATTGTTTGGCATTTATCCTACTAGAATTGTTATGGCATATGTCAGAATTTAGATTAGAAAAAAATCACGTCCTTAAGTGCCACATCTACACGTCTTTTAAATACCTTCAGGGATGGTGACCACACGACTTCCCTAGGCGATCTGTTCCAATGCTTGACGGCCCTTTGCCGAAGAAATTAATAAGATGGCAGATGAAATTTGAAACAAGAAAAGTGGTGCACGTGAGTAAAAATAACACTAATCTCCCACATCATTGTGGTGTCTGATGTCATCTTTAATGAGTAATCTTAAAGCTGTGACGGTAGCATGATCACATAGTAACTAGGTGCTTGGTGGCAGTCACTAAGCAAACAAAATATTAGGAATTAGTGAAAGAATGAAAAACGTTTTGAAAACAGAAGCACTGAGACCTACTAACTTCATAAGCCACCTCTGGGTATTTCTGTGTTCTTATATAAAATGTTCTGGTTTACAAGAGACCTAAGAAAAGAATGGTAACTAACCAATGTCATTAACCAAATAGTTCAATGTAATTTATACTGTCTTCAGTGGATGCCCTTATTTTCCCTCTGCCAAGCAATAACTAAAACTCTATATTTTTACTGGAGGAACTTCTTGTAGAAAATTTGTGATCTGACTTTGTGTTTATATATTAAGAGCACTGGTTTTTTCAGTTTTTTTAATGCAGTTTTCTCCAGTTTATACACTTCAACCAAACCTGAAAAACAGGTCTAATAGCACATCAGAAAACCCACTTCCTTTTTTCCACCAAAGTAAATAAAATGTGAGCACCTGAGTATTACAAACAGACTCTGGCACCAGAATTAATTTTAATCTAATATAGGAGAAGCTTACCTGTTACATATGTGGTTGAGACTCTACAGAGTGTAAAACTAACCCTGATATATATCATCCTAAAATACGAATATGAGCTTAGAAAAAGGAACCTAAAAGATTAGGTATCCTCCTACTTTCAACACCAGCCATACAAATAATAACAGCATTGTGGATTTCTTTAATTCTATTTGGCATGCTCCAAAGAAAAAGAAACCCCACAGGATAGGATCAAGAAGCTGAGCCTGTTTCTGAGGTCTCAGAAACCAAAACAGTTAAGACAGCCTTGAACCTTCTACTACATTTTGTGTTGTCTTCTTGAGACCTTTTTTACCACAGTCTGATTGTCCTTCAAAAAGTAGATTCTGTCTCTAAAATAAATCTCAAAGATACCTTTTAGCAATTCCATTTCATTGATTAAAGCTCTTAAGAACACAAGAAAATGACGAAGTGGGCAAAACACTTGTATCGTAAGCTACATGATAAATTCTAGTATGAACAAACATATCATTCGTACCGCCTCCTACATTATTTAGCTAGTTTAACAAATGTAAATTAAGTACTTGAAGTCAGCAAAATTAACTATAATAGATGAGGCTTGCAAATGAGTAATTTTGTACAGCTGCCATTTGCTCAATATTATAAAAGCGCTCTTAATTTGATTTAACACATCTGTGAAGTGACTTCATTCTATAGATTTATCATCTGAATTTGCATTTTTTTCTGCTTACAACAGGGAAAAAAGAGCCAATGTGACTTGGAAATTCTAATTTATTAGGCTGTTATATAAATCTCTTCTATAGCGTTTTGTGATGCAAGTACCAGCAACACCAGTGAATAGGGTACTATGATAATTAGGGATAAATGAATAGGCCTGAGCGACAAACCACTAAGGCTTTTGTTTTGTTTTGTAACTCCCTCTTCCTCCCCCAGTGTACCCCTTGTTACTCTACTGCTGTTGATTTTGGAAACCTAGGCAGGTACTTATGCTTCTATGATTAATCAACCAGATTAAAGTAGAGTGGGACCCTCAAGAATTGTTATCTTGTTTCAGTGATTTAGCACTCCTCTATTAGCTTGGCTGTAAGCACTACATCCATTTACATGAAATGCTTCCATATAATGCAGTTGTCCATGATCATCTCTTCTGGTGCAATAGCTCCGTTTCTTACCTGGTATAAGTAGAAGTAATGTCACTGGCTTTGATGAGGTTAATGCACAGCTCTACCATATTCAGTTTTATTCTGGCCACAGAGCATCTTTCTAATCTCAAAAAATAGCTTAGTTCTAGTTAAAGAGATCATAAAAAGAATAAATAGAGGAAAAGTTGCCTTTTTATATCATCCATGAAGTTTTGACCTTAATGCCTCCAAGGACAAAAGGTCTGTAAACATATTATTGAGGTTACTGACAGACTATAACAGATCACAAGGTTTTCATAAACCTGTAGTATGTGTACTGCATATCTGAGGAAAGAGAATATTCAGATATAAATTCCCCAATTGAGCAGTTATATTTATTTAATTTCAATTCCTTAAAATTCATACTGTGCTTATTAACTATTTTATACATAATGACCAAATCACAAAAAGAATTCAACACCTATGTGTCACCTAAATTTGTTATTGCAGTGAGATAGTTGATGCATGGTGTTGGAGGCATTTAGTACCTGTGTATATGGACAGCAAATCAATTACCATATTAAAGAATATTCTGAGTAGATCTCACAATACCCTTTCCAGTAAGCCATTCATCATTCCATGGAATAATTCACTGATCCTATGGCAAGAGGCCAGAGGAGAAAGCATGTCAATAAAATCAGTGGTTATTTCACTTATCTTAGCAAAAGGTGAGTGAAAGATAGGTCTGAGTCCTATCTGCAGTCCAGTATAAATATTCAGATATTATATAGGATTTGAGCTTTATTATTGATGTTGTTGTTGTTGTTATTATATTCATTATTATATTAATGATTGTTAGACTGGTCTCTTCCTTTCTCTGGGGTTGGGTTCCCTTAGCTACTGGACAGAAAATCTTGTTCCTCTCTCACTTCCCCGAGTACCTCCACATCATAAAGGCATTTTTATTCTCTTTGCCTAGCTCCTTTATACAGCTCAGAGGAAAATTACCTTTAAATCTATGACAAACTTGAAACACTTAACATCACATGGTAAAGTTCTCCATTTTTGCTGTAGCACTGGAGCAAAGTTGGAAGTTCATCTTGGTAAACTTCCGTGGTTGCTAAAAACACAGTCACATATTTTGGTCTTATATAGTGGTTACACAGCTTTTCATTTCAGAGATGAGCTCCAGCAATTAAGGAGAGTATCTCTTAAAGACTGATATTAACCTAAGTGGGGAAAAAAAAAGCGCACACTAAAGCTGAACTAGGAAACCCCCACTAAACTGAAAGCAATTCTAAACAATTTAAGGTCTTTTTGTTCTAGACCTTCTGAAAACCTGCCAGCCATGATTGAATGTGTGTAAATTTGTGTCACATTGAGTCTAAGATGGGCACATAATTAAAACAGAAACACATTTACCAAAATACTCTCTTAATATCTATAAGATTTTTCTGCCTTTTTCTTGTACCACTTTACTATGAAAATATATAAAGGTACTTAAGTCCTCTAGACTTTTCCTAAAAAAGTCTATGATAAGACCATAATGCTAACTATTACTCTAGAACATGATGGTTCTCTGTTACTTACTCTCATCCGAGAAGTGGTCAGCTAATTTTTCCTAGTATTCTGCATCTTCTATGCATTTAAACGATATTTAGATTCTTATCTATAGTCTTCTTTTACCACATTACTGGAAAATGGAACACAAGGTTGTATTTGTTCTCACCAATCGTACATGTCTATTCACAGAAACGGAGGAAAGTAGAAAATAGTTGTGTATAGACATAAGGTTCTGCCCTACAGAGCTTCACTTTCATTCAAAATCAAATGTTTCAAAAAAGACCTATGGAAATGGGAAGATTTATGTTTCTTTCATTAATATTATGTATCTGTCTATGTAGTCAGTGTAATAAGTAAGAACAAAGTTTCTTAATGTTGCTTGATTATTTTTGGACATGATGAATAAGATCCTTTTAAGTCTGAAAACAGTGATAATTATATTTTGTACACTCTGCACTGAATCTATAATTCTCATTAGATATACAAATTCTTCTGCAGTATTTCAGGTAATGAAGAATAACCAGAGCCATGCTGCATTAAGAGGCTCATTTTTCTATGAAGCAATAAACCACACAACATCTGTATTAGTGGCTGTCTGAAACTGCACACAGTTGACATAATAGCAGTTGCAAAGATCCATCTTGTGAACGACAGTGACAGGTGTTACCCAGAGCTCTAAGTAACACAACCATCAAAAAGCACTCAGTCTCTTAAAAACTGGTCAGAAATCATGTGATGGGACATATATTGATACTGAAATAATCAATCATTCATAGGTATTTCTCCTACATGCTAAAGAAAGTTATTGAGAGAGCATAAAGTATATTTGCTTTGAAGCAGAAATTTGATATAGCTGAACAGATAATAAAAAACACCTGAAAAAGTCTAGCAATAACAGAATGTTTGCACAAGCTAAAATCTCATTAGGAATGGGAATTCAGACTCCTATAGCAGAGAAAGTAATATGTTATGATTGAATACTATGGAATGTGGGAAAGCTCTGGAGGACTAAGACAAAATCATATGGGTTGCTTGTTTTTTCTCCTGTTTAGAATATTTTTGGTTTTGTTACTGAGACAAGCATCCAAGTTTGTTTAAATACTTAATAGGATGATAAAAAATTCTTCCTGTTCTATCCCCTACCCCTTATGTTTTACTGAATTAAATTATTACGGGAATTAGATTCCTTGTATCCACATTTGTTTACTGATGCTCAGCTTATAACTGCTGTGAAAGTTCATAGTCCTGCAAGGTCTTACATAGAAAAGTGATGTCTGGAAAAACTACACTTTCAAAAAAAAAAAAAAAAGAAAAGAAAGAAAGAGAAAATGCCCGGCTTTTATAATATAACACATGCTTTACGTCATGCCTAACTGTGTGCAAGTATTCAGACAAACTCTTCCCTGTTTTATGTCATTACAGCTATGTATGTTTATATGGTTTAGTCATAAACCTGAGCCCTGCTGTTCTGCGTAATGTGTTGAAACTTGTTTTTTAAAAAAGATAAATTTCCTAGGGATATTTTCTTCTAATAGCAAGTATTTAATAAAATATATTTAAAGGACCAAAATAACACAACCACGTCTTTCTACACAGCACTTGCAGTGTTACAAGTGTGTCCTGCCTGCATAGTTGGACATTTACCATTTTTTCTTCAGTATTTTTTAGGTATTTTACAGAGAACAAAACTTCAAAAGTAAAACAAAACCATGAAGACTACATTGCATAGCACCCACCCAAACTTGCTATCACAATATATATACTTCATCCTTCATGTAAGATGGTTCATAAGGAAATTCACTTACACTGGCAATACTTTTTTTCCTTAAAATTTCAGACCAATATTCAAGGCTGGTATCTGAAGTATTACTGATTCCCATTTAGTATTTTATATGCCTGACAGGACTTTTGAGTGCAGATCAAAACTAAGGCAACTTAACAACAGCTTGGCAGCGATGAGAACCTTGAAAATGAATATAAACATGATGTGTCCACTTCATTCTGTCAGAGAGATATAAGGTGGTCTCAGCATAAAAGAAATCTACAGAGTCTGAGCATGTTAGAGAATAGTTGCTCAGATGGCAGTAATTAAGTATTTCTCTGCATATCAAAGAATTTATAAAGTAAGTATCACTATAATACATAAAACTCTAGTGTTTGAATGAAAGCTTATGATGAGCAGAGGTTTACTTTCTTTAAGTGACTGCCTGATAAAGAGAGAACAGTTGAATACGTTTGGTAAAAGATTTTGTCACTCTAAATAATAAAAAAATAATAAAATGGTAGATAAAATACTGCATCTTTCATGATATAAAGAACAAGCCACATTTTAAACAATTCTTATTACAAAAATCTATGAGTTTCTTACAAACTAGAACTTGAGTATTTATGATGCATGCAACAAATCTGTCTTGGCAACATCAAAATTCCTCGGAGACCTCATTTACAGGAAAACTACTGTATCTCCCCAGTATGCTATTTATAATCATCCTTATCACTGGTTCATTATAATCTATTTGAATGATCCCATTTTATTTGCAGATATTGTACCCTCATTAAACTCACACACTATCATACAAATTGTAATGACACAATATTATTACAGAATCATGGACTGGCTGAGGTTGGAAGGGCCCTCTGGAATCCTGGTCAAACCCCCTTGCTCGAGCAGGGCCACATAGATATGTTGGCCTAGGACCATGTTACAGACTGCTTTAGAGGATCTCCAAGGACAGAGACTCCACAGCCTCCTGGGCAGTCTATGCAAGTACTCAGTCACGCTCACAGTAAAAAAGTGTTTCCTGATGTTCAGAGGGAACATCCTGTGTATCAGTTTGTGCCCACTGCCTGTTGCCCTGTCACTGGGCATCACTGAAAAGACCTTAGCTTCATCCTTTTTGCATCCTCCCATGAAGTTGTTTATGTATATTAATAAGGTCCCCTCTGAGACTTCTCCAATCTAAACAGTTCCAGCTTTCTCAGTCTTTTCTTATAGGAAAGGTGCTCCAGCTCCTTCATCATTTTTTTGGTCCTTTGTTGGAGTCTCTCCAGTATGTACTGGAGAGCCAAGAACTGGACACAGAACTCCAGGCGTGGCCTCACCAGTGCCGGCTAGAGGGAAAGGGTCATCCCTCTCAACCTGCTGGCAACACTTTCTTTAATGCAGCCCAGGATATCTTTCACCTTCTTTATGATAAGAGTACATTGCTGGCTGATGTTCAACCTGGTGTCCACCAGGACCCCCAGTACCTTTTCTGTGAAGCTGATTTCTGGCTGCATGGCCTCCAGCATTTCTTGGTGCCTGAGGTTTCTTCTCCACAGGTGCAGGACTTTGCACTTCTCCTGACTGAAGTACATGAGGTTCCTTTCAGCCCATTTCTTCAGGTTGTCGAGGTCCCTTTGGATGGCAGCATGACCTTCTGGCTTACCATCCTTTAATTCCAGCTCTGTGTCATTCCAGCTTCCATAATGAAGATGTTAAACAGGACTGAACCCAATACTGAACCCTGGGATACACCACTAGTCACTGGCCTCCAATTAGTCTTTGTGACACCACCTCTAGACCCAGACATTCAGATTGTTTTCAGTTCACCTCACTTTCTCCTTATCCAGCCCATATTTTAACAGCTTGTCTATGAGGGACAGTGTCAAAGGCTTTATTGAAGTCCAGGTAGTCAATATCCATTGCTGTCCCCTCATTTGCCAGTTGAGCCATTTCACTGTAGAACGTTTTTGAATTGAAACACTCCAGTCATGGGAGGCATCCCACTGTACCTCTGTGATCCCAACAAAACTGTAGCCTTGCAGCTGCACACAGATTTCTAATGCAGTGTGTTTATTCCCCATATCCCCATATATATATAGGGTACAGGAACTTTAGAAAGGCATCCCAGTGTGTTAAGTTCCAGGAGGCTCTCGGGGATTTCGCTGTAATTGTTCCTTGTAGGCATTTCCTTGCTTACATTCAAGTGCTGGAGGTGACTTTATCTGTCAAATATTAACTTTTCACATTTCACAACATATATGGTCTCCATGTAGCTTCATCTCACATTATTTCATTCAAAATAACAAAACATGCTTAATATTTTTCTATATATATGCCATGTTAACAAATATACTAAAAATTTATTTTTATTGCATTAACATAAACTACATATCCTTTGTTCAGTTAAAGCATTGTAATTTCACTCAGTTTAAAATCTACTTGTAATTCTAAATGCTTTTAAGTCGATCATAGATACTATGAAAGTTATCCGATCTTCTCCAGACACTCTCTTGCATTTCTAAATCCAGTTTTGTTTATAATACTAGTGTGAAGGAAAATTGCCTCAAGATAACCAAAAGTCTGTGTGCAAGGTTTAGATACCACCAACTTAGGAAGCATTGAGCTAGATCATTGTTAAATCAAAGCAGATCCCCAAAGCTGATGTTGTACAACAGATGAAGGCTAAACATTTTCCTACCATCATTTTTCTTTGGGAAAATTACAGGTGTCTCCATGCTTAGTGAGAAACTAATAGTATTGATGTCTTTGAAGTCTCTGTGCCACATATGCTACGGCAGTTGGCAGGTTTTCTAACTGACTAGGACAAGAGGAGACCTATTTAGCAAACATGTCAAATTTTCACAGCTTTCACACTTTGGATGTTCCAGCACAGCTTTGCCAAATATCTCTGCTGTTTCTGTAGCGCTCCTTGCTTTAATAGAGCACAAAGTTATTCTCCTACACATACGGCTGGATAGCAGCCCAAGGCAATGAGAGCATGAATGTGTACAAAGGTTGGTAAGAGCTCCCAGTGGCCACTGGCAACACTCCTGCAAGCCCCCTTGTCCCTGGGGCTACTATCTTACCATATATCCTATGCAGTCTACTAGGAATCATTCCCAGACCATAGCAACCATCATCTCAGTGTTCATTTTTGTCTAACTCTGGCTAGTGACCTACTCCCAGAGGACATTGCAGCGGTGATTTGTTACCAGTCCAGCTCTTCACATTATTGAGTGTGACTCTATAGGAGTATTTCTGTTGAATCTCTTGCAATCGACAGGCAACAATGAAAGTAAAACTAGTATAGAATTTCTGGACAGCTGTGATGTGACAGCACAGAATGCAGTGTGGTATGAAGGGATTTAGTGATCTAAACTGCTTCCCAGATTTATCATGAATGGAACTAACAAAACTGAGCATGCTAGCCAGGGTAAGGACTTGCACTGGGAATCTTCTGTCCCCCAAAGTTTGTCCCAGAATCTGCCAGTCACAATTTTAGAGATATGAAAACATGTTAAGAGAATAACATTATGTACATAAGCATATAGCAGTTATTACTAGGTCAATTGTTCTTTTAAAAAAGGTTGCTATGGGATTTTTGGTTTGGTTTTTTAAGGTCACAGATCTGTATCTTCAAAAATTACAAGTGACAAAAATTGAAACACTACCATGAGTCAAAGTAACTGTTTTTAATTCAAAATGTATACCTCTGATTCTAGACTTCCTCTATGAAAGGAAACCCCACACAATATAGTCTTCAGATGAAGACTGCTCTGTTGAACAGATGGCTACCACGTAGGTCCAAGTGTTAGACTACATGAAGCAGTGGCTTTCTAGAGGATGTGCATTAATGTCCACTGAATATAAACCTGAAAACATTTACAGGACTTCATTGAAGAAACAAGTTAAGACTTGAACTCTCATGATTGGACTACCCAGCTGTTTCTAAGGAGTCAGTGATGAAAGAAGAATGGAGGGATGACTTTTTAAAGTTTGGCTACCATGCTTTCATATGTTTTGCCTGTGAAAATAGTAAGTGACCTCTCCCAGCTCTTATCTCAGCTCATGAATCCTTTGCTGGTTTTTTTCTCTCCTCTGTCCAGTTGCAGAGGGAGAGTGAGAGCGGCTTTAATGGGGACCTGGCATCTGGCCAAGGTCAACCCACTACAATCCTGGACTATTTACTGCTGCTTCAGTTAGTTTGAAATGGATTGACACATAATTCCTGTGCTGTTCATTCCTTTCAGCCTTAATTGCAGAAAAGTCCCACAACAAAATTTGCCCTAACAAACACACGCAAAGTTTCTGCTTCCTGCCAGCTGCACATTTTTTAAGAAAACTGCACGTACAATCCATCTTATAGATAGATATCTTATGAATAAAAGTGCTATTTCCTTAAGTAATCATCAGAAGCAAGAGACGATGATCTTTTCTTGGCAATATTCACAGTAATTCATTAATTTAATCAGCTTTGCATTCTACCATATTCAAAAGAAAAATCTAACATTTCGATGATCTACCTTTCCGAGCTATGGCCATTGGCCATTCCTGTTTTTTGAATTTAAGATTAAGGACTATAACTGTGCACCACAATTACTATTCTTCTTTTTTTTTTTTTTAATATCTCTACAGCCAGAAGTATAGCACACATCAGAAAAACACATGTGGGTCCTTTGCTTCATCAATATAATCAAGTGTATTTAATGGTGCTATAAGAGGAAGACAACATTTTCATGAAGCAGACAAGTAATACTAGCTATAAAAAAAGCCATTGAAAAAAGTAAATCATCTATGCATATCTTGATTTTTAGGGTAGAATAGTGAATTTCAGCCTGTCTGCACTTAAAATTAAGATTAAAAAAGCATTTTTCAGATATAGCATAAATATACTGCTTTGTATATTTTACAGATTATTCACTAGAGAAATTTTTTCATTACAGATAATTTCCTCCATACAGATCAGTAATTAGGCTCAAATCTGGAGACTATGCTGAGATATACCCAAACTATCTTTGTCTTTCTAATATTGTATTTAGTGTTTGAAATTCCTCCAGTTTTCACCCTTAAATACTGTGCTACACAAACACACAGTGTTAACAGTCCCTGCTCAGGCAGAAATAACACAAACACCCCATGAATTCCAGCCACAACTCATGCTCTAGAGTCGCTGGTGTTTCCACAAGTCCAGGAAGAGTAGCATTCTGATGGCTTCCCATAGCCTTCCTCTTGCTGCTCTAATCTCACTTCCCTCACACTTTGGTTGCCTCCTAACAGTTCCTCAGCAGCTCTGGGAAAGATGACATCCTGAAGAGACTACAGGCTCAGTTTGAGGTTTCTGAAGGAGGTCATACAACTTGCATAATTTCCACAGTCAGGTTCAACAGCCAGCACGTTTTCTTCTACCTTTAGAGTATTATCTACACATACAATCGTATGCACAGCAGAAAGGCAAATTTACAGATGTCCTTACTAGTGTTACTACTTATACCAATTGTGGATGTTTGGAAAGCAGAAAAACTAATACGTTTAGATTAGAAAGCCAACTTACATTAAAAAAAAGTCTTTTATTGACTGAAATACAAGTTAAAACTAATACTATTTCTGAGTACAAAAAGTGAGTATGAAATATTTTAAGCTATCAGATATTTTAATACCAATGCACTGTGTTGTCTGTGCATCTTTCACAGAAAAAGAACAGGAGACTCTTCAGAGACATATAGACTTTTCTGACAATGGTCAAGACTTTTTTTTTATGCTTTTCTTTCAGATAATTCTTCCAGTTTGTTTTCTTTGTGTGTGTGTGTGTGTTTGTGTGCAGTTGTATTGTACAGCTGCTTCCTGATGCTTTCAGAAATTATTAATCTTACCTCTCAACTGCAAAATCTACCAGAAGTGAATATGATTCTCTTATTGAGAATGTATCACTTGAAATGATGCATCATTACTGGGGAAAAATTTTGCTAATGATACAGTGTGACTGCCATAACCAGAAAAAAAGTATTTTCAGCTTTTGTTGAACTTATCTCTGTTGTGGATTTTACAAGATCAAAGAAGCAACAGCAAACATCAAACACAGTTGTTTACAAAATGTTACAGGCACAAGACAGATATAGCATATGTGTTAGTGCTTCAAAGGCTTGTTATGAGTTAGTTAGTTCCATATTATATTGCATGGAATAGGTTTTTTATGTTATTAAAAAAAAAAAGAAGAAAGGATCCACTAGATCTCCAGAGCCTATGGCTCCATGCGTGTGATTTCAGAGATTTATTTTTTTCTTAGTAATATTATTCTTTAAATTTTTAGCAATATTCTAGGCAAACTAATTTTAAATGGTCCATAGACTTCAGTGAATAATATTCATTCGTGGGGATTTTATCTATGCTGCTCCATTTTAGGGTTTTATATAGTCTATTAAAAACAAACAAACACACAAACAAAAAAGAATTTCTTATTAAGAATAAAAAAGCAAAGATCTAATCACATCAATAGCCTACATCTTCAAGGGTCACAAACCATCTTCTTTTATTAAACCTGGTTATGAAAGGATCTGATCATGTATGCCTCCACTTTTGGGAAGTATTTTTCGAGGAAAGACTAGAAAGATAGAGAAGTGGGAAGATAGAAGAAGCGCACTAGTGACTGCAGTGGCTTGGTGGAGGGGTAGTGTGTAGATACATCCAGGAAGAAAGAACCTTTCTTGATAGAGAAATAGCCCTGGAAGTTGCTGATATAGTACTATCCCTTCCTGGATTTAGAAGGCAGGATGACAACATAAACAAACAAACAATCAAAGAACCAAATCAAACATAAATGCACAGCAACACCCACAGAGGACCCCAAATATGGCACTGCAGAGAAGGATATTTAGTGAACAAACTACAAAATGTTTCATTTTATTCTACTGGGGGAAAAGGAGAAAGATTCTAAAGCAAATATTGAAATGTACTGAAGAGAATATGAGAGAAAAAGGCATTGCTTATCCTAAGAAGTTTTGGACACAGCATAACAGTTTGTTAGTTATTATCATAATGCAACAAAAGCTATAAAATAACCTTGTCAACCTTGTCATTTCAATTTTTTATGCATTGTGTTTCTTTTCCTGGCTATGTCAGTGAATTCTTCTCTCCATAACATATTGCCATAGGCTAAAAGCACATAAAAGAGGTCTGTCACAGAAGTGTCACATGTAATAACATTATACCATAAAGAACACTGTCCTTGGTTATTTCTGGAGATCTACATTTCAAAGGTATTACAGCACCTGAAATACTTCATCTCAGCCTCAGCTGGAGGTACATGGTGTTTGTTCCCACCTTTAGTCCTTCAACGAAAAACAGTGTACAGAAAATTACCTTCACAAGCTCTGACTAACTGATCCGAATTATGCTGGAAGAAAGGTGCAGGAGAGGAAAAATAAAACCTGCTCACCATCCCTGTTCACTTAGGGGTTTGTTCTTATTCTATAGGTTTTAGAGGGGACACTGGTCCTTGACAATGCAGGTAGCCAATGTTGAGACCAGTCCAGTGTTGCAGGTGGGAGAATGATAAGCAGCTAAAATACATTCCAAAATATCTTTTGGAAGTAGTCTGGACTTCCAGTAGCTTGGGTGGCATTACTTCTGCCTCAGTGAAACTAGTTGCTCTTTTCCATGCTCCCTTACAATTGCCTTTCTTCAGGTTCATTGCACATCTGACCATCTTACCTCCTCCTCCTCTGCTTTTTTCAACATTTCAGTTTATCTTATGTTATAAAAACTCACCAAAGTTAGACTGGTCTTTGCTGAAGAACCATGTTCATTCTGCTTTTGTATTAGATATCCTTCCTCACTTCAGGAAGGATATTTCTGTTTAGCTTTAAATATTAGAAGCCAGCTAATAATATGTGTTTTTAAAGTCTCACATACAGAAAAAATTATACAAACATCTTGCTTGAATGCTAATTTCAGTATGTCATACATGCATGTCAGCATCATTTGGAGAGTAAATAGTATTTTCAATTTTATAAAAGATTTAGTTTTAAGAATTTAAATAATGTGAGAAGGAAGGAATTCTATCCAGTGTATCAACTAAGATCATCTCAAAACAACTTTAAAAGCTTCACCAAAATTGCCAAAGACAGGGAGGGGAAAAAAAAAAGAGGATAGACAGAGAAAAAAAAAGAAATCAACGTTTCACAGCATCACTGGAATGAGGAAGTTCCAGTTCATTGGAACTTCATGTTCTTCATGCTTCAAAGCCTTTTGGAATAACAAAAAATTGTGCATGCTTCCTTTGCCAAAGTGAGTTGAAAAGACAGATGTTATCCTAACTTACAACCAGGGAGTCTGGCTGCCCATTTCAGTAGCATGCTCTGGCCAATTAAAAGCTGACATGTTTAGAAGTGAGGAGCAATAACACAAGCATGAGTCCAATGCTGCTTCTGACTGTGAATTCTGAATTTTCAGTCTGAAAAGACACACTAGTTTAAACACAAAGGAATGCTCTGTTGGTACATTCTTCAGGCCGCATTTAGAATAAGTCATAGTTTTAAAAACTGACTGTTTAGCCTAGAGATTAGAGGGATAGATCCAATCCCCATTGAAATTAATGGAAAGGCTTTTACTGAGGCAATTGTGTTGGGAACAGTACTACCCCTAGGATTTTTACTTTCTTTTTAATATGCAAATTCAGCAGTCTTCCTTAGCACATTCCTATTGAACCATCATATGGGAGCATTTTACCTTTTTTAATGCTTGGCTTTCATATGAAATGTTAAATAGTTCTTATAATTTTGGCCTTACAGTTCACAGAGACTTTGATAATGCTTCTTCTGCTCACACTTGGAAAAGGCAGATAGTAAAAATGGTACACTTCTAGTGTCTAACTTTCCTCTTCTAGTGACATGGAGGAAGGTATCCTGCTTTTTCCTCCCACTGGTGCACTACTCTGTTTATGATCAATATTAATATTTTTCTGATACTTTTAAAGTTTAAAAGGAAATTTCTTTGAGACTGTTGTTACTGGGAATCTTTACAGTAAAGAAAAAGCCATCTCAACCATAGCAAAACCTATAGTGAAGTTTTTTTCTATCCCAACAGTTTGGTAGTCATACCTGAAACTACTTTTAAACCAGCTAGCTTAAACATTGTTAGGAGTACAACTATTTAAACTCAGAACTTAAAAAACAGGCAAGATATTCCCAAAGAAGCTGGATTAGACTACCACTAAACACTGCTGTCTGCAGTGCTTCACCCAAGGGTGAATATGTGAATTGCAGTCCCATTTGTAGACAGAACACAGAAGAGCTCCTTTATTACTTGCAGATGTAAACATTTATTCTCTGTATTTTTGCTTAAAACTTGATTGAGTTTCTCCTACCTCCACAGCTACTCCCATCTCAATTGTTCTCATTTTTCACAGACTGTGCAGGTTAACAAGCTTGTCATTGGTACTGACATTTAAATTGCTGTTTTCATCTCCTTCCTCCTGTTTAATAATCTTCTCTTTTTTTGATAGGACTTGACATTTTTCTGACTTCTGCTTCCTACCCTTTACAGAAATGCTTCCAGAATAAAAGTAAATAAATCAAAATTAATGATGACATGAATGTGACAGCTTCCAAAATTTGCAAATATTGTTTTCCATTTCCTCCTATTACTCTAATAGCAGATAACAGTTTGACATGGACATGGAAACAATGTACTTCAAACAATGTGCTGCAAAGAGCAATGGACTTAGACAGGGAGTCACCAAATTTCTTTAAAATCTGTTAGGCAGCAGCAGTAAAGTAGTAAGACAATGTCTGAAGCTGAAAAGAACTTAAAAGTTTTACTTTTAAGCCTCTCTAAAGATCTATAAATCCATCACAACTTGTCTTCTCCCTAGAAACATGAGAATTGGTGAGCAATGAGTGGAAACAAACTGTCACCACACTTCCTACCAGGACAAATGCCCAGAAAATACACTTGCCCAAAGTCTTTAGTTTAACTCGTGTTTTTTAAAGGATTTCTCAATATCCAATGCAAAAAAATCTCTGATGAATCACTAAAATGTTTCCAGTGATATCATTAAAGGTAAAATCTTCAGACTTTTAGTTGTGTGGTCTCAACCTCATAACACAGGTAGTCTTAACTCATTTTACATACCCTTCACTAGCAGGCTTGTGGACATTATGGTGGAAATAGAGAAAATTTATAAATGTTACAGTTGTTGCAGTTCACAGGAGTGTTTTAAATCTTAAATAATATTTTGCTATGGAACTGAGGATGGCACTGGTTCAATACTTGTGGAAGCCAAAGATAAATCATAGGTACAAGCAAAGGAAAAATAATTAGAGTTCTAAAGACAAATTAAGTAAGCAAAATAACTGAAAGACTCAAGAAGAGTCCAGGACTGTGTACCAAAGGAGGAAATCTTTTACTTTGTAAGTGAATACATGAACTAGATAACAAACTAATGTTACCTCTTTCATTTAAAGCATACAGATTTAACCCCAATCACAAACTATTTAATCATTACTTAAATAAAACCAAAGCATTAGTTACAATTCTGAAAGATTTCAAAACAAACCACGATCTATGGGAAGTACATCTTGAGGTTAACATTTCCATAAATTGTAATTCAACAGTTTCAAGGGTGTTTGCATTTGAGCCAGGATTGTCCCACCGAGCATTCAAGGGGATATGGTTTATGGGTGGTTATGGTGGTGCTAGATTGATGGTTGGATTAGAAGGCTTCTGGTTGAACAGAGCTGGTTTTTTGTTGTAGAAACCTTTGTTTCATATACTACAGAAGAAATAGACCATGTAGTAGGAACAGTTTCAAAAATAATTGTTACAATTTGTTACCGAGACTTCTATTATCTCATTCTGAATAACAAGATACATGAATTGTCTTTGATTTATTCTCAGGTACCTTAAAGTATTCATAACATTCTCCAGGTGCAACGTGCATATTGGTGAAAAAAGATGCAGTCATCTTTGACATACAAGAATGTAATTTCCAACTTCCTCAAAATACAAATATATGACTGGAAGGGTGTCAAGCTTTGGGCCCCTCAGTTCAGGAAGGATATTAAGGTGCTGGAGCAGGTCCAGAGAAGAGCAACAAGACTGGCAAAGGGACTCGAGCACAAGTCCTATTAGGAGAAGCTGAGGGAGCTGGGGCTGTTCAGCCTGGAGAAGAGGAGGCTCAGGTGACACATCATCACTCTCTACAACTCCCTGAAAGGAGGTTGTAGCCTGGTGGGGGTTGGTCTCTTCTCCCAGGCAGCTATCAGTAAGACAAGAGGGCATGGTCTTAAGGTCTGCCAGGGGAGGTTTAGGTTGGATATTAAGAAGAAATTCTTTACAGAGAGGGTAATCAGGCATTGGAATGGGCTACCCAGGAAAGTGGTGGATTCTCCGTCCCTGGAGTTTTTTAAGATGAGAGTGAATGTGGCACTTAGTGCCATGGTCTAGTAACCACGGTGGTAGTGGATCAAGGGTTGGACTTGATGATCTCAAAGGTCCTTTCCAACCTAGCTGATTCTATGATTCCATGATTCTATGATCTCCTTAATCCTCAGATCTAGTAACTTGTTTTCCCAGAATACTGATCTATAAAATTATTTATTTACACAGTTTAACCTTAAAACCAATCTTCTTGTTTGGTTGGGTTTTTTCATTCTTAATACCTTCTACTTCTGCCATGGAAGATGATGAACCCGTTTAACTGTCTTAGGAACCTTCTAGGTGTTTTTAGATTATCTTTATTTCTGGCCAGTTTATTTCCATTTATATATCATTTATACTTCTTTGCACTGCATCTTACTGGATTGCTATGATTACATTTATCCTTTTCTGGTCCACATTGTACCAGTAGTTTTAACTTTGTCACTAGTCACAAGAAATTTCCTCCTTTATGTTATATCTATATGGGGTTCTATATGATGAAGTTAATATCAGAAATTCTTTTGGAACAAAATTTCTTCATGCAAAAGTCATTACATTTTCATTATTAATTTATTCAAATTTCCTAGTACTAGTAATTTTTATTAAATTTTATCTTATTTCTGTTATTCCATTTCTTAGTGTCACGTGATTCTTTCTGCATAGCATTCTGTACACTAATCTTTCAGCACAAAGTTTGTCTAGTTAATATAATACATATTATCTCATACTTCCACTATAATTTTCCCATTCTTCCCTTTCTTTTTTCCTTTTTTTTCTTTCTTTCTTTTTTTTTTCTTTTTTTTTTTCCCTGAAAGAATAAAAAATGCTGGCACGGTGCCCTGCTAGTATGTTACTGAGATTCTCTGCTATGTGTTTTTTAAGCAGAAAAGTCTGTCTTGGGGAACAACTTACCTTTTAAAAGTATTTCATACCCCAACAATATTAGAAGCAATGTACACTACTAGACAGAGAATAATGGAGCCATTATATCTGCAGGTATCTCAGCATTTGTCAGTGTCTTCTGAAGTTAAAATAACACATACTTAAGTGTTGGTGTTTAAAATATACTAGTGATTTCTGGAATGTTATTGCTGTTGATGGTGTGGCAGAGCTGGGATTGAATTATAACTAACAGATTCTCACTTTTAAATTACAGTTTGTTACACGAAAATGAGGCAAGTTTTAGTTTTTATTTTATTGTTTTTATTTATTTATTTATTTATCTATTATTAATTTTATTTATTGTTTTTGTTTTAGCACTTGGAACATGATGTTCCACTTCAGACTAGTGGATGCCCCATCCCTGGAAGTGTTCAAGGCCAGGTTGGATGGAGCTTTGAGCAAACTGATCTAGTGGAAGATGTCCCTTGACATGGTGAGGGGATTGGAAGCAGAAGACCTTTAAGGACCTTTCCAACCCAAACTGTTCTACGATTCTAGCAAATTTGAATAAAGCACCTATCATTGTTTTCTGAAGTTAAAATGCAGAGACTTAAGTGTTCATGGTTAAGAAATACTATTGAATTCTGGAATTCCATTGTCGTTGATTGTGTGGCAGAGCTAAAACTTACCTCTGTCCAAGCTGCAAGCTGAATGCTGTCTGCAATATATATTTAGCAAAAAGTACTGGCTGGTGACTGACACATGATATGACTGGAAATCCTCTGCAAACGAGCCATGCCAAGTGTTGTCTTCCCTGTATTATCACCACTACTCTCCCTATAGAATATACTGTATTAGCCAAGAGAAGTGCCTGTATACATCATTATGAAATACCCTGTATCATAGTCTTCTGCACATGTATCATCTCTGGCTGGCAGCATTTTTATTGTCAGAATAGAAGCAGAGCAGTAATAATTGATCCTAGTGCTGTGCCCTCCTTCCCCAGCATTAGGTGGAAATGTAAACTTTAGACATGTAGCTTACATAGTTGTCATTCCTATAGGGGCTTCTTCCAACCATTTCTCATTAGCACAGGTACACTTCATGTCACAAGAGACTCTGCTCATTAAAGTAGGTGGTCAACTGCCTGCTGACTTGAGGGAAGCTATTTAGGGATTTATGCTGAGCTGCATCTCTATTAGCAGGAAGTATTCAGCTGATCTCTGGATCTTGCCAACATGCTGCCTGCACCAGGTAGTATGGTGTTGTAAGTCAGTCTTTTCATTATCCCACAAAGCTGATGTCTCTAATTCATTGCAGAGCTTTTTTGACTGTTGTTTGCTGTGTCTCACTGTGGATATTAACTGAACATCTTGCAGAGCAACCATTACTAAAAAATAAACTACTGCCACTAAATGTTTCGTGGGATTTTCAAAAGTTCCTTTTAGTTTCCAGAGGGAAATTCCTGATTTATGACAGTAATTAAAATTACATGTTTAATTTAAGCCAGCCAGCTAAGACAGTGTTTAGGATAAAGAGAAAACAATTAACCTCACTCTACAATAGGTGTATGAGGTAGGTGGGATGAATATGCTGCCAGTGCTGACTGCACTGAGCCCAGAAGGAGCCATGACTTAGTCTGGACACCTAATTTTTAAACAGCTAAAGCTGGGGTAAGACCCAGCCAATACATATGTATTTAAAACTTAGTACTTATTAATCTCAAGATGCGAATTTACAAGATGGAATTTATATTTTTATGCATACAACTCAGTGTGTGTACATCTGATGCACAGTCAGCAGATATTGCAGACTTTGTGTGTGTGTATTTAAAAAACCTGTGTTTCTTACATGGGTAGTATCCATCATCCATCAATTTTCTGGCACACCTTCCAATCAGATTCTTACATTAAATAGGAATAAAAGGCTGAAAGTGTTTCAGAGATCAAAGAGCATTTCTTTCAATTATACACAGTCCAGTTAAGAAACCTACCAAGACACAACGTAAAATTCATCTTAGAACTTTTTTCCTTTCATAATTGAAATATTCTTTTGATTTACAGCTTAAGATTCTTTTAATCAACAGTTTCTTCCTGTTCTTATATCACTTTTGATCTAGAGAATATTTAGTCTCCTTCTTTGTCATTTATCTCTCACTCCTACTTTTTCTATCAAGAATAAATATATATCTTTGGAGCACTGGAATTTATTGGTTAACAAAACTGAGATCTTCCAATATGTACTAAGATAGGCTTTCTGTACTTCCTGAACTGGAGTTATCATACACATGGTATTTAAAATGCTATTTTAAATGCTATTTTATCAGTGCCAAGCAGAGTGGCAGTAGTATTTTCCTCTGTCTCACAGAAATACTGCATACAGGCGAAATTGTATATGGCTAAAATGAAATTTATGGACCTGTTGTGTAGGTTCATGGCTTTCTTACTTATACTATGACTCTAGACAATTATAGCTATTCCAGCTGACAAAAAGACCTTAATGAGATATTAACAAGTAATTTACTTGGACTTGTCAGGAAGCTATAATAAATGCAAGACTATAAAGGGAACCTATATATAATGATTTGTCCTTAACATGAAGACATGTGAATAACATTCTTGTGCTTTAGGAGTGTATGTAAATAAGGTAATAAATATTTGTAGTAGTAAGTGATCTTATAAAAAGTTAAGGAAGTTAAGCAGTATTGATACTAACATTAGTCTATCTGTAATGTTGGACGGTGATAATAATACATACGATGATCCTATTCCTGCTGATGATACTGAAGAGATGAGATGTAACCAAAAACATATACAAACATACTCAGGTATTCGGGTGTTGATTTAGCAGAATGTACTTTAAAAAGTTATAAGTGTTTAACTGTCCTATCTTTACATTACATTCAAGAAAATAAACAAGGAGGCCGGAAAGTGAAGGGAGCACGTGACTACAGAAAAATCAACCACATACTATCAGCCATACTGTCTTGGCAAGCAAGGGCTCTCTACTGACATCAGTTCTTAGTATCTTTTATTTACTTCACTTCTAACACTGCTTGGTTCTTATTCGCAACTCCTCTGTGGACACACCCCCTGTCTCCTACCTTTCTGTAGTTGAATGATTCAAGTTATATCTTTAAAAGCCTCATTGTTTCCACTGCTCTTCCTTGCAAATGGTTTCCATTTTCTTTCTCTTGTTTTCCTTTTCCCTCACCAATTCCCTGAAAGTACTTTCGACTTTGTGGCAGTTTGAGACCATCAAAAATCCAATCTCCAAGTCCAAGCCCCCCTCCCACAATTTATTTCAGTGTGAGAGGGTTTTTCAGACGTAACACAACTCAGTATGGGGGGAAGGGAATTATATTACAGTTTATTACTTGCACAAATAAATACTATAATACATTATAAATGTATTATATAAATGTATACATATAAATACTATAATACAATTCTAACTATCTCTCTTGTGGTAAAGCAATATATTTACATTAGATCAACTCCCTCCTTTCCCTCCAATAAAAGTTCAGAAGGGAAGAAAGAAAGATCTTTTCCACTTTCAGGGCCGCAGTGTCTCTCCTCTTCAAGGCAGCAGTTGTAGCTGGATTTGTCGTAGCTGGAAAAATATCTTTCTCTCCATTACAACACAAGGGGTCTCCTCTCACTCCTCGGCCCTTCGGCTCCAGCCAAAGGTCTCTCTCCCGTGGACTGCGATAGCAGGGACAAAGGCTTGCCTCACCATGTCATATCACGAAGTGCAGGGCATCTTCGTGGAATCTCTGACTCCTCCTGAGTCAGAACGTTTAGGGCAGCTCTCAGTTCAGTCTTTGCCCCAAACGTTCTATCAAAGCTCCTTTGCTCTGTCTCAATTGCCAACATGGCAGCAGGGGGGGGCAAGGCCACTTCCCCCACGTTCCGTCCTGGTCCAGCTTTCAAGACAACTCCGAGTTCTCAGCTCTTCTCTCTCTCTCTCTCTCTCTCTCTCTCTCTCTCTCTCTCTCTCTCTAGCTGCTGCTGCATTTCAGGACTCCCTAAGAGTTTGGAAGCCCACCCCTCCTTTCTAGGAGGTCTCAGGGTTTTGGGAAAGTAATTCAGTCTTACCCCAAAACAACTCTGCTGAGTTTTCTCTGCTCTGTTGCCAGCTCTCCCTCCTTGCAGGACATCTCTGTGTCTCTCAGCCTGTCTATGTGCCATGTTGCTGGTTGCTGGCTATCTTCTTGGCTTTCAGCCACAGCTCTCCACTCAGTGCTGCCTCTGCAGCCTCTTTTCCGTCTTCTGCTGCCCACTCACAGTGGAGAAACTCCCCCAGCCTTTGACCACGCCACGCGATCCAGTTTTAACATTGTTCCAGTTTTCCACAGTCCCAGCCAGGGGCTGGGGGGCTTGGCCCCCAGTGGGGGTCCCTGACCCCTCTCTCCTCGTGGTCTCAATGGCTACCTCTCTTCCAGCTACGTCATCTTCCTTCTTTTCTGGTCTGTTATAATATGTTGATTTCAAAGGAGCAAAATGTGGCTTCTGATTGGGCCCTACACCAAGAACACCACTCCCTCGAGAGTTACCACTTTTCTAACTCCAGGGGAAAACACTTTTTAACCCAGGACAGTTATTCTTGTCCCCCATCATCATGATCCAGCAGATTCCATTGAGAGCAGTCAAGCAAAAATATTCTGAGGCCTGATGAGATGTCAGTGTATGATGCTAATTTTTCATATTTTTCTTTAATTTTATAGTCTGCATTTCCAATGACAATATGTTGCCTCAACATATGTGTACTCCTTCCTATTACCTGTAGCCAGAGAATCATTTTTAGAAACATTAAAGAGCTAGCTGTTATAGTCTAATATTTTATTATTATTATATTGAACTCCTGAAGGAAAGATAAGCAGAAATTGACCTTCCATATTCACCGAAACATGGCTTTATATTTCAAATGAGATTTACTTTTGCCCTGTAGATCTTTTCTACTATTTTTCAGATTTACCCAATCATTTCACTGCCTACAAATGTCTGTGAGGCCATTGCGTACAAGGGGACTTAGCTTGTTCTCCAAATTCAGAGAGTAGTCCTGAACAGCAGTATTTATTGGTTGGGGTATTTTTCTCCTGCTATATTCCAATCACCTTATTCTTAGAGTGCTTCAAAAATAAACATGCTTTATCCCCTTGAGCAATTCACAATATGCAGCTGAATTGAATAATATGCGCTTTTCAACTTGTTATATATGTGCCAATTTAAATTTTCAGGAACAAAAATGCTCAGGAATATGCAGGGTTAGATATCCACGTATCTTTCAATAAAGTGTAATCAGATTTCTTTTGGTCCTGAATCATTGTAAAAAAAGATGTGTGGCTACCAGTGAGCATGCTTGCTTCAAGAATACTGCATTTCTACATGCTCAGAATAATTTTATATTCATTTTGATTAGAGCAAACTGCTTACTCTCAAGAGGCTGACAAACGCTAAAGATTTCCACTTTAGTGGTTTACAATGATATCAAAGTGGCCTTATATCTTTGCAAAGATCTGTTTCCTTGGTAACATGAAGCAAACTGTTCATTTTAGAGTTGTCTATAGAGAATAACTGAGATTTTATTTTCATGTTAAATATCAAAACTTAATGTAGATAATGACATTATACAAAATATACTACTGAGTTTAAAAGATATTTAAGTTTCAAGAAAATCATCCTGTTGGAATATCAATAATTTTCAATTATACTTAGATAATATTATTTGTAGGCAGTTTTTATGCTTATGAAATGAATTTTAATTTAATGTAATTAAATAAATATTTTTTTAAAGCAAACAACAGAAGCCAGAATAATGACTCTTGAAAAAACACACATATTAAGAAATATTTAATGGAAAAATATTCCCCAACAAGTAAATTTTAAGGAGTTTGTATGTACTGTTTACCTAACAATTAAGAATTTCTGTGTCAAGAGTATCTTTTCCTATTAAATACAAGCTTTATGCACACAGAATTGCAAAGAAAAATAGCTCAGATTTCATACAATCAGTAAATGATTAAAACTCCTCATCCTTGCTCCATTTATTCATTACACTCTTTAGCTGTATCTTAACTAAGGACCTGAACAGGAAATAGATTTAAGCATGAGCTTAGACCAAGCATCAAACAGCATCAAGCATTTGTACATCAAGCAGCAAACATTTGTACAGAAGTCATCTGAGTCTAGGAAAGATCTGAGGGACAGATGCAAAACTTACAAATTCTCATGAAGATCACGAAGCTGTTACAGCTGAAATTATCACGCATGTCTACATGTAAATGAGTATTCTTTTTCTGAAAAAGCATCTGTACATCTGTCATAACCTCTCCACAGAGCAAAGAAATTAACACTACACTTATGATCAATAATCCCTCTGCTTAGGGCTACATTAGAGATGGGAAAATAACTATCTCTTTTTTGTCTTGATTGAAAGGGAAGAAATATGAGGTAGGGATTAAACAGAGCAACAAAAGAAGTATTGAAAAAGTTCAGCAGGACCCAGACAGAGAAACTTTATGGAGAAACATGGAGATCTTTCATGGGAGAAGGCAGGGGTGTGCTTTTATAATCAAGGAGGTAGTATGCTACAAAGGCAAAGTGTAATTTATGGGTGCTGAATAAAACTCCTGCAAAGAAGTCAGCCTCTACCATCTTCCTATACACTGCTCCCATAAATTATTGTAACTTATGCAGGCACAGATCTTTCATGGAAACTGCAATAAACCCTTTTTGTAACAGCAACATATTGCCAGCCTTTTTTTTTTTACCATTCCCTTGCAAGTCAATCTGTAAGTGCATACAATAGTCTCATGCTTCAAATTTTGTGAAGGTGCTTCTAGTTCGCAGAAAATATCTAGTGCACTTCAACAGTGGATTAGAGGAGGCAGCACAACAATCTACCTGATAACCAAACAGAGGAATTTTACCAGATCTCTGACAGGGCATCATGCTCAACTCTAAAATGTGTAAGAAGGTACTTCTTGTTCAAAAGAGTAAACATTTTTTAACAGCAACTATACATTGCTATAGGGGCTGGTACAATGCTATTCTCAAGTTAATAGCCACAATGGGGATTCAAAACATTATTTCTAGGGAGACATTAGAGAACAATAACATTTTTTTCTTCCACTAGTTTTCATGCCAGTATTCTAGATAAAGTCAAGAACTCCTGTGAAAACTGAAGCTCTTTTCCATGGAGCATTGTGTTGGGTACTTCTGATCTGAATTCTTCTTCTAAGTCAGCGTGGTAATATTTGCCTTCCTATGCTGCAGTTGAACGATTTATAAATGAATAATTAATGCAGTCCAGTCTGGCCTCATGGTTATAACATTCAGGCTAATTAAGCTGCCTACAGTTCCCATTGTAACATCGTTATTACAGTTGGTGGGTTTTGTTAGACTATTTGCTTATTTATTTGGTTTTGTTGGAGTAATTTAATTCAGCTACACATTTATTAGCTGCCCAAAATATCTACCAGATAATCTAGCCTCTGCTGTTCTCAGCTTTCAACCTATATCAGCATAGATTATAATTAAGCATTACAGCTGTGAACAACAATCAGCACCAAAAGGTGATATGGAGCACGAGCAGCACAGTGCACCTGGAACAGTCATTCAGCAGGAAAAACTTTCAGTGAATGTTTTTATCACCGAAAGGGTGATGCGTGTTGCCAAGAGGCATCATCAAGAAGTAACCTGAGGTGCTGTGGATAAGATGGATGTGAGGAGGAGCCAGCTAATCTCACACCTCTTAAATACATTAAATGTAACATAACACTAGTATCAAACCTAAAGTAACAGTGGAAAAAATTACAATAATCAGTCTTCATTTTTTTGTCACAGTACTGCTCTTAGTAGATGGCCCTTGACGCATTAATTTAAAGTAGAGCCACTTTTGAAGAATATTTGCATTTTTACCATCTTCTGTTTCTTACATTCAGAAGAAAACCGCAGATGACATCTTATAATATGTAAAACCAAGACTCATGGAAATTTGGCCCATTCAAGAAACTTCGGCAAGGGAGAATCAAGGTAAGTTATTTACATGTGGTACTAGTGCTATCAACTTGTTTAAATTCTTGTATAGCGGCAGAGATAAAAAATTCTCTGATATGAGTCTTGGTGCTTGACACTTGTCCTCCACACAGCTCCTCTTGCTTTACAGTTCAAAAAATTCTATTTTTATCTAGCAATTGAAACATGAAAGGTACTTTTTAATTGTTTTGTTCATTAGTCGGTAACTAGAATTATAATAATATTTGTATAATGCTTCCAACCTAGCTTGAAGTGAAAGAGGAGATTTCCACTCATTGGGTGAGGTTGGTGGGGAGAGAGACCTTCCTGATGAGCTGAATAAAGACAGCATGGATGCTGTACAGTAGTGTGGAGTAGTTTACTGGCAGCATCTGGGAAAAGACACAGTTTGGCAACTGTATCACCACAGAGTTAACTGCCTCCAGTAAAGACCTGGAATGTCAGTCATAGTTATGAAAATGAATTTGCCATCTTCTGAACTTCTAATTTTGTGTGTTAGGGACAAAAGAAGTATTTCATATAGCATGACTGCAGCAATGGTGATGGCAGTGAAAACAACACCTATAATAAGTAGAAAGGTAAATTTCCAGAATAGTCTTTCAAAGATGTTTTTCCTTCCACATTTACCGAATAACAGAAGGAAGCTGCAATATTTTTTTTCTCCACAGGTAAACACAGCTTTTCATGAATGTCACCTTTTCTGGTGTAAAAATAACAGAAAAATGATTGGAAGATGAAGTAGTCTTGACAAAATACTTTGGAGCAGTACTAGAGATTGCAATCATTTAACAAATGTGATTAAATTCGGTAAGGCCACAACTTTACAAAACTAGAATTTAAAGTTCATTGCTGTAGCCCAGACAAAACCTTTAGCATTTTTGTGTGCAAATAAGAGTTATACACAGAAGAGTTTTTTAAAAAATTATAAAATCCATGAATAATCCAGATATATTTTTACTGATCACTGGAGGAAAAATAATTTAGTCCAAAAGAAGTAACGAAATTAGATAATAATGAAATGTAATAGAGCATTAAAAAGACAGTTCTATTTAGTTATGGAATAACAGATTGATATTCACAAACTCCCCACAAATAGAAAAATGTGTGTAAGAACCTTGACTCATGCTAATACTTCTATTTATTTTTTTGCTCCTTTTTTTTTCAACTGGAAATCATAGCTGATCAGGATTCAAGACAAAGGCTTAATTGTATAATTTTTACAGATTCTTTTGATTTTGCTAAACCAGATTATATTCACTTTCACTACTTTAAATCTATTGGTGAATTTATAATTGGTGAAGTTTTAATATTCAATTTTTTTTCTTTTTATTCCTGTATTATCTATTCCTTCTTTTTATATAGTAGGGATTTTTTCCAATTTTATTTACACTCTTCAAACATACTAGGAATGCTACCAACTGGCAGAAAACAAAGTCACAGCAATAAGCAGAATGATTTACTGGAAATTAAATCCATAAAATATGACTATCAATCAGACCTTTGAGCCCAAATCTTTAGTGCCATGCAAACAATTCACATTCTGCTACCTATCTTTCCATGCAAATTTATATTCTTCTTTGGCTGTGAGCATATTGGTGATTGATATATTTCATTTTGTTGTTAAGAAATTGTATAATACAACTCCACATAAATCTTGAGACATTATCCTTTTGGTATTATACACACACATCTTTGGGCAACATCATCAACAGGAAGTTTTAGAGATTTCACATTAACCCCAGGTCAGTCTTTGTCATATGAGTATCTGCCGAGAAGGCTGTCATCCAGCTTAAGTTCCTTCCCTCAAGAAAATATGAGCTTCGTTTTAGGGATTCTATGAAAACAAAATGCTTTGATAACCTTATGAGTGCTGTTATGAACATACTGCTGCTGGATATGTTGCCCTTTTCTTTCAGTATATTAGACAACTAGGCATTCGAACTTGTGCAGCATTTTTTGAAGGTGCATCTTCAAAAGCATGCAGTTCAGTATCAGAAAATAAGTCCCACCAAACCCAAATCTTTCCTTTTTTTGATCTTTCAGTTTCTCGGTTTTTTTCCTTTTTTTAAAAATCAAGGGTTTTTTTCTTGTTTTGGTACAGTTTCCTGCTTGTGCTACATATTTGATATCTCATGAAGTTTTCAATCTACAGTGACATTTCCTCTCACTTGAAACTACCTACACCTTCAATAACTCTTTTCCTGGCAATTCCCAAAACACTTGAGGAAGTCTACCATGTCATTGCCTCTCAAACTGTAATTTCTTGTCTCTATTCCCAAAAGAGTTCAAATTCTACTAGAAAACTCAGAGCACAGAATGCTCCTTTTACTCTCCCTTCTTGCTTCTTTTGTTGCAACTCTACATCTTGTCACTACAGTGCAATGACCATCTTGCTTGTCAGTTACTGTCATTTCCTATATAGCTCCAAGGATGCATCCTAAGGAAAGGGTTGTGTTTGTGGTGCAAAAGATCCATTGAACAGGGCGCAGTTTCACTGTTTTCCAGGTCCCAGCTACAAATTCAGAAAAATCCTTTGTTCTAGTCTTTGGGATTCCCGTGCTTTAGGACTTCAAGTTGATACTGGTAAAAACTGCAATCTCAGTTTGTGGCTCTGTGTGTGTGTGTGTTGTATGTATATGCCATCCTATATAGAACACATACACAGATACACATGAAACCTAGCAAAGAGTTACAAATTTTAGTTTCCAACTATAAAGAAAGTTGATTAAAATGTCTAGATGAAGTATACATTTGTCTTCCTTGGAGTATCAATTTACCTAGGCATATAAAGTTTAGCAATATAGTAGTGTAACTCAGCAATATATAATATTGCTAAAGTAATTTATGTAGAAGATGGTCTCAGCATTGCTGCTGAGAAAGTGGTATGCTGGAGTTGTTACTGAAAACCAATTAGCCCTTAGATAAACAGATTATGGTTATGATGTGGGACATAAAGGGCAATGATGAGGAAAATTAAGAAGTCTCCTAGCTCCAACAACTGTATCAAAACTTACTATTTTCAAGTGGAAAGAATAATCCCGGCTCTA
This sequence comes from Lepidothrix coronata, assembly GCF_001604755.1. NCBI lineage: Eukaryota > Metazoa > Chordata > Aves > Passeriformes > Pipridae > Lepidothrix > Lepidothrix coronata. The sequence continues at coordinate 8,591,649 of NW_016690180.1, read as the reverse complement.
TGTGTTTCATGGCTGCATAGGGAGTTAGTTCTCTACCAACAAATCAAGACGGGAAAGTTTCAAAATGGGAAGTGTGTGCATGCATCAACTTCATGACAATATTTTACAAGTTGATTTACCAAACAGTTGGTAACAGGATACAATTAGTTATATAAATTTAGAAAAAGATACATATGGTGTAAAATAATTAAAAGACTACCATAAATATAGATATCTTTTAAAACCAAAATCTTTTGCAAGTAAGTAAATCAGACAAAGTAAAATGTAATATTGTACTATCAGAGTAATACATTCCCTTCCCTACAGAGCTGAAAGGTAAAAGGTTTCAGAAGTTGAGAACACCACTTTCAACCAGAAGCGACGCAGATCCTACCCTGCGAAAGAAACTCGGCCATGCCAAGGTTGATAACTGAGTATAAGAGCGGGAAGCTGGCCAGCCTTGTCCATGACTGGACTAGAGCAGAGTTTCTGTACCCTGGAGTGTTGGGTCTAGCTGAGATGGAGTTAATTTTCCCCAAAGCAGTCCTCACAGAGCTGTGCTTTGTATTGGTAGCTATAAAGATGTTGATAACAGTCCAGTATTTTGGCTATTGCTGAGCAGTGCTGCCACAGCATCAGCTCACGTGGTCTCCAACATTCCTCACACCCATCAGCAGGCTGGGGATGGGAAAAACCTTGGGAGGAGACATAACCAGGACAGCTGACCCAAACTGACCAAAGGATTATTCCATAACATATGATGTCTGCTCAGATATAACAGCTAAGAAAAGGAGGAGAAAGTGAGGGCATTTGTTATTTACAACATCTGCCTTCCAGAGCAACTGCGATGTATGCTGAAGTCCTGCTTCCTGGGAATTGCTTTCTAATGGGAAGAAGAAAATACTTTTTTTTTCCCTTTGCATATGACTGTTCAACCTTGCACTTTTGCTCTAGTAAACTGCCTTATCTCGATCTATGAGGTTTTTTGCATCTTATTTTCTCTCCCCTGTCCAGATGAGAAGGGGGAGTGATAAAATGGCTGTGGGCACCTGGCATCCAGCTGAGATCAACCTGCCACACCTGGGAAGAGAACAAATGCCAAAGCTTTATTCATCTGTTTTTCAGGAGGCCAAGTTACTCAAAGACAATTTAGTGTTTAGACTTACTTGAGTGTTAGAGTAACTTGAATGATAATGGCTGGATAGCCCCAGTAAGATGTGCCTTCATCAGTAAGAGAAAGAGAATCTTTCATTGAATGCAGAGTCCCCTTCCTTAGGCTGCTAGACCACACAAGTCTGTTATGACCCGCCCCAGAATGCAAGGGTAGCCCAGGTTCTTGTTAACTGGTCCCTTGGGTTAGATTGTGTTTATAAATATATATATATATATATATATATATCCATATACAATATATATATGTAGGGTTTATTTTAGAACAATTTGGTTGCAATGGAAAGCAGGTATGTAGCCATTTGGGTTATTATAAGCTATAGTAATATAGCAGTTGCTTCTTTGCAGTGTTTGCTACAGTGGGCAAAGTACTTTGGTGATCTTCACAACGTTTGAGCCATTAACATCTCAGTCTCTCACAAAGTCATAGTCCACCTTAAATCATTCCAGCTTGCTGTCTGCTGTCAGATTGAAGTGGAAAAGATAATAATAGAATGAAATATGCAATATTTAGTACCAAGTAAGAGAACAGCAAACAGAAAAAAATATTTCAGACGCATGTACCAAGGTAACACACATACAAAGGCAGGCTAAGCAAAGGGATAAAATATATCTAAACTGATTTTAAAAAGAAGATCATTTTTCCTGTGGAAAAATTATTTGCTAAAGAAACAGAAGCAGAAGGCCTGACACTACAGAAATGTACAAAAATCTCTAGGTGTTTCACTCGCCCAAGGAAATAAAACCAATAAAATATAAAATAATTCTTGACATACTTCTATAAAAACATCCAACATAAAGGTACATATTGATACTGATTTATAAATAGACTTCAATTGCACCATTTCATGTTAATTGTTAAACTATTGTGTAAACTATCCTCTCCAAGAGTCAAGAACAGCCAAACTGGGTTTTTTACACATGGTATGGATAAGTTTCTTTGAATACATTTGAAAACCAGAATCTATTCTTTTACCATATAAAATAGCAAACTGAAATTCAGGCACCTCTTTCCAAAGTCATCTGTGATCAGGACACAGGCTTATTCTGGACACAGATGACTTCTGGACACCAGCAGGCTAATATGTGCACCAGTCTAACCAGTGGACCTCTTCTCTTTAGTGTTCTCGCCTCTGACTTAAACTAAATCCTTAAACTGAATCTAACTTAAACTTAATTCTTGACTTAAACTAAATCCTTTGCAGGAGGGTTATTTTGCAAGCAGCCAGCATGATATGAGAATCCTGAACGAAAAGCAATTTAACTACAACAAATTTTTAAGCTAGTGAGAAAAAGAATCTCACAAAAAACCCCTAATCAACAATGTGTAAAATCAGGGTTTATAGTTAGTCATGCATGAGAAATGAGGAAAAGAAAAATTCAAAATACCAATCAAGACATCAAACACTTGGTCAAGTAAATATTCACAATTGAATTATAAATATCCAGTTACAGAATGTGAGAGCCTTATCCTGGTGAATACTGGGCTCACCCATAAATTCTCAGTTGTGAACATGAGGAGGCTCAGAGTAGATCTTTTTGACTGGTCACCTCCAAAGCAGAAAGAATCAGAGGGGTGGTGGCTTCTCTCTAACAAGAGTTTGGTCAACAATAGTGTATCGGTTCCCAAGTAATACTTGCAGGTGGGTTTCTATGATTTTGCATGATAGAATGCAGGATAGGATAGCACAAAGAAAACTAATCTCCAGTCTGTACTGATTGAATTAAGATTCAATGTGATTTCAGTGTTTCTTCCATTATGATTTAGATGTTCACATCCTTAAAACTCAGTGCGGAATTGCCTCATAGAGAAGTACAAAGCAAGGCAGGATCCTTAGAGAAAACACTTGCTCATATGGAGATGCCTTTTTTACCTAAGGTTCCTTACTCAAAATAAAAGCCTATTTCTCCAAAACTCCAGGTATCTCTTATTTAAGGCTTTTTATGTAGAATTCCTGATGTTCTTTTCAGAAGCACAGTACTAGCCAGTATAAGCGGAAAGAGGGAATGGCATAAAAAGATTAAAGGCCTTTTACACTGGCTTTAGAAGAAACTTTTCCAGATTAATCACCCCAAGCCCATTGTCATTCTGAAGAGGTTGCCTACCATAATGTCTGTTTTTAATTAAAATCCATTAATGAGCTACATCCTTTCACCCATTTAGACTTTTGTGTTAAGTATTTTCAATAAAGTAGAGATTGTTATAAAATATAAGATTCAGCAGAAAATCTACTTCACACTGAAAGAGGCATCTTGAGTTATCAAAGAAGGGGTCTGATCCCTCCTGGGAGAAAATGCTGTTATCTGATCAGTCACACACAGGAAATGATATCTGGCTTTACAAAAATACTAAAGTCTATGAGGAAAGGAACTGAACTGATTGAGAGGAACAATAAAACTACCTTGCGAATAGGAAAGAAATTAAAAAGTTTTGTGGAGAAAGATTAAATTTACCTGAATGGATTTCAAGAATGAGATTTTATTGTGGTGCAAATAAAAAGTTGTTTTTTTAAAAGTAAGAGCTGGCCCACTTTGAGAAGTTCTTTATTGGACACAATCAGAGATCTAAGACTTGCAGAAAGAAAGAATTCTTGGTGAAATGGAGGTCAGAAAAGACTTCATGAAGTCATATGGATAAAGGAGTGAGAATTTTCATTCCATCACCTCTGACTTTTATAAATGTTTGTAGCAACTCTGTCTATTCAGCTATCATGAGGTTAGTACTTTTATGATGCATTTTACTCCAAAGACAGCTTGAATTAAGAGTGATTTCAAGATAACTGAATAACAGAAAAACATTTCTCTCCTGGGAGTGTGATAGGTTAACTAGCATTAGAAATATCTTTAAAAAAAAATCTCAGAAATTGTGTATATGCATACAATGCCATTCTGGTCAGTGTATTTGTGCCCACAATGTGCCCAGGGAGCATCCACGTAGAGCTGAGATGGCTTTTTTCTGCTGTGAGGTGCTGGAGTACCTAGGCAAGCTGCCAAGAGAAACTCAGTTCCATGGAGAATAATTCCTTGCATGCCAGCTCTTAACAATTGTAAAATACAGAGCGTTCCAACACTGAACTCATTCCAATTGGCTAAGTGCTCTAGATACATAGTCATTAATGGTGTTTAACCTAATTCTGGCTCTGCAAAACTGCTTTGTAGAAAACAAAGATAAAAGCTAACCAAGAAAAAGACAAAAATAACACTGTACAGGAGCAAGAGCAGAAGCAAAGAATTTCTACAGTTGAAATTATTTTAATCTGAGGTACCCTTCTAAAGCTACTGATTAATCTACCATTAAGAAGAAAGGGGACTTTTGTATTGAAGTTCTGATGTATTTTAATTAGTGGAGTGACTCCAAGCAGATTTAAAATTTGATTTCCTCAGATTTCTTTAGAGTTTCCCTAATATAAGATAGTCTTATAAAGTATGCTTGAGTTTCTGGTGTTTCAGTTCCATTTAGATTTGATTAGTTCTTTTTGATAACTTTGGGTGGTAGGTATCTGGGTAGAGGAATCATCTAGCATATGATTTAGCATAGGAACATATTTCTTAAGAAAATTAAATCCCACGTGGCACTGAATCCCTCCTGATTTCCTGGGCTTGAAGAAAGACATTCACAGGTATGTCACTTTCAATGATTGATCATAATAAAAGTTTGCCTGTGTGAGGACATAGAGTGCTTGGACATGAATCTTATAAAAAAGTTTGGTTAATTGAGCTATTTGAAACATTCTGACATAAATCATCTGAGAACACAGTTCATTCTGACATTTCCGGTCAAGCAGAGTGTTAAAGCACTTTCTTAAAATTCCCATATATGATCTCAACTGAAATTAAGAGCAAAAATTCACAAAATTCAATACTTTAAAAGTTTAGATTTGTCCATAAGTTTTGCTTGAGTTTTATGGGGAAAATGAAAGCAAGAGTCAATAAACAGGAATTACAAGAACAGTAATGTTTTCCCCTTTTTTTATCCTTACTTGAACATTACATTTCCCATTAAAGTCTTCCTATATTGGATCTCAAGCTAATGACTGAACATCAGTTAAGGCAAGTCATATGTAATTTAGTGATTGCAGGACTTGAAAGATAAGAAGTAACAGCAAAATAAACTTCTATTTCTAGTACTCTTTTTTGTTTTCCCAGAAGGTTATCAACACTGCACTAATTCTGCTTACACTGAGTCAACAGCACTTTGGAACTAACTATAGCATTGGCTGAAATCAGGGAAAGTGCTGAGTGTGCTTCAGGAGAAAACAGTAGTATTGTAAACATTGGGTGAGTTCTTTTCTCTTTTTTCTTCTAAAATTTCAAACTTGCCATACAGTTAACATAATTAACATGGAATAATTCAATGAGTCAATGAAAAAAACCATAAAAACCAAATAAAAAACAAAACAAGGTTTTAATGATCTGAGCCCATGAGATTGAAAGGATGACCTATAACTCTAAGATTGCTTAAAGTTCTGACATACCAAAGGTCACGAGTTGTCAGGCATATTGAATAATACAGTACATCTATAACTATGGAGACTCATTCCTTGGGAGACTTTCCAAGGCTGTAGAAAAAGACTGCATATCAAATAAAAATATACCACCACTTTTAATATTCAAATAACTCAATTAGATAATTCAAAGACAGTTTTGTCCTTGCCTCCAAAAATGTAGAAATGTGAAACAGAAAACAGATACTTTAGACTAAGAGGAAAAAAGTCAGCCCCCCTAGAAACAATCCACTAGCCACACTGTCTCCCTTCTTCTAGAGAGGATGAGGGAGATGAGAAAAAAATGCTATGAGACAGATGTTAGTTATGGAGATAAATACACCACTGGAAAACTTTCAAATTCTTAAAATGATGTAAAGAACCCATATAGAACAGATTCTCAGTCTTCTGGGAAAAGCAAATGAGCTTTAGAAAATTTTGACATTTTTTTAGTTTTTTCAGTGAATCATTGTCTAGCTTCCTTAGGACATATGGCAACACTGTCCATGAATCTCATTATTATGTTATTGAGCCTGTTAAAAAAAAAATAAAATTGCCTTGGTTCTGCCCTGGAAGCCAGAATTCTGAGACAGTACTGGAGAATATTCTATCCTGCACAACTAAAATCATTTAACAAAATATACTGCTACTGGCAGTTATGGTCTTGTGCAGAGCAATTCTCCATGTAGCAAATATAGTATGATGATCATCTGACACTTTCAGTGTCAAGCATAGGGTCAAATAGCACTAGTAACTGTTGAACCACAATACAGCTTTTAATCAAAAAGAAGTATTGATGGTAATAGTGATTTGTGGAGAAATCTCTACCCTTCTCTTCCTTGTTAAGAAAAGAGTTACTTTAGAAACATGCCATTCTCCAGCAGAAACTACCACTGTGCTTAGTTGGAAGCTTTTTCTTTCAAAACTTTTCAAAAATTTCTTTCTAATTAAGTTAGGGATATGAAAATACTAATGAAGATATTAAAAAAAATAAATAAATAAAAGGTGAAATTAAACAAACCTGAGAAGTATGTACATGGATAAAATTACCTGAAAATTTGTTACACTGCTGAGATCCTCAAATTTCTACTTGCTCTGGGCTTGCCTACCTGCACAAAAGACAGCTGAACATGGAAATCATCCATTTATGTGTTTGTACCTGTATCAGACTGTAGATTGTACACAAATCTTCATTATCTGCTTCACACTTGCTCCCACTGTGATGCTTTCCTGTTGAAACCAAGCCTCTTGTATGGACTGCTAAATAGAATTTGGAGCAGAGATTCAGCCTGACCTTCGTTCATCTGAGGGAAGGGCCTTAATAAATAAAAAATACCATTGATTTATTCATCTTCAGTATTTCCCCTGAGAAGTATTTGTGCATGGCAAGTTACTATACAGCCTCATCTGAAATATCGCTCTTCGTAGTCGAAATTAAGGATTGCTGACTGCTTATGAATCAACAACCCTAGAACTGCCATGGTCTCTGTATAGCTTTTAATCCCGTACAAATGTTTATTGAATCTGACATCTTCGATGGAAAAATGGTAATTTTAGTGAGACTTTCACCAGAAACTGGGCCTGTTGCATGCATCTCAGGTCTTTTCTTCTATAACTTAGTGGGCTGTCGCAGAGTCCAGAAAAGTCAAACCTTGTGTGTTAATAGTATCTCAGTTTCTCATTGGTATGGGACATAAGATCAGATTTTTTTCTCTTTACATTTGCAAATACCTATTTTTAGCTGTGTATCTTGAAATAGCACTTAGCCTATTGGTGGAGAAAACAATTTCAAATTATTAAGAAATTAATTTCCTATGATTATTACTGTCCTAAGACATAAAGTATTAAAAATATTTCCAACATACACTAGTCCAATACAGCTGAATAAGTAATAATATTACTTCTTATTAATGGTTGATTACTTTAAAAATAGCGACATAGTCATTGTATTAAGCAAAATTGTGTTAAAAATAAATGGCTTGAAATTTGGCAAAATGTCATTGGTTGCAAATGAGGTGAGCAAGCTGTTTTATCCACAAATCAATGCCAAAGGAGAATGACTTTGCTTCTAGCTAATTGTGAAACTAATGATCTGCTTGAGACAGCAAAGTACATTGTACATAAGTTAAAATTTCCTCTTGAAAACTGAATCTTCTGTTACACCATAACTTTTCTCAGTCATCAGAAGACTTTCAAAATTCCAGAAAATATTTCATTTCTGCTAGCACCGAATGAATCATCAGTCAGGCTAACACTTTGCAATTAAAGAACATTAAAATACTTTCCAGGTATTAGAAATTACTTTGAACATCAAGTGAGTCTAAGTAGAATTTTGTAAATTTTTTTAAAGGAATGATGAATATGAAGGATGGTAACTTTCAGGTTCTGAAGGCAAGTATTTTTTGTGCCGTAATTTCATAATTCTGATAATCTGATCTTTCTCAGTATGAAATTTAGGACAAGAATGCATTCAAAACATGAAAAAATTACAGCTCAGAAACGAAGAAACATACTGTGGTCATAAATACATCATCTAAAACAAATTGTGATAAAGTGGAAAAAATCAGAAGAGATCTCTTTCATGGGTATATAATAGCTCTCAGATATCTGACTTGCTATCTCAATCTAAGGAAACAAAATCACTTTAATCAAATTCAGCCACAGTCTTTGACCAAAAAAAACTCAAAAAACCTCCTTTAATCTGGAGCATGACTAGTACAAGCTTGGAAAGTAGGGACTATTTTCTTTGTCTTTATGTATTAAAAAAAATAAATCAGACTAGCAGAATGGAAGCACACTTGTGTTTGATAGAGGTGGAATGGCTCTTATCAAGCTGTTGGCATCATTAACCTAGCACCTATGTGAGTTTTTGCTGCCAGGGTAAGACAAAAGAGACATAGGAACAGATAGAGCAAGAAAGGGATGGTTACGGGATGCCACTGGGGGAAGAGGAAAACTTGAGAATTCCTGAAAACACAAACTCTTCCAAACAAATTCTTTTGTCTGTTGTGAACGCTTCACCTTTTTCAAGTATGAAGCTTATCATTCAGTGGTTCAACTAAAATGTTAGTGCTGCACAGCATTGTGAGAGCACATCAGATGATTAGGAAAAATGCATCTGGCAGCTGTTGAGAAATATTCATTAAAAGTGAGGCAGAAAAGTACAACCCAAAAGTATTCCACTGCATTTAAAGTATATTCATCATTTCACTGAATTAACTGAACAATTGTTACATATTACGGCGGATTAGTGGCACAGTAAAAACTTCTGTTTCTATAACGTTTGAGCTGTTTTCCTCACCAATCCATCTCTGACAGGAGTTTTTCCATCCTGCATATGGCAAATCCGTTGCCACAACATATGAACTGTGCAGGTAAAACAAAGAATGCTAGCATCATAAATAGTGGTAGAGAAAAGTACAAAGGACAGGGCAATATTCCTGTAGTGATAAACAGGGTTCAATCATGCTGAATGCAGTTTTCTCAGATGCAGACAAAACTACACATAAACAGTATGAAATTATGAGTATGTGCTGAAAAAATGTCAAAAGCATATGCTTTTAACACATCATTAAATGCTTTTGAAAGAAGAAATATAATTGGGATTACTGAGCAACAACAGCGAAGTGATTTTCACTTCTCCTTATGTAATGAAAAGACCAACACAAGCATAATGAGTAGCAATAGGGGTTCACACTACACAAAAAGAGTACTGAGAAATCACAAAGGGTGCAGAAAAGTATTCAAAGGCTAGAGAAAATGACATCCTGAGGGAGACATAAAGAATTCAATCACTACAGTTTATGCAAAAGAAAGTAATGACAGTGGCTTCACAATGTCCTAGAGAGAAAATCTCTGTTAAGGCAATTGTTGAGCTATAAGAGAAAAGACAGGCACAACCCAATTTCTGGAAACTAAACCCAGAAAAATTCATTATGAAAACACACACATAATACTGATTAATGAGTGGGAAAACAATTATCAGAGGAAGTGATAGATTTTTTTTTTTATCTTTTGTTTTTTCCTATTAAGACTGACTTTCTAGAAGTTAAATGGTAGCCAAATCAGTTAATGGGCACAGGAAAGGGACAGTCAGAAATCAGCTGCATAACTATTTCCTGATCCTTCCAGATTTAAGCATTTTAAGTGCCTTATTGCATCTCAGATTGGGGGGATTAGCAGAGCATGCTTAGAGGGTATTCACTAGGTCTTTGAGAGAGTGTGATAGGGGGGTTAATTTGTGCCAAGAATAGACAAAGAGTCTTTCTTCCATTCGTATGTCAAATGTCATCAAGCTGTAATGCTCTTGTGTCTGACAAGAAGATCAGATCCACTTTGAAAATAATGACAGTTTGGGGAAAATTATTCTGCTTAGAGTGGTGACCATTGCATTAGATGCAGAAGTCTCCACATGACTTGACAATAGAAGGAGAAGCCCATTTCTTACTGACTTGTACTTTACCTCATTGCAACAAAAGCCAAAGTTGTGCCTGCATACCTGTATTGTAGAGTTAGCCCAGACTGGAATATCCTTTAGTTTGTACAAAGGCATGGAACGCACAAATTATAGGAAATGTATATTCTTCTGAGTAATGTGTCTATCTGACATGACCCATCTCCAGATTCTTGTCCCTCAGAATATCTAGCATACAGGCAGCTAGAGGATATTTAAGGAAAACAGTTGCTTTAATTATGAATGCCTTTTCCTTCATCCATCTTAGCTAAGCAGTTTTAATATGCTGTCAAATGCTTGTTAAGTGTCTCTCAATGTCAAATGACCACAGATATTTGTTGTTACAACCTCTAATCACATAGCTGCAGTTTTTTCATACAGATTGAAGATAACGAAGTTGTGTCTCTGTTGTTCTCCATGTGGTTTATCAAACTGATAATTGCCATCCATCTTGGGCTTACTTAGGATATAAGAAATTCTGGGTCTATTTCTCAAACTAAGCTTCAATTGAGAACAGATATGTGAATGGTGGTTTTGCCAACATTTTTCTTCATATTATCTGTAAACGTAGCTGCAGCCATTTATTCTGTCAGAAAGAACAGAATACATAAAGGTCTCAAAAACATTTTGTTTACTGATCATGCTACTGATTGTACACTATAGGACTATATGGAAGGACATTTTCAAAGGAAGAAAAAAGAAACTTTCATAGCAGAATTAGTGATAGAAAGCATCTACCCTTGTGTTGGACTTCATGGGATTGAAACATTGATTGTTGACAAGCATTATAACAGTACCTAACACAAGATGTTAAAAATGAAGCATTTTAACCGTTTCTACATATTTTTAACTGATTTAATTGACTATGCAATTAGAGACATGAATGACATTTTAGCCGACAAAGTTCACGATAAATTCAGCTGCTGGCAATGCAATTATCCCCTGTAATTCATCCCTCTGTATGTTTCCAAGCAGTAAGATTTCTGTTTTTACAGATGAAATAGGTAACTGTCTCATGCTTTGATACTTATGTTTCTTTCTATCTGTTTATTTCTGTCTGTTACAACCCACCCCTGAAGGTGAAGGCAACTCAGGTTCTTGTTAATAGATCCTTTAGGGTGGATTAGTGTGAAATGACACTGAATGATCAGTGTTTGTGATATGTTTATATATATATATGTGTGTGTGTGTGTAGGGTTTATTTTAGAAGAATTTGGTTGCAATAGGAAGCAGGTATGTAGCCATTTTTGTTGTTATCTATAGGCATATAACAATAAAAAGCATAAAAATAACACTTAAAAATGTATAAGGAAAAGAAAGAAAGAGAAAGAACAGATAAGAATAGAAAGATGTTACTACCCATGGATCCAGTAATGAGACTTGATAGTTGCAGTTTTGATGTCCATTTGTTGAAGCGGTGGTCACAGTCTTGATCCACCAGGGGAAAGGGAAGCCCACGAATCACAAGTTCAATGGGTTAATATTTTTTTTGGTCCAAGTGGCAACACCCAGGTTCCTCCCTTGGAGGGGAGTTTTACACTGTCTGTTGTAACGCAGTGGATCTGTCTCAACACTGTGGGTCATGTGCAGTCCTCTGGTGGAAGGCCCCAGAAATGAGTCCGGGGGCAGTTTGGGGGTCTTTGGTAGTTTATGACACCTGCTAAGACATGTCAGTTGCCTCTCACATCAGCATAATTGAGCCAATTTTGCCCCATCAGAAGGGATGAATACCTTCAGGTCTACATGTGAATGTCCCAATATCTCCCCCAGGGAGGATTTTTAAAAGTGAGCCAGTTATACTTTATCAGAAGGGATGAATAATGTGAACATCTGGATACCTTCCCCGCAAATGGGCAGTTTTGTCATGATAGAAAGCACTGTCCCACCTTCCAGGATCTGCTTCCTATCGGCCTCTTCCCTTCTCTGATCCTTATCTCCTCGACCTCTTGCTAAACAAAAGCTGATTTGTGTGGTTGTCCTCTGGTGCTCAGGTCCTCTCGCCTGGGCTGTTACCTTGCACATCATCAGCAAAGTACCCATTGCTTTTGAAAACGTCTGATTGTTTGAGCCTTTAACCATTAACATTTCAGTCTCTCACATGGAAAAGTAATGATTGAACTTGGTATAGTAAGAGTGGTACACTCCTTCCAGAATAAGCGATACAGTACTGAAGAGTGTATATAGTAAACATACACTGAAGTGACTATATTTTACAAATAATCCAAAGAGGAAAGGTGAAAGTTGCATATTACCTGTCAGAGTTTTTCAACAAAACAACATATGAAATGTCTGCCAAAATCAGTGAAAAATATGTTAACTTGAATTTCAACTGAGAGTTTTAAATCAAAATTTGCATTTTTGGAAGAAAATTAAGCATAGGTTTGTAAATGCTTGTCTACATGGAACGGTTAGTGTAACATAATTACACCACAGCAATTTCTTCATGCTAACTCCATGTCTGGAATACGTCACTGTGATGAGTGGCCCCGTGCTTTCCCACTATTTAAAGTTATCTCCTTTCTTTAAGTTTAGAGGAGCTTTGTGAGGTTAACCTTTCCAGGTTAAAGCTAGCCTTTGTGAGTTCAGTCCACAAGTACTTGAGTGATGTAATTTAGTAGCTGAGGAGAAAGAAAGTGGTGCTATAAATTATTTCCCTCCTTTTCTGCGGATTAAATGGTCTGTGGACACAAACTGTAAGTCACCTGGGTATCTTTGAAATTTATACTCACATTTTTATCTTCACAGAATAACCACTTTCTTGTCATAATCAGACAAAACAAAGTCTTGACCATGGTAGAGGAAGCAGCAGTTACTCAAAATCAATATGTAGAAATACTCAAAGGCAGAAAATCTCCATTGGAGCAGACTACTGTCTAAGAAACCCCTGCAGGTTTCTGGTTGATATCTAGTCCTAGCCACAGGGCAGTTATCAGACACCTGTAGCTCATGACAAGACATTAGAAGACACTCTATTTTGTCAGACATTTTTAATGGTCGACTGAACTTAATGTGGAACTTGTACTAAGAAAGAAGGAGTGGCTGTGGATGTGAAGGCTGAGAGCAGTCTTGGTTGCAGTGACCATTTGATGATGGAGTTCAGGATCCTGTGTGGAAGAAGGAATGCAATAAGTGGGATTATAACCCTGGATTTTAAGAGAGCTAACTTTGTTGTCTTGAAGGTCTTACTTGAAGAAATCCCGGGGTTAGGGCTCTAGAAGGTAATGGGGTCCAAGAGAGCTAGTTAATATTCAGGCTTCACTTCCTCCAAGCTCCATATCTATATATTTCTTTGAGTAAAAAGTTGTGCAAAGTGGGCAGGAGACTTGCATTCAAGAAGCTTCTGGTAAAACTCAAATAGAAGAAAAAAGTTTATAGAATGTGGAAAAACAGACAGGCCACTTCAAAGGAATATGAGAATGTTGGCAGGGTATGCAAGGATGTGACAAAGAAGGTTAAGATCCATTTGGAATTAAATTTGTCAAGGGATGTCAAGAACAATGAGAAAGATTTTTCAAGTGACAAAAGATACAGAGAATGTGAAGTTACTGAATGCCTCCCTAGTTTAAAGTCTTTACTGCTAAGGCCAAGCCTCAGGAATCCCTGACCCAGGAGACCAGGAAGCTCTGGAGAAAGGATGACTTTCCCTTGGTTGAGTATGATAGTGTTAGGGATCAGTTAGGCAAACTTGACAACCACAAATCCATGGGCCCCAATGGAATGCTGTTAATAAGCCACACTCCATCAGGTTTGAAAGGTCATGGAGAACTGCAGAGGTGCCTAAGAACTGGAGGAAAGCCAATGTCACTCCAGGCTTCAAAAAGGGCAGAAAGGAGGACCCAGGGAACTATAAGCCTGTCAGCCTCATCTCAATCTCTGGAAAGAGGATGGAACAACTCATTCTGGATGTCATTGAGCATGTGGAGGAAAAGAAGGTTAACAGGAGTAGTCAATGTGAGTTCACCAAGGGGAAATCATGTTTGACCTATTTGATACCCTGGAATGACTTCCTGGGTAGATGAGAAGAGAGCAGTGAGTGTTTACCATAACTTTAGCAAGGCTTTTGGTGCCGTATCCTATAGACAAGTGCAGGCTGAATGGGTGGACAGTGAGGTGGATTGAGAACTGGCTGAATGGCAGGTCTCAAAGGGTTGCATTCAGCCACATAGTGTCTAGTTGGAGGCCTGTAACTAGTGGTGTACCCCAGGGATCAGTACTGCCAGGTGAAGATGTCAATTTGGATTTTTTATTCTCCAGTGTGCAGAAGGTTTGACAAATTTTGTCAGAACATTTCAAAGTTTGTGCAATGAGTTTTATATCTTAGACTAGAGATCTATACATCTTATTTGAGTTACTATTTATGTTTAGGAATATTTATTAGAAAGAAAATGTATGTGTAATCAGATGGATTAACAAAATCAATAAACTCCAGAATTTCATTCTTAACAATTGCTTTCCAGGCTAAGGAAACTGAATGCAATTCTAATTCATTATATATAAGACTGCTGATCTAAATACAGAATTTCCTTTGAAGAGGGCTGGGATACTTTGAATTATAGAGCTGCTATTCCGGCTAATTTATACATCACAGATTTTTAATGTGATAACTCTTAAGTGTACTACCCTTATAAGGCTAGTACAAGGTAAATCTTTCCACGAAATCTGTAGAGGGATAAAGGAGAGAGAAGGCAGAAAATATGGTGACCCACCCACCACAGTTGTTATTCTCAGGTGCTTTAATTCTGTCAAACTTATAGATAGAGGTCTGAGGTTTAGAAAACTTCATAAGCTTAGAGATATCCCTGCTGACTTCTGAATTAACACGTGTAAGATAAAAGTAAATTCAATGCTTAAATCATTACCATAGCAACATTATTAAAGATACCTATAATAGAAAATGCAGTGGGAGAAGCAAGTTCCCATAAAGCTGCTGTGTCAACCAGAATGATTGGCACATTATGCACTTTTTCTTTCTCCTTACACGTACCTGCTTTATCCTGGAAGGCATTCTGGATTGCAAGAGAATTGGAAACAAGGTATTACTTGTAATCAGTCCAGAATCCTTAGCAAGAAAAAAGAACAGTGAGATTTTTTCCTTTAAACGCTTTTATTTTTTTTTTCATTTGGTGCTGTGTATCTTCAGGAAGGGAGAAGTAGTCATTCAGGCCTTACATAAAATAAAGTGCTTCCTATTCCCAGAAGTAATAAATGCTCATTCTGAACCAATTTATTGAAGTCAACCTGAAATTAATAGCTTCCTCTTAATGCCAAAATCTTCATTTCTGAAATCAACTCCACATCCTCAAGAAGAGATCTTTGTGCTGTAACGAGATGTTGATCTGCATGCTCTTATTTGAAATGACATTGCTTCTAAATGTGTACAAATTTTCAGAATTTCAAATCACACCCAAAGACGAATATTTTACTTGTTGCTTTGAGTTAATGTCCTGGTTTCACCTGGGTTAGAGTTAATTTTGGTACAGGGCTATGTTTTGGATTGAGTATAAGAATAATGTTGATAACACACTGATCTTTTGGTTGTTGCTAAGCAGTGCTTACTCTAAGTCAAGAACATTCCACTTTCCCATGCTCTGCCAGTGAGCAGGTGCACAAGAGGCTGTGAGGAAGCGTGGACAGGACAGCTCACCTGAACTGACCAGGGAGATGTTCCATACCACTGAATGTGCAGTACCTAAAGTGGGGAGGATGGCTAGGAACTACTGGTCCCTGCTTGGGGATGGACTAGACATTGATCAGTGGATGGTGAGTGACTGTACTGTGCATTGCTTGTCTTCCTTGGATTTTATTTACCTCTTTTTTGTTGTTGTTGTCTCCCTTTTCGTTAAATTTGTTGTTGTTATTTTTATTTTAATTTATTTTATCTCAAGTATTAAGCTGTTCTTATCTCAATCTATGAGTTGTACCTTCTTTCTGATTCTGCTCCCCATCCCACCTGGGAAGTGGAGTGTGGTGAGCAGCTGTGTGGTGTTTAGTTGCCAGCTGGGGGTTACACCATGACAGATAACCAGACGTAAAACACAGAAGGGTTCTAATCCTTTCTAGGTTTCCATGAATGAGAGACACTAGCAAGGATGAATCGTAGCAGGAAGGGTAATCCTCATCATTAGATAGCAAGGGTCTGTCTAACTGAAATTTGCAGTGAAAAATGAATCATGCCTTATGTTCTGAAATGCTGTGAAGCTTTAAAAGGAAAAAAGCACACTTCTTTCAGCGTATTACCCAGGCTGCTTATGTGACCTAGCAGGCTGTCTCGGGGTCAGAGAGCATTTTGAAAAGAAAATTTGTCTTTTAAACATTCAAAGACTGCATATGGAAGAGGTGGGGGGAAAGTATCACATGATTATAGGAAAGATTTTTGGTTCTTCAATAATAATAATTAATAGACAATTTCCCTCACTGTTCTTTTTTCAGTGATGTCCTAAGCAGATATATCTCAGAAAATGCCATATTTTAGCCTTACACATTTGATTTTAAAGTGCTCCTCATTACTAATAAACCAAAAGAATTGTATGACATTCAGTTCACAGTCCTATAATTTACCTGAAGTACTAAATTATTAATAATTGCTCCTCAACTGTAATTAGGAATTTAGGAGAGCTGTTGGATTAGCATTTCTAGCCTAATGGTCTATTTTTCTCCTTCCTTTCAGAAGTGCAAGTGTCTCTGTAGGTAGATAATGAAGCACATAGTAACTTGGCAACCTAATAGGGATACGGAGGCAATATTTTCACAGCTTCTTTTTTCCTGGTCCCGGAAAGGCACCTGGAGGTCCTCATTGACAGCAAGTTAAATACGAGTCAGCAGTGCCCTGGCAGCCAGGAGGGCCAACTGTGTCCTGGGGGCATCAGGCAAAGCATCACCAGCCAGTCGAGGGAGGGGATTGTCCTGCTCTGCTCTGCACTGGTGAGGCCTCACCTGGAATATGGTGTGTCGTTTTGGGCACCACAATATAGGAAAGATATTAAGCTGTTAGAGAGCATCCAAATGAGGGCAATGAAGATGGTGAAGGGCCTGGAGGGGAAGGTGTATGAGGAGTGGCTGAGGTCACTTGATTGTTCAGCCTGGAGAAGAGGAGACTGAGGGAAGACCTCATTGCACTCTACAACTTCCTTGTTAGGGGATGAGGAGGGACAGGCGTTGATCTCTTCTGTGGTGACCAGTGACAGGACCTAAGGGAACTTCATGAAGCTATGTCACAAGAGGTTTAGGCTAGATATTAGAAAAAGGTTCTACACCTAGAGTGTGGTTGGCCACTGGAACAGGCTCCCCAGGGAAGTGGTCACAGCACCAAGCCTGTCAAAGTTCAAGAAACATTTGGACAATGTTCTCAGGCATGTGGTGTGACTCTTGGGGCTATCCTGTGCAGGGATAAGAGTTGGACTTTCATGATCCTTGTGGGTCCCTTCCAACTCAGAATATTCTATGACTCTAATATTTTTTATAGTTTTCTAATCCCAGAAAGACTTCTTGCAACAGGATTAACCTCTTTAAATAGAAATGTCTGTCCTGGATCCAAAGGTCCCTGTACTTAACATTTCTTACCCTCCATGGTGGTCAAGAACAGATGCTGGGGAAAAATACTAGGACAGACCAAGTGGGCAACAATGTTTTCCCAGAACACTCTCCCAGCCTCCGATATTTTACAGCTCAAGAACTTACTCTGCGAAAAGTTATATGCCTGAATTTATTAGTCTTTGTGGATTTCATTGATTTGCATAATGGCTTTTTGAACTCACGGAAACTTTTAACAATCACAGCGTGTCATGTTATGGAGCTTCATAGCTCAAATATCTATCACAGATAGATGCAATTCCTTTATTTCCTTTTGCATAAGTCTATCAATAGTTTCATCTGGCTCCTTGCTCTTTTACCAGAAGAAATAGTGAGCTGCATCTTTTCTAAGATGTGTATGTTTTTAGAGGTTATTACCTTGTTTCCTCCACTATTTCTTTTCTAAGCAAGGAGTCCTAGTTTTCCCATCTATTCATTCTAAAAAAATATTTCATATATTTGATCACACCCTGAATATTTTTTTATCCCTCTCTGAACTTCTTCTAGCTTTATCATAGTCTTTTTGAGAAAGGAGGAATGTGGGAGTGGCAGATGTTCAGAACAATGCACATCATGCAAGATACAGAAGTTCTCTGGATCTGAAGAGCAGGATAAAATATTTTACTTAAATTAATACCAAGATTTCACTTCAGATTACTAGTAGCCATCTTACAGCCTAGTGGGTTTTAAATTTTCAGCTAATTCCCCTGCCAGCAATGAAATCTAAATTTTGTTTGCTTATTTCAGTAGAGCACTATGGCAATTAAGTCCTCCCACATGCTTCTTCACATATGTAGAGTATATAATCAATACCACTTGGTGTCTTTAGTAATACCTCCCTGAGGTTTGTGCTACCCACTGCTCAGCCAAGAAGAAGGAATAATTGTTACAGATTTTTGCAAGTTAATGTTAGTGGTATAAATGCACTGAAACCAAAAGTGACCTGATAAGATAAATTACATTTAAAGGAAATACTAACTTCTTATAGGGAAAATAAAGCTTTTATTCAGAATCTAAAGGCTTTCAGATTATCTCACCTTTATTTAATTTTGTCAAGTCTACGTGGCCCCAATTATCAGAAGCATTTTCTGCTTAATTTAACTTGGTTTTGTCACTCAGTTCTATCAGTTTAAAAATGTCAAGTCCTGAACTGGCTTGTTCCTAACAAGGAACTGTTTGCTTATACTTACTTTATGAAAAAAAAAATAAAGGTGATAAAGTTTGTTTTCTCTGATGTGTTACAATTCTGTCCCAAATCCTAAGAGGCCAGAAGCCAGACTTTACACACTGACTCACTGCCATTCCTAATGCTATGCCAGGTCTACAAATTATTATCTTCCTCAGATCAGTCAGCAGTCACATATGACAGCTGCCAAGCTCAACAAAATAATCTTTCCTTTCTCTCAAAAATATGTCCAAAATCAAGCCAGATGAGACTATAGCCCAACACTACTCCTAGTTTTAAGCACAACTCTTCTAGTATCCTATTGAAATGGCTGCTTTCAATTGTTACCCATGGTGGCAGACGGTGTTCACAGTCAGTCCTATCCTGATGAGGACAGCTCCTGGTGGTTTTGGGGGCATTATTTTCTTTTTGTTTGGTTTGGTTTTTTAATGTGAATATAACAAAAGTTTGAAAAAAATGAATTCTGCTGTTCCATATTCATTGTGTCACAATGCTTTTTAGCTCAGTTTCCCCAATTACAATATAAAAATAATTTCCCCTGACTGGAAACCCTGTAAACACATAAAAGGATGTGAGGGTCACCGTACAGCCATATAGTTGAAAATGCACTCATGGTAGCATTGAGCAGGATAAGTGACAAGCCTTTTAAGGAACTTAATCTTTATGATGACTTATCCCCGCTGTAAAATTAAATATAATGTATTATGTTTGAATATTAATGTTACTTATAATAGTGTGACACACCAAAGGAAGATATTTGAATAAAAACAACTTCGCTATTAGTTTGAATTATTATTTAAAAATACCATTGTACAGAATCATAAAGCTACACAGTGAGACCTTACTGCATAATTTATGTTTTTCAGCCAGATTTAGGTTGTGGACAGAAACAATTAAAAGTCTAAAGAAGAAAAGATGTTTTAAAAAGAAATGCTCTAACTCTGGGCAATCGGTTTCCATTAGGCTCAGTAAGTGAAAGAATCCTCTTTTCACCTTGCAGTCTTACAAGTCATTGTTACTCAAACCCTGAGGCAGACTCTGATGTATAATTGAAGAAGAGAAGCCACCGGTCAAAAGCATTTCCATGGGAAGAGCGTGTTTTCCATCCAAACTATTTTTTTTCAAGAAAAGATAATTCCATTCAACAAATTAAAGTAACAATAGGAAAATTTTCTTTTATATTACTTTTATTACACCTTTTACTGGTTTTGTCAAAAACTGAAAAATGACAAAAGTTATTTTATTACAGATTTTGTCTAAGATTAACAATTTGATCATTACCCAATGTGTAAATAACACCAAAAGATGAATTAGTGTGCAATTTACCAACCTTAGTTAGCATAAACAAAAACTTTAGAGCTCAGACTTTGATATTAAAATTTCAAAGTGAAATTACAGTTTGCAGGTCTGGATGTTTCCCTCCAGAATGAACAAACTAACCAGAATAACTATTTTCTTTCAATCTTATCGGTGCTCTCAGCACATGAGCAACTCTGACACCAACACCTAGGAACAATATCCTGTTCAAGATGTCACTCTTTATACAGCCCAAAATTTTTTTCAGTGTAGTTACTGACACCAATGTTTTAACTGATAGTCTCTGTTAGGAGCATCATAACAACAAAATTTCTGTGTGGTATTACTTTCCTATATGTTAATGTCCAGTCATGCATTTGTGCTATTGGGTGGGAAGTCCTGGAATCCTGAAGGGTACCAGGATCCTTCAGGATCACCAGTATCCTTCCTGTCCCAGGAAGAATTGTCCACTTTTGCATAGGGATCCCAACAACAATCAAATAATAACAACTTCAGTGGCAATCTCCATTCCAGGTTTCTTCTATAGCTTTGCTTTACTCAGTGTAAAGTTGCATCTGAATTCTGTTACACATCAGGTACTCATGAGAGAAATGGGTTCTTGAGGTAAAATAATTACTACCTGTTGTGTTGGTTTTGGCTGGGACAGTTAATTTCCTTCATAGTAGCTGGTATGGGGATGTGTTTCAGATGTGTGATCAAAACAGTGTTGATAACACAGTGATGTTTCAGCTCTTGCAGAGCAGTACCTGAACGACATCAGGGCTTTTATGCTGCCCCACCACAAGAGTAGTTTGGAGTGCACAAGCTGGGAAGAAACACAAGCCAGGGCAGCTGCCCCCAGGTGACCAAAACTCACACTGCATGAGGTTGTGCTCAACATTTAAATCTGGGGGAAAGGAGGAGTTGGGAGTTATGCTTGCACAAGCAGCTTTTGCTTGTCTGTCAGACTGCCTTTATGTCAATCCCCAGGTTTTCTCACTTTTACACTTCTCGTTCTCTTCCCCGTTGCACTGGGGCAAGCATCTGTGCAGGGCTGAGCTGCCCACTGTGGTTAACCTGCAACACCTATTGTGGAAAATTATCAGCTCTGTCCTTCAAGAAGGAAATCTATTTTAAAAGCCAGTTTTTTCAGTCGATTCTGACATTGTGTATAGAGTTGCAGAGACTTTCAAAGTCACCAGTGAAATTCTACAGTCTACTCAGGGGGAAGCGCGTTTCAGGTAATCAGCTCCCTATTCAGAAACATGTGAAAGAAGATGACTTTGAAGTATTCCCTACTCTCTTTAGAGAATAAGACCCAAAGATTGTCATTGCTGTAAACTTTTAGAGTTAGGAAAATTATTGGAGGCAAAACAACTCCAGTGTTTTAGATTAGCTCTATAGTCTCCAAGTTACAGCAGAACACAGCACCTGCTTTTTCCTAAATGAGAACATAAAAACTGAGAATTTTTTCCAGTCTTTTCAGATAATACATTAAGCTCAAGTTTATTTAAGATACATCAGGAAAAGAAAATGAAACACAGAAAGATACTTGGGATAGAAGAGTAGTGTATCTACCAAATCACCCTAGAATAAAGTGAACTAATAGAGTTAAGAAGCCATAAACTCACCTCATTTAGTCCAGAAGAGCCATGTTGGGAGAGAAGACTGGCTGGCTGAATGTTTCATAGATGTGCATGCTGAAGGTTACACCTTCTACCATCTCACCCTCTCAGATTTAGAGAAAGATGTAGAGAAATGGAATAATGATCATAAGTAAGACAAAGTCATAACAGTATGATCAGTAGTGTTGCTGCGTTATATAAGTGTTCAATAGCACCTCTAATATATATTAGAGATTTGCAGATGTCAGAGATTACACAATAAGATTTTACACCTTTTTCAACTCTTTTGACAGGCAACACATTAGTAAATGAATATTCAGGTAAA
The DNA here is from genome assembly GCF_001604755.1 of Lepidothrix coronata. Classification (NCBI taxonomy): domain Eukaryota; kingdom Metazoa; phylum Chordata; class Aves; order Passeriformes; family Pipridae; genus Lepidothrix; species Lepidothrix coronata. Next base: position 8,569,562 of record NW_016690180.1, on the reverse strand, counting down.
ACTATTTGTCCATCAATGAGTAAAATTATGTGATATGTCATGAATCGTGCAAAAATGTAGATGTATTATGAGAAAAAGTCCATGAAGTCCTCCTAAAATGCTTTAACTGCCCAAATGGTGACTGTGTAATTGCTGCAAGATAAATTTACCAAGTCATCCTTCAACTATCTAATAGAAGAGATAATGCACTGTACTAGGGGTTAATCTGTCTAACATCCACCTTTCTGTGGCATCTTTAAGCCTTGAGAATAAATGATAAAAGTCAAAGTAAAAAGTTCTCAAAGTAATTTTTTTAATCTAAGAAAACAAACTAAAAAAATCTCAATTGCAAATAATAAAAAGAGTAAAGATTAAAAAAGAATTAAAAAAATTTAAAAACACACCTTTGCTCCATTTGTACATTTTTTGAGAATTAGAAAAAATATTAATCAGAGAAGGATAAGCAGAAAGTCCTCTGTAACAGAATGAGATACATACCTTGTAGGACAACTAAAGTTTACAAGTCCTAACAGCCCTAATAGTGGCTTTGTCCTGGCAAAGCTTGCCATTTAGGCTGGAAATAATCTTACTATTCCCGTTAGAGCTGCATGGATTATTAATATCCTTTCAAAGTATCAAGCCTGAAGGGACAGTGAGGAAAGAGAGTAGTTTTTGCACTGTATATGACTAAGCCAAGTCAGAGCTAAGGCTTTATATATGAAGAAAAGTCTAAGTCCTATGTTCTGCAAACGGGCAAAGCTCAAAACCTCTCTGAAACTATCTGATCCTAATTAAACATAGATATGATTAGGAATGTCTTTCTGTGGATCAGATATTGTAAATCAGGTTAAATTTGGATGTGCCTGTTCTAGGAAGTTGGTAAAACAATACCTACAGTTTTGCCGTCTTACCACAGTTTAGCTTTTATTCAGTGCTTGCTCTTTTTGTTACTAGTGTTGGTCTTAGACATTGTGAATTAGTCCTCTGTTGTCAAAAGTATCAGATCCCATCTAGATTTCAATTATTCTTTCAGTAAATAACTTTTTCTTTCATTAAATTAACCTCCTCAATCTTTTAATCTATCATAATAACAAAAATAATCACTGAGATAGGAAAGAGGTATAACTATCATAAAATTATTATAATGACCCACATCGTCTTTTCAGATTCTTGTGAAAGGGGGTTTTTATGAGATACGTTATATGTTCATGTCTACATGTATTGAACAAATGAGAAGGACAGCAAAATGAAGCCTGAAGTCACTGAAGGAAACACTGACATACTACCAGAGCAAAGTAAATTGCTCTAAGAAAGAGGGTAAACTTTGTTCTTGAAAGAAGAACAGTCATTAAGAACCAGGCTTCATTTTCCTTGGGGCCATTTCCAAGTGTGGCTAACCAACAATTATGATTATTTTTTTTTAAATAATGGGTAACTATTCTATTATTGGAGTAAAATTGTTACTTTTTTTTTCCTAAGAGCTTATTATTTTATTATTCATAGGTAGAGAACAGTCCAGAGTGGCTATCTCTGCACACCACATACTGATGAATGAGCAAGATATTCAGCCACCAGTGTTTAATTTTCTGCTGCTGCAGTGAGTATCAATCAGAAGCAAACCAGGTTAGTATGTCAGACAGCACACTGGAGGAGACTGTATCACCTCTTCCTTATCTTTCAGTGGAACAGAGGTTTTGATCATTCATTACCAGCACTGACAACAACCTCTCAGTTCTTCAGTTTTCCACCCACCTCTCCCCAAAAATACTTTTAAGTTTACACAAGCAATTATGGAGTCAGCATGGGATTCATTTCTTCACATAAAGCTGTTACACCTACTATACTGTATACTTCTGAGACAAACATTGTACTGAAGTCTATCCACAACTGAGAAAGTTTCAAAACAGACATTTTGCTTACCTAAGTAAAGATATCTTACAAAAAAAAAAAAAGTCAAAACATCACAAACTAAAACAAACAAACCTCCAACCTCAAAAAAACGAAATAAATTTTGAGGTTTTGCAGCATGCTGAGTGCATAACTGTCATGACACTAATAATGTGCTTAGGGTCATGGTTTAGTGATGGACCAGGCAGCGTGAGGTCAATGGTTGCACTCAATGATGTTAGAGGTCTTTCCAACCTTAACGATTTTATGAGTCTGTGATCAAACACTTAATTTTGCTTGACAGTTTCTGGCAAGGAGGAGGAATTGTAAAGGAGGAAATGCAAAATGAGGAAGCTAAAGATAATGAGATACCAAGACATCTGTCAGCTATCTAAAGGTTGCTGGAACAGATGAGATAGGCTGAGAGTGAGTAGTTTAGGGTAGTGTGGGGAAGACATGCAAAACAGTATTTCTCCAGCTACATAAAACTGAGATGATAAAGTGTTGAGAAGGTAGTCAACACAGACCCGAGAAGGCTTGATAGGTTAGATCAACCATAAATATGAAAGACTGCAATGTGACATTTCTCATTTAATTTCACCCTGACAGCGAACCAAATCATTAAAACAGTTGGTGTGGACTATTCCTTAATGGGTTTAAGTACTTGTTAAAACTTTTGTATACATGGTCTTCCCTGAGTTTCAAAATGTTTCTAGAGGAGCAAAGTAATTCATCTTAATATTAGAAAATGTTTTAAAATTAAAGGGAAACAAAGCATCTATTCCACACTAATTTAATTGCTCAGGAATTTAAATAACCTAGCGATCAATCTAAACTATCATTTTCCCAGGAATTACTGCAAACAAAAAGAACTGGAATAGCATCTTTCCCAGAAATCTGAGAAGATCTTTAATGGTAAAATAAGATTTTTATTCAAGAATCCTTTCATTTTTCCAGCACATATTTTTCTTTTCACAGAGACTGGAATCTGAAAGCTCATACAAGAGTCTTTTAAATGATGCAAATAGCCTTCAATGATACTTAGAGGGTCAATAAAAGACAAAAAGCATTTAAAGAAAAAAAAAAATTTTTTTTAGATTAAAAGGTATATAAATATTTAGCAGGTCCTGGTAATAGAATGGAAGCAAGATAGTGCCACTCCAGAGCACACAGCATTGTCCTCCTTGGACCTCTATCTGTCACAAAAAAAATGTAATCAAGCTACAGTGAGAAGAACCTACAGCTAATGTAAGTATATCTCACATGCATTATAGTCTCATAGAATATCCTGAGTTGGAAGAGATACACAAGGATCATCAAAAACCAACTCCTGACCCTGAGCAGGATAGCCCCAAGAATCACACCATATGCCTGAGTACATTGTCCAAATGCTTCTGGCAGGTGTGGTACTGTGATTGGCTTCTCTGTTGAGCCTGTTCCAGTGTCCAACTGGACCAGCTTCACCTTCTGGATGAAGAACCTTTCCCTGATACCTAAACTAAACACCCCAACAGATCTTCACACCACTTCCTCGGGTTCTGTCACCGGTCACCACAGAGAAGAGATCAGTGCCTGCCCCTCCCCTTCCCCTCGGGAGGATGTTGAAGACTGCAATGAGGACAATCACCTCCTTTGACCTGTTGGCGATGCCCCCAGGACATGATTGGTCCTCCTGGATGCCAGGGCACTAGTGATTCATATTCAACTTGCTGTCAACCAGGACCCCCAGGTCCCTTTCCACAGTGCTGCTCTCCAGCATCTTGTTCCCTAGTTTAGACACACAACTAGGATTGCCTTGTCCCAGGTACAGAATCCTGCACTTGACCTTATTAAACTTCACACAACTGATGAATTTCTAGACTTCTAATTCGTCGAGGGCCTCACTGCCCTTGAAGGAGTCAATAGCTCCTCCCAGTTTAGTATCGTCAATAAATTTACTTAGTATACCTGTGGGTCCTGCATCCAACTAATTTATGGGGATGTTGAAGAGCAGTGGACCTAAAATGGAGCCCTGCAGAACTGCTCTAATGGCCAGTCATGAGGCTGATGAAACTCCATGAGTTCTTCATTAATTTAAGGGCAATATACATTCTCATTACAAGGTATTTAGGGTGAAAAAGCTGATGAAGCTAGTCTCCAATAAGGAAAGCCATGTTATAGTATCTCAGAACTAGGAAGTGCCCAAGAACATGTTAAATGTAAAGGAAGTTCAAGAGCTCAGTCAGCAAAAAAGCTTCCAGCTGATATTTCTGAATTTCCACATACAGTGTTGCTTACAGAGGGCAAACTCTACTGCATTGAATATATGTCAGACTGTGGCAGTCCTTGGCCATACTTCTGTGTCCCAGAGTATCTCTTTTATTGTCTGGAACTTCTTTTTCTCAGCTCCAGACTTTGCATGTGTAGCCCTGGATTCTGAAGAGGGAATTACTCAAAAGATATTTAACAACTGAAATCCCAGCCAGGAAGACAAACGCTGCTGAAGCCTCACCTAAATCAGATTCCGTGCACTGAAAGGCTACCTCCTCATCATGAATGTTTGAGTTAATGGGAGGCACTCTTGTATTACCAAACACTATCTTAAAGTTACAGAAATAGCAAACTGTCATTTCACAAACTGCAGACTACTCCTGAAATTCACAAGGTATTTCAAAATTGGAGCTGGTTGGATGGTAAAACTGCTACATCAAAAGCCCACTGCTCTGAAACTCACCATGGAATCTTTTATTTTTCATAGGATTCAAAGAAAGAAAATGGATTTCTGGAGGCGAAAAGTCCTACTTTGTATGAGGCAATGAAGTGTAAATTAATCAAGCATGCCTACAAAAATTTCAGTTGCACATATATTAGGGAAATAATGACTCCTCCACACAAGTCTACGTGCAAGCAAGCCTCTAATGTAGACATAAATCTCCTGTCATCCATCTCTAGTTCACCACAAACACTGTTTAGTTTTCTCTATTCCAATTCCATTCTATATACAACTAGAATGAAAAATGTAACAGAAGCCCCAATTTATGAAGTTAAAACATTAAATTTGTACCTATTCATTTGACGAGATATTTAGAATTTCAAATTAGCACTCAGTTACTTAACAGGGCATTTGAATGGCAATTTTATATAGGTAAATTGAAAAGCAGGACCATGAAAATGTTGGTATTTCTTCTTCAACTTCATTTCAAGCCTTCGTCTATTTGTGCTTATAAATGTATTGTAACACAGCTTCAGACAATACAGACAAATGCCTCTTCACTGAAGTTAGTGGAATGCATCTATTTCCCACCAGCTGCAGATCTGGCCCATAATTCACTGATTTGCTGAAATATTCTAAACAATGAAATGAATAAATGAAATTTATATGCTTATGCCTAAAACTAGATTTTGGACATTCGGCAAGACTAGATCTCATGCCAAGCCATCTGCAATTCGCAGGAGTGCAGTTCAGCCCCCGCACATCCCTCTTCCAAAATATAAACTGGACTATTTGCCACTTTGCCTCTTAAGCTTGTGGTGGTGCATTCCTCCTACCTTCGAGCCTGTTCTACGATCTCAGCCTTGACTGAATAAGATGATTATTAAACTGCCCCTTTACTGTACCAGTTGGGTGATGAAGCATCTCTGATCACACCAGCTGGTCTTACATGATACAGGTGGGAACACTGACTGTAACAGGAACATCAGCTGTCCCGCCAAGGTGGAAAACGAAGGATAATCAGCCACGCCCTAACAGCCTTGCCACATTGCCTGCCTGAATCATAGCCCAAGTGGAACAGCACCATTGTTGCTGGAGCTTTGGAAATTATTTCCAAATGGCTTGGAAACTACAGTAGCTACCAACTTGGGTTATGGCCTGAATGGAAACAGTGAAGCCAGTCATCTTGTGACCCTAAGAAGAGCAGTCCTAGGTAAGGCCTTTTGAGCTCTCCTGGAAAAGTGGGCTGCACCAGCAACTCCCTATGAATGGGATACCTCTCAGAGCTCTGGACCCTCAAGTTACCATACTTGAAAGATTATTGCTGACGATGAGGCCTAGGTGGATAAAGCGCACGCACACACGTACTCTTAAAGGTGCAACCCAATGGCTGTTGAGAAATGTTGAGGGATTTGGTGTATTTCACTGAACACAAGGGAAAATTTTGATAGGTATCTTTACACACATAGATACAGATGTATACATCATTTTGCCTGTGTGTGTGTATGGCAATTTATTATGGTATGAAGGTTATTATGAATCTGTAATTAAGTCAGTTATAATTGTAGCAAATTCTACTGAGTAACCTTATGTTAAATTAATCATTGCTTAAGTGCTGCTAAACCCATTTGCTCCCTTGCATTTTTATCCATATCCTTTGCACCCTTACCCTCTTACATCACCAGTGTCGCAGGTGGGAGTGGAAAGCTTAGACAAAGTTATAAAAGAAGCCCTCCCGTTGAGTCACAAGGTGCAGAAAGGACTCCCTTGCTTTCTAAACTCCCTCTCAGAAAAGGGTCCAGGTGTGGCTGAATCCTATCTTAGACTCAAATTGTGTCAACAGTTTAAATTTAAGGAATTAGAGAGGCATAATTAAATCACTTTGTCTCACAGGTTTCAATGATGGTAAATAGGATATATTTATATAAAATAAATTATTTATTATGATAAATGAAAAGACAGACAAGCGAACAGACAAAAGATCTTAATCAAAGTTATTTATTACACAGTGTAAAAGCTAAAAATCTACTAGTAGAGTATAATACAACATTAAGTAGTATAGTGCACTGTATCAAAGCAATTCTATTAAAGCAATTGCATGAAAGCTAGCAAAAGAAAAAATTATTAAGTAGAGATACAGAGAGATACCATACGAGATAGCAGACAGATTTCTCTTTCTCTTGCACCCTTGGGAGTAACCATGAAGAGACATCCCTGCTTCACGGCAGAAGCTCTACACTTCAAGTAAGTATGTAGAAGAATCTGCCATATGAAAGTCAGATACGGCTTTTATAGTTACAAAGTGATGGACTGGTAGTCATAGTTTTACAGGCCAGTAAGCAGCTTATCTGTGAAATCCCGTGTCTAAAAGCAGGATGTGTGTTTGAAGGTTGGTAAACTAGGCTGGAGCCAGCTGTAGCTCACCACAGATAACTTGCATGATAGCTTGCATTGTATACATTCTCTGATTGGATTCTAGGCCTTATTGGGGTAGGCCATCCTGCCAAAACCAGTCTCCATGTAAATCTTTCTAAACTGATTTTATTCTGATTTTCTTATGTATACTTCATCTATGCAGTTAGTAATAGAGTCAGCCTTGCCACTGAACCCTACTGAAGTGCACCTTTAGTGGTGATCCTTAAGTGGCCTAACCACTTATTCACAGCACAGCTTCTCCATAGCTAAATTGGAATGCACAAAAATTAAGCTTGCCTTCAGACACAGCAATAGTTTATCCAAGTAGAAAGTAATAGGTGCATGTTATCTTAATGTTAGAACAGTAAATGTAGGCTTAAAAATAATTGTCAGCTACTTCCCCCAGCAGTGGGAATGTTTGTCCAGGTATCAATTAGTAAAAGAGACTTAAATTTTTTAAAACTAAGAGCAAATCCTTTTTTCCTTCAGTATTTCTACTTCTCAAAAGGAAAAGTAAAAATAAAAACATTTATTTTCCCATAGCTTCCTCTTCACTGTAGTTAAAACAATGAATTTTGTTGTCAATTATACAATGTGAGTGTATTACTTTTAAACATAAAAAGGTATAAATAAATTCCATGAGTGTTAAACATAGTGAATTTTTAATGAAGCAATGAGAAACACACCAGAAAGCTTAGTTCTTAGGTGATGAAGAAGAGCAGGTTCTTTGCACTGAATGCTGTGGAAGGGCAAGTTGCCAAGCTGATAACAGGGTAGGCTCACTCTCTTTGGCTTCGCTTTTGCTGCCTTCTTGGCTTGGCTTTTGCCGCCCTCTTGGTCTTTCTGTTTCTACCGACGTTGGTGGATCTCACATAATCTCTCTTCTGGGGAGTGCCACAAAATGTCTCCAGGAGGAACCATAAAATGTCCTGCAAGTTCTGGACAGGGGGTTCATTTTGCTCAGTGTATGTCATTAAGATGCAGTTGTCATCCACCTTTTCACAAGTCAAAACATAACTCTCCTCATCCGAACTGCTGTCCTCCAGGGCATTAGTTTTCATTTGAACATGCCATGTATTGTGGCTGGGATCCTCTTCTGATGAGGTGCCAGGCAAGATCCGCTTTTTTGGAGAGATCTTCAGACACTTTGTAAGTGAAAACAAATGAATTTAAGTTAATTAAGTCTGAGGTCTTAATAAAGAACAGGTTCATCCCAGTATTCTGGTGGTAATGACCCAGGAGAAGAGCACTTACCTGTCCTAGCAAAATTTATTGTCGGTTCTCAAAACATAGTCATGTTTACAGTTCTAATCAAAAGGTAATATTAGCATCCATTTCTATGAGGGTGGAAAACAGTCTGGTAAGTATTGGTAACAGAAGTTATATTCCCCACCTCAGTTATTTTCACCTAAAAGATGTCAGGTTGATCACTATTTCATGGTTATTCTACCTACTCTAATTAATACTGTGCTAGGATCTGGAAATCCAATCCACAACTGGTTTCTGCCATATCTAGTTTTGCCCATACAAAAAACCATAAAGATCAGAAAGAGCTCTTGCAGTCTCTGCAATTCTCTGGTTAATATTTAGATAGTGTATAGCAGCAAACAAACAAACTATTCCCACTTACATAATAACAAGCTATTTTTCCCTTCTTTCTTTTATCTATAGAGTTCTGTGCAACAGAAACGCAGAGAAGTGAGATTACTTCGCAAAGTTACCACCTACTGTTGCAGATTAATTTTCTCCTATTCATTTTCATAATGTACTTAGCAGTTTTAAATGGACCAGAAAAAGTATTTCTGTTGTTTGTCTAAGGGACTTACATTACCACTAATGGTTCTAAGAGGGAAAAGATTTAACTTCACCATTATTTTTCACAATGCATTGTTATAGAAAACAGCAGTACCTAAAAATGATATCTGTTCAAAGTTTACACACTGCAAGACCTTTGAGAAAAGACAGCTTTATTATGCGCATGGAGTGCAACTACCATCTCTGGAACCCAGTATGAAATAGTGGCTTCTTGCAATAAGTTATGTTCTGTGTTAGTATGTTCTGAATCAGTAGATAGATGCTATAGAGAAAATGAGATAAAAATAAAAATATACATCTATGTTAAATAGACAGAAGCACATTTTACAGGTTTCTCAGTAGAAGAAGTACCCTAATACTTTCTCATTCTGGTGAAAATTTTGTTTATTGACAGTACTATTAGATAGCTTTGCAGTAAATATTTTGTACTTGGATTTACTCATTGTGTTTGTTTTGGGTAAAATGCTTTGATATCATTGGAAGGGACACACAAGGATCATTGAGTCCAGCTCTTGGCCCTGCACTGGACCATCCCCAAGAGGCACACCGTGTGCCTGAGAGTATCATTCAAATGCTTCTTGAACTCTCCTAGGCGCTGTGCTGTGACCACTTCCCCGGAGAGCCTGTTCCAACCCCCAACCACCCTCTGGGTGAAAAACCTTTCTCTAATATCCAACCTAAACCTTTCCTGACACAACTTCAGGCCATTCCCTCGGGTCCTGTCACTGGTCACTACAGACAAGAGATCAGTGCCTGCCCCTCCTCTTTCCCTCACGAGGAAGTTATAACTACATTGAGGTCTCCCCTCAGTCTACTCTTCTCCAGGCTGAACAGACCAAGTGACCTCAGCCATTCCTCATATGGCTTCCCGTAAAGACCCTGCACCATCTTTATTGCCCTCCTTTGGACACTCTCTAAGAGGTTAATATCTTTCTTACATTGTAGTGCCCAAAACTGCACACAATATTCTAGGGGACCTCACCCCAGTGCAGAGCAGAACAAGACAAACCCCTCCCTCGACTGCCTGGTGATGTTTTGCCTGATGCCTCCCAGGACAAGGTTGGCCCTCCTGGCTGCCAGGGCACTGCTGACTCATATTCAACTTGACATCGACCAGGACCCCCAAGTCCCTTTCTGCAGTATTGCTTTCCAGCATCTCATTCCCCAGTCTGACATACATCTGGAGTTGCAGAGGCAAAGAAAGCATTAAACACCTCTGCCTTGTCTCTGTCCCTGTTTGTGAGGTGATCATCCTCATTCTGTAATGGGCTGATGATATTTCCATAGGGCTTATTGCCATTAATATGTTTGAAAAACCTCTTTTTATTGTCCCCTACATTTCTGGTCAACTTCAACTCCAGCTGAGCTTTGGCCACACGAATTTTCTCCCTACAGTGGCAAGCAGCATCTCTGACTTCTCCCCATGTTACTTGACCTTGCTTCCGCTGGGCATACACCTTCCTTTTTTGCCTTATTTCCAAGGGAAAGAAGCCAGCCTTCTGCTTCATCTGCTTGACTTCTGACTCTTAAGAATTGCCTGCTATTGCACCCTTAGGAGGTGATATTTAAAAAGTGACCAGCACTGATGGACCTCAGCACCTGCAGTATACATATATGTATGTACACATATGCATATGTATGTGCACATATATATTTACAGATTTGCATTCTTTCCCTGATCTGTAACTCTGAGCAAGAAGGGTCCAGATTAAAAGATGATATAACCTCTGAAGCCCGGTAGATGAAGTCCAAGTGAATTTATACCACAAAGAACTGCAGACTTTTAAGTTTTCACTAAACATAAACAGTACCATTTTTTTGGTGATAATCATAATGTTGACAATACAAATATCACCACTTTTTTTTATTACTATATATATTAGTAATATATAAAGAACAACTAAAATAAAAGGAATTCAAATAGAGCAGATTTATGGAAGGATGCTTAGAAGGGGCAAATAAACATCTATTTTGTAAGTAGTAAAAAAAAAATTAAATTCTAGAGCTGAATAGACTAGCCTGTCATCTAAAAAAGCCGTGTTTCAGGGTATATATACAAATACAAGATATATACGTATAAGTGTACGTATATATACATGTAAAAAATACATGAGATTAGCACAGAACATTTTCATCCATTACAAATCCTTTAAACATACAAACTAACTCTACCTTGTCAGTCTTGCCTTCATATTCAGAGACACAGAAATACCAAATTTAAATACAAATTTCACTGTTCAAATTATTTTATGTAATGCATTGGCAAGGCCTGAACTCCTTTTTGGAACAGAACTAAGTTACAGCTCACAAACAAAACAATATTATAATTTTCAAAATTATTTCCTTTCTGAATTTCACCAAAGGGAGAAATACTGATGAGGAAATCACCCATTTCTATAAAGTTATGCATAGTTTTCAAGTTAACACCATCTCAAACACCTGTAGAATACCTCAGATCTTCTATTTACAGAGTCATAAAATTAAAAAAAAAAAGAATACTTTACATCACTAAAATAAAAAACAACAAAAATAGCAAAACAACAGAGAGTAACATGAAAGGACTTTTAAGTGAGAATTCATGTTGCCCATAAGTTTGGGGTTTTTTATCATCCTTTGACATTTTCAGGTTCAAAAAACCATAAAACATATATTACATAACTTAAAATTTATTAATGTCTTTCAAGAGGTATATCTGAAATCTTTCAACTCACTTTCTTCTCAAAGCTGATGAACTATTTGCAAAGGCTTGATCTATAATCAATATATGACATTTTTAAGTACTTCTAGAACTCAGCTTATAAGCATTACAAAAAACTTCCACTGCTTTCAGTAGAGCTATCCCTTTGTTTGTCCTACCTATCAAGATGAATTAAAAGTAGAGTTAAACTCTACTTGAAATTGACCATGGAACAACAACAAAACAAAAATTGATAATTATGATGCTGAAGATGAAATGGTAATAATAACAGTAATAATAAAAATCCTGGTACCCACCACATTGGAATCAGAAACGATCTCCTTGGCCAGCTTGACTAGTAAATCAGCTGTATCAAATTCAGTACCTTCTTGAGTTGCATTTGGGTTGGTGACTACATTATAGATGTAATATTCAGTCTTTCCTGACTTATTGCACTTCCTGACTATCTTTGTTCCCCCACGAGCAGATCTTGTGTCGAAAAGCAGGACACAGAACACAGCAATCAAGCCAAAAATGAGTATCGTTGCAGGCAACAGGGCAATCATAGAAGACAGGAGAGTGGTCATGATTGGAAGTGCCCTTATATAGTAACAGGAAAATGATCCCCTTCAGAGAGCTCTGCATATGTGTGCTGGCATTCTGGTGGCAGACGTTTCTTAAGCCACAGGCAGGAGTTTCTGCTTGAGCATGTAGGAAGATCTGCTATGTCATAATTGGGGACATAGGGACAGCAAAAAAACCTTGCGTATCAACCATGTTCTTGGGAAGTTCCCAGCTCTTACACGTCATAGAATCATAGAACCATAGAATGGCTGGAGGTGGAAGGTATCTTAAAGATATTCTAGTTCCAATCTCTCTGTCATGGCTAAGCAGTCCAAGCTCTCTCAGCCTCTCCTCCTAGGTCCCTAATGACATCAGCCATACTACAGAGACATAAACCTTAAAATTTCACATCACACAAAGCAAATGAGCCAGCTTAGCTACCTTATTGCAATTTAGCATAAATTGGAAATATACCAAATTTAGCTTTCTTTTAAAGAAAAGCAGAGTTCATCAAAACGGTATTGTCTCATTTTTAATATATAGTAGTCTTGTTTTAATGCAGTCAGTAGAAAACAATAGAAAAAGTATATACTAATATTACCATTTAATCTGTAATACTGCACCAAGACTCCACATAAATATTTATGAAGCTCTTATTTGCTATTTCACAGAGTCATGGAATCACAGAATATGCTGAGTTGGAAGGGATTCACAAGGATCATCGAGTCCAACACCCGGCCCTGCACTGGACCATCCCCAAGAGTCACACCATGTCCCTGAGGGTATCCTCCAACTCCTCTTGAACTCCAACAGGCTTGCTGCTGTGACCACTTCCCTGGGGACTCTGTTTGAGTGGCCAGCCACATTCTGGGTGAAAAATCTTTTCCTAATATCCAACCTAAACCTCCCCTGACAGGTTCATGATGCTACCTTGGATTCTGTCACTGGTCACCACAGAGAAGAGATCAGTGCCTGCCCCTCCTCTTCTCCACACAAGGAAGTTGTAGACTGTCCTTTTCTCCAGGCTGAACAGACCAAGTGACCTCAGCCACTCCTCATATGGCTTCCCCTCAAGACCGTGCACCATCTTTATTGCCTTCCTTTGGACACTCGAATAGCTTAATATCTTTCTTATATTGTGGTGCCCAAAACTGTACACAATATTCAAGGTGAGGCCACACCAGTGCAGAGCAGAGAGGGACAATCCCCTCTCTTGATCAGCTGGCGATGCTTTCCCTGACATGGTTCCTGTCCTGCTTTTCCCCAGGACAAGGTTGGCCTTGCTGGCTGCCAGGGCACTGATGATTCATATTCGACTTGCCATCAGCCAGGACCCACAGGTCCCTTTCTGCAGCACTGCTTTCCAGCATCTCATTCCCCAGTCTGGACGTGCATCCAGGGTTGCCCCATCCCAGGTGCAGAATCAGGTACTTTCCCTTGTTAAACTTCATATGGTTGCTGATTACTCAGTCCTCTAATTTGTGAAGGTCTCTCTGCAGGGCCTCCCTGCCTTTGAAGGAGTCAACAGCTCCTCCTGGTTCTGTGTCATCTGCAAACTTGCTTAGTATCCCCTCCAGTCCTGCATTCAAGTCATTTATGAAGATGTTGAACAGCACAGGGCCTAAAGTGGAGCACTGTGGAACCACATGAATTTTCTCCCTACGGTGGCAAGCAGCATCTCTGACTTCTCCCCATGTTACTTGACCTTGCTTCCGCTGAGCATACACCTTCCTTTTTTGCCTTATTTCCAAGGGAAAGATCCCTGTTCAGTCAAGCCAGCCTTCTGCTTCATCTGCTTGACTTCTGACTCTTAAGAATTGCCTGCTATTGCACCCTTAGGAGGTGATATTTAAAAAGTGACCAGCACTGATGGACCTCAGCACCTGCAAAACCATTTTTCCAAGGGACCTTACTTACTAATTCCCTGAGCAGCCTGGAGTTGGCTCTCCTTATTTCCAGAGTTGAAGTTTTGCCAGCAACAGGCATTTTAAACTCGATCACTCTGTGATTGCTGTGGCCAAGACAGCTGCCAATCTTCACTCACAAGAACCACTCTGTTGACAAGCAGCATATATCTTTGTTGAGAGTATTTTACTAAATAATTTAGCAACAAGAAAACTATATCAGTTTTGTAGATACAATATCATATTTCTTTGGTCGTGTGCTTGAAAACAGTAAACATACCTCATTAATATTCATTTTACTGAGTCTACTTGCCAAGAGAGCATCTGTGAAAAAATGAAGTTTAAAACAGTTTTCAGCTAAAGATTTGAGCTTATATATAATTATTTTCATGCTCTGAGTATGAAATGTGTAGTCTTGGTTTGGATAGTTTTGTTTGTTTGCTTTTAATTGCCAACTGATCTTTCTGGGTACAGAAAAGGACTCTTGAGGCACCATAGTAAATGGGACTGGCACTGACTCAAGCACGCTGAGCCCAAGGTTTGTATTCAATTTAGAAAGACCTAGCTCTTTCCAAGAAATCAGAAGACTCATTTTGAGAACTTCTGCATTCAAAATCCCACATCTAAAAACCAGCTTTTGGCATTTGCCTGAGGCTTTAAGAATGCATGCTTCTTTGCCTAGCACAAAGTAGAAAATTCAAGACCCAAGTTTTTAGGGGGCGTTCTAGTAGTAGAAGAAAAGAGTCAAAATCAACCTTAGAAATGTACAGGTCTTATCTGTAGAAGACCTTTAACGGTTTTATGACATCCTGAGAGTCCAGATGCCTAAGCATAATGTAAAGAGTATAGAAATTTGACAGAAAACCAATCCTCTTGCTCTCCAGCTGGTCCCCAGAGATCAGAAGGGCTGGGTGCAGGCACCTAATTAGAAATAATGCAGCACTGTATACTCTAGTCACATTTAATAAGATCTCAGATACACAAATAGTGTAGATTACACTCTAAGTCTGGTCTCATTCACAAATAGCACAGTTCACTGTTTCAACACAATAAGTCTGGTTGAGTTCAATAGGAACTTCCACAAACATAGATTCACAAACTGTGTGGTTCCCTGTAGCAACAGATTATAGATTCTTTTAGATTGCCAGTGGTAAAAAGTTCACTAGATCTGCAAAATATAAGTCTATAGTGCTATGTACAAGTGTTCCCCGGTATACTAAGGAGCAGGTTATTTTATATCTTTGGCAGTTACCCAATAAATTCACCTTTTCTAGGGAAAAACTGAACCTTTAATTTTATTGGGTTTTCTTTGCCTTCTCATAAAGTTATAAAAGGATTAGCAGAAGTTTTTTTTCTGGTAAATTAACACCCACATATCCCAGTTTTACAGAGCATCATTAACCAGATCTCGCCAGCACACAGTAAAAACTGAAACAAAGTGCATCTCTACTAGCATTTTAGAAAATCTGAGGACTGCACTTTTGAATTAAACCTCATGCTTACCACCACCTGCTGCACTTTTGTTGGCACTGTGGAGTGCCCTAGAAGTGCCCTCACCATGTTTCTTCTGTATAAAACTAAACTGGAAAATAGAGTTCAAGTGCATATCAGACAAGAGTTATTTATCATCACCTCTATGATTATAACATGGCTGACAGGTCCTCAGGGCCAACTGTTTCTCTATGCAGACCACTTCTATTAACCTGCACTACGTGCTAATGGAGACATAGCCTTTTCTCCTATATGCATTAGTTTATCCTCAGGTGAAATCTTTTATCTGCATAATTCCCTTGAACTGAACCGGCACCTATTCCACCTGATCCTAAGAACTACAGCTACTATTAAAGCACTTGCCAGAGCCAAGAAAAAGTGTATCCGATGCTATGGTAGCTTGTAAAAAATCTGTAGACAAAGTTTCCACTGGCATGGATGCTTGGCTAGATGGTTTTTGCAATTGTTTGTATGTTTTAATAATTACAAATTTAGCTAAAGATGCATAAAAATATTTGCAGGTTGAATTCCAGTCTTCTGCTTGTAGGTACAAGCCTATTCTCTTCCGCTGCAGCGTTTCTTTTACAGTGTTCTAGACAATACATAATCATAGTCTAACAAAATTCAAATACTGCATCTACCATGATTAAATTAATTATTGCAATCAGCTTGCATGATTTGCCTTTCTGGGGATAGCTACTTTCTAGCAAATCAGTTAGGTAATATTACCATGCCTTGTTTTTCC
>NW_016690180.1:8410118-8553243 GCF_001604755.1 Lepidothrix coronata | reverse complement strand
CATGATTTGCCTTTCTGGGGATAGCTACTTTCTAGCAAATCAGTTAGGTAATATTACCATGCCTTGTTTTTCCCTTCTTAATGACTAGAAAAAGACAGTATATGGTTTTACACAGAGTAACTCCTGTCACGATTGTTTGTGAGAAAAATATTATTTGATAAAGATACATATTTCTACAGTGGATTAAGTGGAAACTACTAAGTGGCTGCTGTAATTTTTTTTTTTCTAAGGGAAAGTGTACAGCTTCTACCTTGGAAGTAAAAAGTACACTATATTTGTGAAGATTAGCTCTAACACGAAGAATCTGAATGAAACACTTTAACTTTAGGTTTGAAATTCCCACTGTAAAGGTTGTTTTGTATTCACAGGCCTCAGATCTTTCAATAAGAGAAGAACATTTCTCAAGTATTATCAAGAAAAATTTGCATTTGCCTTTATAAAGAGGTATTGCTTTATCTGTGATTTCTATTCTTTTCAAGACAACATCCCTTAAAGACATCTTGTGAATGCATAATATTTAAATATATATATCCATAGATTTGTAAAGGGAGAGGATAAGGATGAAAAAGTGGTTTATATTTTATATGTAATGACAATCCATGTTCTTACTACAATAGCCTGAACAATACAGTTTGGTGTCTCTGCGGGTACCAAAGAGCAAGAATTCAGAAATTCTTGCTTTCTCCCTATAGAAGGATAAAAAGAAGTCCAATTTATTATTTGCAAGTGTCCTCTCTTTTATAAGCCTCAAAGTGAGGGCAGCAGGAAGCAATTCCTCCCTGGCCCATTTTCATGCTGCATAAAAAATGAATCCCACTTCTGTTTCCCTTTTTAAAAAATAACATGCTTCAAACAATTACTACACTGCTCACAAGTCAAGTATGTCTAAACACAACTGTGACTTTGATACTCTGGAATACGGATGCCCATTCCTTAGAAGTTCAAAATCTGTTTACTCCCAGCTTCAGATTTCTGTAGATTTTCAATGGCCAGGTGCTGTAGTTTAGGAACAGTATTCTCCAATTTAGTACTGCCACCAAAATCTCATTGCTGCTCTCTTCCCCTTGCCTTCCTGTTGGCAAAGATCATGGGTTGAGATAAGAACAATTTGTTGGAAATAGCAATGAGATAAGAAAGCAAACAGTAACAGCATCAATATTAATAACCAAAGGTACAAGACAAAGAAATTATTTACATGGAAAGGCTGCGACCATAAACATATACCAATCATCTCTCTGCTGCCACATTTTCTCCACCAGACGGAGCACCCTTCTCCTCAAAAGGAAGAGAGATTACCTTTCCCCTGCCCCTTGAAATGACATGAGATGGTATTGAATAACATCAGGATCCTGGCCATGACTCCTCCTGGCTAGTGTAAAAATTAACCCTGTCCTGGCTGAAACTAGGATACCAGGACATCACTCCAGTTCTTTTCCTTACTTTGTGAACCAAACAATGTCATAGAAATAACCTCGGAGAAATGCTATTCAAAACCTCATGATAAAAGACAATTAACATAGTCTTGAGTCAGCTTCTCAATAGTAAGAAACATACAAAATGTTAGAACATCTTCTTCATACCTGTGTTGTCCCAGAAATGACCATAATTTACTCATTGCAGAATATTCTACTTATCTTAATGACATGCCACTTTATTCCTGAAAAGGCCATGAAAAAGGATGTTGAAATGTCATCTCTCATAAGCTCCAGGCAGTGAAACGGAAATGGAGTATGAGTTTTAAGAAAGCCACTTTTCCTGATTATTATTATATCTATCTCCATTTAAATGACTTGTGTGTTGGAAAATTATTATTACTACACTAAATGTGTCATGTTCTTTCCACAAACCACATAATATAGTTCAATATAATAAAATAGTTTAAATCTACCTAGTTTAATTGTCCCTGCTTGTATTACATAACTGTTGGTGTGTAATCAATGAGATATGCTCACTTAACAAAGGCAAATTATTTCACTTGATGTTCTTCTGGACTTATCAAGCTGAACTACACCTTTAGCTTTATGAGCTATATTTAAAGGTGCAATATTTAAGTGTAAAACAGTAAGAACTTTTTAAAAATGGCTCTTTACCCTTAATAAAATGCAGAAAAATAAGAAATTGTCTCAATTTATCACTTACAGCACTTAATGACAAGAATCTGGATTAGCCTTCCTTCACAAATGCCATCTGCTTCTATAGTGCATTATACAGAGAGTCAGTTTCACTTGCACAGGGTCCCTTCTGACCTTTTCATAGATACAAGACCAACCATATTTACGCTTATATTTATCATAATTTTTTATGTAACTGAATGAAAATTGCCAACATCTTTTCTATCAGTAAAGTCACAATACTAACAACAATAAAACATGATATTCCTAAATCAAGGGGAAATCCAGGAGAACTACAACAAACTCGAAAAAAGTGAGATTGTGCTGCACTACCTACAAGTACTTTAAAATTCCATTTACTACATACAAACTATTTTAGACACACCTTTTCTCTTTGAATTTATGGCATAGAGAGTGACTTAATGCAAACTGAGTCACAGACTAATGTTTCAGACACCTCCCAAAACTTACATAGGTCTTGGCACGACCCTGACTATGTGGCTGCTAGTAAGCTAACTTCAATCAGGCTAATATTTATAGAGAAAACTTTAATTAGGCATTTCTTGCAATGGGCAGCATGTAATTGTCATGACTATATGCTTCTGACAGATAAAACCTGAACACTTTCAGACTCTCTTCAGTACTAGCTGTGTAGTTCAAGACTCAGCAATTCAGTCCATCTCACAACAACCGGTGAAGAATGAATTGGATATTGCCCCCACTTTGGGAGAAACCCTCAAGGCCATACAGTTCCTTAAAATGATCATCTCACTTCATGAGGATCAACGCAGCCAAGTCAGATATGGCAATGCACTTTCTGAGCCCTTTCTAATAAAGAATGGTGTGAAACAAGGCTGCATTCTTGCTCCAACCCTTTTCGCAGTCTTTTTCAGCATGATGCTCCAAAGGGCCATGGCAGACCTCAATGATCAGGACGGTATCTATATTCAATATTGTACTGATTGAAGCCTTTTCAACCTAAGGTGACTGAAGGCCCACATCGAGACTTTAAACCATCTTATCCGGGAGCTGCTTTATGCTGATGATGCCGCCCTTGTTGCCCACACAGAAGCAGCCCTGCAGTGTTTAACATCCTGCTTTGCAGACACCGCTGAGCTCTTTGGGCTGGAAGTCAGCTTAAAGAAGACAGAAGTTCTCCATCAACCTGCACCTCAGGAAGTCTTCCATCATCCCCATATCACCATTGGCCAATCAGAGCTCAAATCAGTCCAGCAGTTTAATTACCTAGGCAGCGTCATCTCCTTGGATGGTAAGATTGACGGAGAGATAGACAACAGGTTAGCAAAGGCATATAGTGCTTTTGGAAAACTCCATAAAAGAGTATGGCGTAATAAACACTTGAAGAAAAGTACCAAGATCAGTGTTTACAAAACCATTGTGCTGTCTACTCTTTTATATGGTTCCAAATCATGGGTCGTCTAGTGCCACCACCTGTGCCTCTTAGAACGCTTCCATCAACGCTGTCTTCGCACAATCCTAAACATCTACTGGTCAGATTATGTGACCAATACATCTGTTCTAGAAAAAGGAGCAGCCACAAGTGTTGAGGCCATGTTGCTGAGAACACAGCTGCCTTGGGCAGGGCACGTCTCAAGAATGAAAGACCACTGCCTCCCTAAGATCTTGCTTTATGGTGAACTTGCTACCGGCTGCCGCAAGAGAGGAGCCCCGAAGAAAAGATACAAGGACTCCCTGAAACAACATCTCAGCCTTGGCCATATTGATCACCATAACTGGTCTACTCTGGCCTCAAATCGGGAGGCCTGGAGACACACCATCTATAACGCTGCTGCTTCCTTTGAGAATGCACGCATGAGCACTCTCGAGGAGAAAAGACAACGCAGAAAGAATCGTGTCTTGCAGAATTTACCACCTAAGGAGTCTTTCTGCTGTGCCTTTTGCAATCGGACATGCCTATCTCACATTGGCCTTATTAGCCACCAGCGTGCTTGTAACAAATGTGGGTAGCGCCCTTCCCAAATCTTCATTCACGAAGCCTAGCCATGATGATGATGATGATGATGATGACCTTCTGCCGAGCAGCCTAATTATTCATAAATAAACATTGCAACGCTGCTGAGGGTAAGAGATGAATACTGTGTTTTATTGGTACCAAGGCTTATTGACTCAAATAGATCATGATGATAACATTTGTTTCAATGAACTGGGGCTGCCAAGGCAAAGTAGAGGACCATTTGTGTCATAAAGCTATAGTCCCAACAATTTAGATAATCGAACAGACTAATGTAAGATGACACAAAATGCCTTGACTGCAATGATTCATTTGCAATTTCGCAAACAGAAATACATACACAGTTGTGTAGGTATAATTGGAGTTGATTAGTTAACTTTTTTGCAGAATAATTACAATTACACATGCAGTTGTGACTTGCTACTACGTCGTAAGGGAAGACTACTACAGTTATTGCCTAACTGACTATATGTTTATAGTGTCATCTGACAGATGGAAATTGAAAGTCAAATAAACTTCTCACTCCACAGATGTACTTTTGCTCCAAATGAAGAACTACATAGAATCATAGAATCTATGTTTAATAATGTAATTTTTAAATAATTTTTAAAGACACTTCTCTTTGTTTCATATTATATATAAGTACATATGTGCAGAGGCATTTATGAAGCTATCTCTGTATAACTATTTGTAATTATGAAACTGAAGATGTGTGTGAGTGTACCATACAAGTATACATTCCCATACTCTTAAAAACAAAGGGGTTTAAATGCTGAGAGCTTGTAAATCTTGGGATATGAACTTTCTATAATAAAAACAGCAGTTACAATCTCTAAAACTCAGTAGAATTACAATTGATATCCTCTCAGTATGACATGATTGCTCTAACAAAGGCCATAGGGCAACTATAGTGGCAAACATGGAATTCTAGACAAAAAAATGTTACAAATCATAGATATTAGGAAAATTTTAATGAAAATTACACACAAATAATTAACAGGTGTGTACAGGGTCTAACAATAAGCAAGTTTGGGCATATCTATCAATTATAGACACTTTAACTTGGTTGGCTTCTAGCAAACTATCACGATTAACAAGAAATATATTTAAAATCTTTATTACATTTACAACAGGGGAAAAAAAAGATGAATCATGTAAAACTTTTACCATTATCTCTTCAGAACTTTTTCCTCTTGTTTTTGGGGATATTTTTGTGGACAACACTGAAGAAAGTAATGATCACTCTCGTTCAAGGAAAAATCTTGTTCAAACTCAACACCAGTGTATCCCGATGAGCAAGAAATCAAGCAAATGGAGCAGGAGACTTGCATGGATGAACAACGAGCTTCTAGAAAATCTAAAATGAAACAAGAAAATCATGGGATATGGAAAAAGGGACAGGCCATGATGGCATGGCAGGATTGGCCAATGCATGGATGTTATCTACCTTGACTTCAGCAAGGCTTTTGACACTGTCTCTCCTAACATCCTCATAAGCAAGCTCAGAAAATGTGGGCTAGATAAATGGAGAGTGAGGTGGGTCAAGAAGTGGCTGAATGGCAGAGCTCAGAGGGTTGTGATCAGTGGAGTACAATCCAGTTGGTTGCCTATAGTCCTTGATGTTCCCCAGAGATCAATACTGGGTCCAGTCTTATTCAGTTTGTTTATCAACAACCTGGATGAAGGGATAGAATGTACCCTCAGCAAGTTTGCTGATGATATGAAATTGGGGGGAGTGGCTGATACACCTGACTACTGTGCTGCCATTCAGTAGGGCCTTGATAGGCTGCAGAATTGGGCCAAGTGAAACCTAATGAAGTTCATCAAAGGCAAGCGTCCTGCACCTGGGAAGGAATAATCCCAAGTGCCAATACAGTTTGGGGTTTGACCTACTAGAGAGCAGTTCTGTACAGAAGGACCTGGGAGTCTTGCTGAATGATAAGTGTGCTCTTGCAGCCCAGAGGGATGTGCACATGGATGTGCATTGGGAAGTGTGTGTCCAGCAAGACGAGGGAGGTGGTCCTGCCCTCCAGCCATAGTGAAGCCACGTCTGGAGTATTGTGTTCAATTCTTGTCTCCACAGTTCAAGAAAGACAAGAAGCTATGGGAGAGAGTCCAGCAGAGGGCACAAAGATGGTTAGGGGTCTGGAGCATCTCTTTTGAAGAGAGACTGTGGGAGCAGGGCCTGTTTAGTCTAGAGAAGAGAAGAGTGAGAGGGGATCTCATCAATACCTACAAATATCTCAAAGGTAGGTGTCGAGAGGATGGTGCCAGATTCTTTTTGGTGATGTCCAGTGACAGGACAAGGAGCAGTGGCTGTAAACTAAAACACGAGAATTTTCACCTCAACATGAGGAAGAACTTTTTTACATTGAGGGTGGCAGAGCACTGGAACAGGCGGCCCACTGAGGTCGTGGATTCTCCTTCTCTGGACAAATTCAAAACCCAAATGGACCCGTTCCTTGTAACCAGCTCTAGGAGAGCCTGCCTTGGCAGAGTAGTTGGACCAGATGATTTCCAGAGGTCCCATCCAACCCTAATGATTCAGCGATTCTGTTATTCTGTGTAGTTAGTAGTTTAAAGAATTATGAGAGTATATTTTCATATTTTCCTGAAGATAAAAAAAAAAAAAAAAAGACAAAAATATTCAAGACGGGAGAGAAAAGAACAGCAGAGACAGAAAACATAGTGTCTCTTTCTGGTGTACAGACTAGCTAATAACAACTCTGTAGGATAATGAGATATCAGATATTTTGTATGTTCTTATGCCTTTCAGAGGACTTAACAAAATGCATTATTTTCATTAATCTTTAACTGCAGACAAAAATTTCTTGCTATTTTTATTTCTAGCTTCTGAAAAAGTAGTTTCTATCTTTTTTTCATAGCTTGATCATTTTTCTAAACTTCAAATAATTGCTTCTTCTGATTTTATGAAATTCCAAGTTTCTTTTCAGTGACTTTTCAGAAAGTAATGTATTTGTAAAGATTATGCACACGAAAATGGTGATTTTCAAGTAATCTTAACAGACCTGCAAACCAAATGATATTTGCCTATTTCCAACTTTGTTTTGATCACAAAACTCACCTGGATCTAAAGTTATGTATGGTGTCTGCAACTGCCTACTTCCTCCACAAAGAGCCTTCCTTTACCATTTCCTTTCTGTTCTATCACTTCTGAGAAGAGTCCATCTAATTGCAAATAGACTAGATTTGATATTGGCCTTTGTGCCTGACAAAATGTTTTGTCAATAGATGAGAAATACAGGAAGTCTTGTGGAAAAATAGTCTAGGTCTTCTGTTTCTGAGAATATTCCTTTCAGTGCTCTGCACTAGAATTTTGTAAGCAGACAGGACTTCAGACACAGCTTATTGTTGCAGTCCAACCAGCAGCAGTCACATGTATAAACAGCTGAGTGTTGCTTTCCTGATAAGAACAAGGAGAACTGAGCATTACTCTAGTATTTGCTGAGGGAAGGCTTAGTATTGATGAAGAATCCAAGCAGAAAATAATCTAGGGCATGAATTCACAACAAATCCAAACTCACCTGGGCTCAGCTTTAGCCAGCTGTCGTTCATCCATGAGTTGACCTTTCATGTGCTCTAGGCCATTTTGCTAGCAGGTGTGGAGTCACACATGATGCAGGATAAGATGTGCCACCCAGCCTGTGCAATCTGCTCATCTCAGCTAGTGTCTGTATATAAATTTGGAAAAGGAACAGAGAAAACCAACACCAATTTCACATCTGGGAGGCTACACAATGGAAGTACAGTACCTGGTCACTGTACTTCCTATGCAGAACCTGAAAAATATACCTTTTGCCCCCTCCACCCGAAGCCACAGCACTTTCTTTATGCAATACATCATGGGCAATAGTACTCTGAAATGATGCTGAAGATTAAAATTTAGTTAATAAAAGCTATCAGTGCAGAAGTAAGCAAACAAAAGGAAAAGAACTGATTGTGCAGGAAGTAGGTTAAACTGTGTGACTTGAATTTTAAAAAATTTTACTTTTATTAATTATATTAGCTTTTGGACTTTCCCCACCACTATCTCAAAACATCAACATGTGCACTGTAAAACAGCAGTTTGCAGTGTTCATAATCATTTTGAAAAGTTCCTAATATTTTTTTGTTCAACACATTAAATCATCTTGAACATTCAAAGGGATGGAACACCTCTCCTATGAAGTCAGGCTGAGATACCCGAGGTTGTTCAGCATGGAGAAGAGAAGGTTCCAGGGAGAGCTCACTACAGACTTCCAGTGCTTAAAGGGGGCTTAAGAAAAAGAGGGACAGTGACTTTTACATGGGTAGATAATGATAGGACAACAGATTTAAACTAAAAGATAAGAGATTTAGATTAGATGTTGGGAAGAATTTATTTTCTCAGAGGATAAAATACCTTTTTTCATTAATATTGTTGTTGTCACTGTTTGTTTTCTTATCTTATTGCTGTTTTCAGCAAACTGTTCTTATTCCAACCTATGATATTTACCTTTTGCACCTCCAACTGTAGTGAGGGAGGAAGCAGTGCATAGTTTTAGCAGGAGTACTAAATTGCAGAATACCATTCCTAAACCACGACACATTCTATGATCACTGTTGAATTCAAGTTGCTGCCTGCTGATGCCTGTCGTGGTGACAAGCCTGTCCTGAAGACTCATCAGGGTAACCTCTATCTAACTGTTCTCAATATTTTCTTATTTACACCTATCACAACAGTTTGCTAGTGCAGCTGGGGAGCTTCTTCCACCCAAGGGTCCACTTTCTAAAATGGTATTAATAACACCTAAGGAGAGCTTTCAGTTTCCCTGTTCTTGCAGTAATATGGATAGAGATTTAAAAGCGTCCTAACTACAGGTATTTCTGAAGAAAGTGATTTTACTCTACTGCTCACTCAGCTGCCCAGTAACTTGTGGAACACACATAAAGTGACAGGTACAAAGCTGTGCTGCTCTGTTTCTGCTGATCATCTTGCTAAGCATCTGAATTCTGCAGCAGAATAAGATTTGGCAGCAGAATAAGAGCTGATTCAATTTCACAGTGCGAGTACCATAGCATAATAGTTGCCACATACACAATGCATTTTGCTCATTCTGAGCAGCGCTGAAAAGCTTTTTTTTTTTTTAGTGCCAAGATGTTAAATCATGTAATTTCAACTATGATGAATTATTAGAGTTTATTACTAAGTCTACCACTTGCTCTTTGCAAATACTATGGAGAAAAAAAATAAAGTACTGAACTCAGAAACATTTGCAGACAAAGCATTTGCCTTTCTAAAAAGTAAAGGCTCTGTTCTTGTTTTAAAGTAAATTTAGAACACACATTTTTATGGTAGATAGTAAAAACCACAAATTCTTCTTACAGTTTTATTTCTTCTACAGCTGCCAATGAAGCATACAAAATTTTACAGAATTTCTTGTTCTTTCTTTCCCTCTCCCTCTTGCCACTTCATTACATGTATGCAAACTACAGAGGACAGGTATTAAATAGGTACTAATATAAAGGCACTTACTAAAGAGAACTCAAAGTTATAGTGTAGAAAGTCCTATACCTCTCTGATGAAGACATTGCAAACAGAAGTGCTGATAGTCTCAGGGAGGAATGACAAATCACATTATTCAGTACAGGACGGAGTCAGCTGGCCAAATTCCCAATCAGCTTTGAACAGTCCTGTCCCCCATCATCAGAATCAGTGAAGAGATGATATTTACTGCCCACATACTGCATTTAATACTATCTGTGGTCAAAGTGTTGATCATTTTACCAGAGGTCTGAAATACTGACTCTATTGGTGAAAAAATGCTTTCACGTGTGACACAAAATTTGCACAAAGCTTGAGTTTCTTTGCAGGAAACACTGGTCTAGTAAACAAAAAAAGGAAAAAAACCACAACCCCCCCATGCCCCACCTTGAATGCACAGTAGTCTATTTCCTTTGATCTACACTTTAATAGTTTTAAATTTAAAACTTTTCTCTATTTTTTTCAAATTTTCTAATTAATAGGATGTTTTTCAAATTTTTATTAGCACTTTACCACTGACTATTCCTACTATGAACTGCTCACAATAATTTCTCAGAATATGTGAAATCAAAGTCCGAGTTTTAACTACAGTTTCTTCTTTAATGTTAATTAATTATTTTCTACTGTCATTTGCCAAATAAACATCTTTTATTCTCTTTCAGTCAGGTTTTAGTTTGAGCTAACGCCTAAGAAGGCATTTTTTGTATTTGCATCACTGTTAAACATCCCTATTTTCCATTCTTTTTCATGGTACCTAGTTGACATAAGAGGAAATTTACGGCTTTAAGACCACTGGGAGTATTATATCATTGTCATTCTAGCATTTATCACCTTCTTTTAATCACTGAAAACAAGCAAGCACACAGAAATATGCATTTAAATGGCATCTTTTATCTTTTTTCTATCAGTTGCCTTTATCCGTATGCTGGTATATAGACAACTATAAAAAAAGTCTCTGTGGAAGCAATTGGTTTTTGCAGATCAGTTGCAACAAAGCTGTTTCTGCATAATCAGAGAGAAAGAGTAGTTTTACCCTTCTAAACTTGTTACAGGCAAAGGGAATTCACAGCTCAGGGGAATTAAATACAGCTTTTCTTATCTCAGTCAGAAACTCTCTTCTAAACTGTCTGACTGAGCTTCACCATTCCAACAAGTTTCAGGTAACTATACTCAAAATGAAAGATCGGTTATGGCAGCTGCAGTTTGAAGATTTGCTTTGCAGTCCCAAGTCTGCAATCGAGTGGGCACTATGGGGAGCAGCAGAGATAACTGAAAAGCAAAAAAGTCAAGAACAGACTAGGTTTCAAGACCAATATGCTGACCTAGGTCAAGGCACTTTAAATGGGCTGAAGAGAACACTTTTTTCACTGCTTTTCAGAGTCCTTCCTTTATTGTTGCTATCTTTAATCCCTAGGACTCTCAAATCAATCTAAATTAAACCTTTTGAAAAGTAAATACAGTTTTAGAACTTTCCAGTATCATCAAGTCTTCCCTGACACTCCTTTCCTAAGTAGGAGTGGCCAGTATTATCTGATGGCACTTCATAAACAGGTCAGCGCAACAGAACCAGAGTTGAAAAAAAAGAGGCACTTTTCTTCTGTGATGAAATACTGTGGTCCTCTGACATCCTGGTTTTCAAAAATATATCTGAGAACAAAATTGGCGGAGCTACATACATATGTCATCAGTCTAAAAATAGATTTTGTACTGAGAGAAATTAAGTCTTGGTGATTTCAGACAGCTTCAAGATTAAGATACAATTTGAGGTCGCAATTTTGGATTTCAGCTCTAAATGCATGAATCCTACTTTAGGAATCTTAATCCTTTGCAATGTCTGGTCCCTGACCCTATAAGCCTTGCCAAGACCTGGCAAACTTGTGCCAGTGAGAGACTGTCCTTTTTGCCACCTTTCTAATCAAAAGAGTAAATAATTTTTGTTAAAGAAATTCTGTCTCAGTCTGCCAGACAAATAGTCAGCAGAATGCAAATGGAGATGGAGACAGAAAATAGATGTGTCTGGGGAAGAAAATGGAGACATAAGAGAGAAACAGAAAAGAAGGGATTCATATTAATATTGGAATCCCATGTTGCTAAGTTCAGCTGTAGAAATAACACTCAGACTTACTCTGATCAGGTCATTTGAATGAGGCTGACGAAGACTTACTGGTCATATGATGATCAGAGATGCTGATAGTAGCAGCTAGAAAGGCAAAACTCACTACCTTCAGCTCACCCATCTCTGTAGCATTGTCAACTGAAGGTCTACAAGAAGTAGAAAGCCTAATATTTATTCCTCAGTTTATCACAAGTCTGAATATATGTAGGTTTAGTTCTTGCTTATCTGACATAATCCTAAATACAGAGCTCTAAATGGGCAGATTTAGTCCATCTTTAAACTGTTGCTGAATATTAACATTTGTCTATTGAGCTAAGCTGGATCTTTGTTTCCTAGGACAGCTCACCAAACTTACACATATTTCTGAGCATCGAAGTATGTTTTTACCACTGAGTACCATAGGCTGCTACACAGCACTGCATTTGAGTCCCTACAGCTCATGCCAAAGCTTCTTAAATATTTTTCTGAGAGCAAACACAAGGGCAGATAAAAAAAGGGAGACCTGCTCATTATAAAGCCAGCTGGAATATGGCAAGCTTCCCTAGAAAGAAAGGAAAAAGGCATTGGAGGAAAAAGTAAAGATTTTCACCTTCTATTAGATTGTTGAGATTAATGCAAAGCAGAATAAGAAAGTCTGGCTAGAGATCAGCTGGGAGTTCAGTGGATGGTACTTTTGAGTTTGATCTGATTTATAGCTGAGAAAAAGGTATAGCAAACTACAAAAAAAATGGTACTGGTTCGAGACCTTTTTTTATAACTGCAGTTGTAGGGGGGGTTAGGAAATAATCATTTTGCATGCATGCAAAAAGCTCTCAGGCAGATTTAATCAACTTGAGCACCTCAGGAAGTAGCTCTGGGCCCTGGTTGAGTTGATGAGACCACTTATCTTTCTGAAATGGTGTATTTCAGTCTTTATAGACCAAAATCCATTCAACCCTCCTGCAGCAGCTGTGCTAAACCTCAAGGGCTTTTTCTTAGCCATTTGGAGCTTCTGTTTTAAGTTGTCTACTCTACCTACGTAGTTTAGCATTCCTCTAGATCATAATGCTGCTTAATGTAATACAATGTGATGCAAATGTCAGCTTGAATCACTGTTAAAAACAAATGACACTTTTTGGGGCAACCTAGGAATTCGAAAGGGTAAATAAATGTTCTGCTGTCAGCATGTCTCTGCATCAGGCTGATCAACAGTCTGGCCTTTCCCCACTGGTGTACTCTGAACAGCAACAATTTTGCATGTACATTTTAATAATACTAGCAAACATTATCGAGGGG
The DNA here is from genome assembly GCF_001604755.1 of Lepidothrix coronata. Lineage (NCBI taxonomy): Eukaryota > Metazoa > Chordata > Aves > Passeriformes > Pipridae > Lepidothrix > Lepidothrix coronata. The sequence continues at coordinate 8,540,224 of NW_016690180.1, read as the reverse complement.
GCTAGGACTTTGAAATGGTAAATATTCAGTCTCATGAAAGACATTATCCTTGGATAAAACAAGAGGAGTACCATGCATCTACAGGGACAAATGAAAACAATGTGGTCTGAAAAACTATTTAGGTGATATAAATCATATTCTTCTTGACAAAGGAAAATTTAGTTAGATACTGGACTCCATTGCAATGTTTGGTTAGAAGTAGCTTTACATTAATGTCTGTTTTTAACATTACTCAACCAGTTAGAATGATCTAATAGTATGAAAAACATATATAAATTGGACACAGGAATGTAGCTTACTGACTGTCAGAAATTACCTCTAAACTCTGAGGTATAGTTGCAGAATTTGTAATTCATCACTGATTTAAATAAATGGTTTAAATCACCAAGACTCACTGAAGATGAGCTATATTGTGATTAACAACTATGTTTTTAGACTGGAACTTTCATTCATTGAGATGAATGACTGAATTTTAACCTCCTATGATAAGGAATGTATGGTTTCTACATGCATCCTTGGATCCCAGAGGACTTCAAAACAGAGAATGGTCTTTTCAGTAGTCATGACTCTTTCATAGTATAAAATAAAATGTGTCAAAACCCTTTCACAAAGTTTACCTCTCAAAGTAATTTTCAAGCATGGCTAAGAATCTGTGAAAGATTGCCCACTGGCAAGAGCACATGGTTCAATAGACCCATCACAGGACACAGCTGAACCCATAAGACAAGCTGGTGGCATCTCTGTGAAAATGTATTTTCAAAAGGGCAAAGGAGGGTACAAAAGAGTGAGACACAGCAGTGGTAACACCAAGACCAGAAGAGAAGAAGGTGCTCTGTGATGAAGCAGATACTCCTGAAGAACTGCAGCTCTTGGAGAGGGCAGAGGACAAATGCAAGGAGGAAAGAGAAGCAGAGAGGAACCACTGTGTCCTGATGTAAACACCCACTCCCTACCCTCCTGCACCACCTGATGGGGTGGTAAAGGACTCTGGAGTGATGGAGTGACATTGAGCCTGGGAAAAGGGAAAGGAAAGGCGTTGGTTTGATGTTTGGCATTGTGTCTCCTCCTACCCAAATCAGTAATTCAATTTTTATTCTAATTTGCAATAAGTTAATTTTCCCCAGGTCTAGTCTGTTTCACTTGTGATGGTAACTGGAAAGGGATCTTCGCCCATGAGGTTTTTCACCCCTTTTCTTCCAATTTTCTCTCCCCTCCACTGGCTGAGGAGGAGAGAGTGGCCAAGACTAACTCAGCACAAACACAAATATTTTTTCCAGAGGCAGTAGAAACAGAGGTGAGCATTTTACCTGTCATCAAAGAATAATCAGATATTTCAGCACAACAAAAGAAAAACATTTCAAAGGGGCTTACTAGCATTTCCACTATACAAGTAAAAGAAATATCATGTCAGGAAGACTGTTCTGCAGATCAATATCAAAGTCTGGCCATGCTGCAGTGACAAGAGCAGATGTTTTCCAAAACTATATCCTCACAGCTTGATTCACTTGTGTAAATGTTACAATGCCTAAATTTCTGTGGTTTGTTTTGTTTCTTTGCTTCAAGTCTCATAAAAACTCCTGACACAAATATGGGAACAATATGCTAATGTCAGATGTCTCCATAATAAGATTGAAGCAACTCTCTTAAGTTCCAGTTTCTAGATTTACAGTATGTTCTTCTTTCTACCTCAGAAAGTGCAAGATTGTTATTCTAGCACAGCCCAAAGAAAAGCTAGTACACATATCAAATTCCCTCTGGATGGCACTCTGGCTTAGAAACTTGTTTTGCTGACCAGAGGGTAATTCAGTAAAAGTGTGACTCAGCCATCCTGTCTACTAAGTAAAGGCAGTTCCAAACAGCTGTAACCTACTTGACAAACAGGTCATCTACTATTGGAATAAAAAAAAATAATTATTAAAAAGGAATTTTCAGTAGCATTTCTTATACTATGTTTCCAAAGAGAAGCCTCAAAAACAGTTGAGATTCTTTCCCTTCAGGTCTCTGTTTAACGAACTTCTTTACTTTCCCAAAGGTTTAAACAATCAGAAAAAATCTTTAAATATGATCAAGACTCAACTTAAACCAGCTTGGTAATATCCAGCAGAACTGTACATGAAATTAGCCAAACCCCACAGTTTCAATTGCAAAGGAAGGCTTCCTTAATAATTTGATTCAATTTCCATATTTTCATTTGTCAGTTTACTCTGTGAACTGCAGAATTAAAAAAAAATCATCTAGAGCCTACAAAGCAATTCAATTTAAGTTCAAAGTAAACTGTAAGGTCCAAAACAGTTCTCCCTGACTCCATTATTCCTCATCTTCTGTTCAAGCCACAGGTTTAACTCAGCTGATGGTTTCATTTGGGTCCTACAGAATGGTTTTTGCTTTCTAATTAATTCTACAGATGTTCCTGCACCAGATTTAGGGTAAATCAGTGTCTGGAAGTGCAGTAATTCTGGATGAGCTTAGTTCTTGACAGAGGCACAAGGCATTTCTGAGTAGCCAACATTATATATCCTCCAAGGCTTTGCTGTTTGGAGGTAAGACATGGAGGACAGTATTGTCAGTATTTAAAGCTGATTCAACTAAATCCCTTCCAACTTATATTTGTTGTAACTTCTACAATATGATCCATGAGGACAGATCCCTTGGCTCTCAATTTTTGAAAACATTTGTGAAAAACTCTGTTGAGAAACCCACATTTCATGTAGAAATGTCACTAAAAGACATTAACACAACTTTTATCATTTATCTACACAGCAGTAGGAGTTGTCAGGCTTTAAGAACTTCCTAGTATGGAGAAATCCCTGATAAATCTTTGATTTGTCCATTTCACATCTACCTCAGCCCTAAAAGAGGTATAAGAAGATACACACACAGAGCAATGCAGGAATAGTTGTATTTCTAGGCCAAACACCGTGACTTACTCCAGCCAGCAGCTCTGCCTCAAGAAGGAATTATTAGCAAAGACAAATCACTTATGCAGTTGGTCATGACAGAAGCTACTAAAAATTGAAACAATTAATCACAGAATCATGGAATCATTAAGGTTAGGAAAGACCCACAAGATCATCGAGCCCAACCTTTGACCAAACAACACGATGCCAACGAAACTATAGCACTAAGTGCCACATCCATTCATTCCTTGAACACCTCCAGGGATGGTGCCTCCACCACTTCCCTGGGCAGCCCATTTCAATGCCTAACCACTCTTTCAGTGAAGAAATTCTTCCTGATGTCCAATCTGAACCTTCCCTTATGCAGCTTGAAGCCATTACTTCTTGTTCTGTCATCTGCCTACTAAAAGAGACCTCACTACAACCTCCTTTCAGGTAGTTGTGAAGAGTGATAAGATCCCCTCTGAGATGCAGAATGCCCTGTCAAAAATATGTTGTATGTTGAGAAGAAGAGGTTTCTGGACTATGGGTAGAATGATGTGATAACCTCTTCCATAAAATAAAGTAAGTTTATAGGTTACTACAAGTCATCAAAAAATGAAGGGCATTCAGTCCAGTTTAAAAATAACAATTTCATATTCATAGTAAGTAGGTACTGAATCATTGACAAGCAAAGTTAAAAGTTAAAATACTGAAATTATGGCTCTGAACAAGAAAATTTTTCCTACAGAACAGGATGAAAAATGGTTTAAAGAAAGGCAGCTGTAAGAGACACAAAATGGCAAGTTGGAACTCCAGGTAGACTCCTGATACAGTTGTTTCTTTCATTTCAGTAGCATTCAAAACTAAAAATTAAAGAGCATATGGTTACTAACAAGATTGCTAACAAGCTTTGGACATTCTATAAGAAAACTACTGTTGAGGAATACATTCAGTGCAGGTAGCTTAGTGTGCAGCTGTAGTGCCAGCTGCAGGATGAGCTCTGGGTGGTGAGAGGCCCAGACAAGAGGCCATGAATTGCCAATCCTCTGCACATAAAAGGGCACTGGGACCTGTGGTGCTGAGCAGACCAGATGAATGGACACTGAGAGACACGGCAGGAGCTGAGGACTCAGCTGGAAGACCACAGACTTTCACACACATAGATTTTGAGGGTATAAGAGCCCAGGGATTCCTTTGCTCGGGGTTACTCCTCGGGGACACCAGATAGAGGTGTTCCTGTGTTACTGTGACATGAATAAATTGCTTTAAGGATCAGGAGGTCTGAGATTCTGCTATGGGACACCTGGGGTCGAACTGGTAAGGAAACCTTGTCTGACTGTGTGAGTGTGGTATGCGTAGGAAGTCAAGTGGGGCACCCACTTGAGCTGCCTGCTGCAGCAGGACTCTCATTCTTAGCAGTTAAAGTCTCTGATGGTGGAATTGTGACTGCTACAGTGTCTCCTGTATGGTCAGACAGAGAAGTTTCCTTAACACTTACTAGAGTCAAAGTATTGTCTTTTTTACTTGAGGTTGACCACAGATATGAATATAGTATTCACAAAATCACAGAATCATAGATTCATAGAATCATTAAGGTTGGAAAAGACCTTTAAGATCAAGTACAACCCTCAATCCAACATCACCACCATGTTCACCATTAAACCATGTCCTCAAGTGCCACATCTACATGTCTTTTAAATACCCCCAGGAATGGTGACTCAACCTCTTCCCTAGACAGCTTGTTCCAATGTTTAACAAACCTCTCCATGAAGAAATTTTTCCTAATATCCTATCTAAACCTCCCCTGGTGACAACTTGAGGCTATTTCCTCTTGTCATCTCACTTGGTACTTGTGAGAAGAGACCAACCCCCACCTTGTTACAACATCCTTTCAGGTAGTCGCAGAGAGTGATAAGATTCCCTCTGAGCCTTCTTTTCTCCAGACTAAACAACCCCAGTTCTCTCACCCGCTTCTCAAAAGACTTGTGCTCCAACCCCTTCATCAGCTCTGCTGCCTCTCTCTGGACATGCTCCAGTACCTCAGTGTCTTTTTGGTACTGAGGGACCCAGAAGTGAACAGAGAATTTGAGTTGCTGCCTCACCAGTGCCAAGTACAGGAGAAGAATGACTTCCCTAATCCTGCTGCCCACACTATTCCTGATACGGGCCAGGATGCCATTGGCCTTCTTGGCCACCTGGGCATGCTGCTGGTACATGTTCAGCCCAGCTGTCGACCAGCACCAACAGGTCCTTTTCCACCGGGCAGTTTTCCAGCTACTCTGCCCCCAGCCTGTAGCACTGTATGAGGTTGTTGCAAATCAAGTGCAGGACCAGGCACTTGGCCTTCTTGAACCTCATGCAATTGGCCTCAGCCCATCAATCCAGCCCATCCAGATCCCTCTGTGAACACCACTGGTGAACACCACTGGTGACCCACCACCAACAGGATTTGACTTCATTCACACAGCTCTGGGTGGTGCATCTTTTGGGGATGCCCTGAAAGGTATAATGTCTCCCACTGACATTTAAAGTTTCATTTATCTCCTGCGCTGCTTGGATCCTTCTGCTTTCTATTGCTTCTTCTTTCTGGGGAAATGCCCCTATAGAAGGAAACTGTGAAGACACTATTCTTGGAAAGCTTTATCTGTGCAGAAAAATGAAGCAAGGAGGAACCCTCAGCTTCAATTTCCCAGTAAAAGTGTCTCCAGGTAAAACATTGACTTCATACAACCTTTCCCAAGGGGAAAATGGCTATTAGAATGGATTACCACACAGACAAATGTAATTTCCCTGCTGGATTATGAATCATGAACTAGTGGTTTATTTTCAGCCTAAATTATCAACTAATTATTATTTCTTAGGCAAGCAATAATTCCTTTCACGAGGAAAAGCCTTCAAAGGGAATATTTTTAATTGAGAGCACAAAAAGTTTAGAAATATAAAGCAAATCTCAGCTTGGTGCAAGCTTTCTCCCTTCTCTATGCAGGCCAGAGCCTCAAGGGTTTGGAAAGGCCTTGAACACAGAGATTTTCATTTACTCTTCTGCTGTAATACATTTAAAATGTACAGTTGCAAACTTGTCTAATTTGTATTTTGTGGACGGCACTCTGAAAGTGAAATGGTGACAGGCAAGATAAAATGGAAAGAGAGAGAAACAGCAGTGCTAGTAAAACTGAGGGAAACTCATAAGTGAAAACACAACTTACCCTGGAGAAAGGTAAAATATTTGATTTTAAGTTTGCAGATAGCATGGGCCAGGAGATATTCTGTGGAATTAATTCTGCAAATGAAACTGCTTTGGTATTTTTCACAAAGCAAGAAGAATGTAGATATTTTCCCAGATATTCATTTATAGTTCCATTCTAAAATACTGCACCAACTAGCCCTGAGAAGAAGCCAATTTGGACTGTGTGATTGGTGTGGGGGAGGAAAGATAATAGTCTCCTTCCTCCCTGCGAGCCACTAGCCTCTAAGCAGACAGCACCACCGGCTTTCTCTCAGAAGGCAGGAGACTGGAGCAATAATGGGAAGTCTGCCTGTTGGGTGTTAAAGTTTCCTGTTTCCCTGCTGTGTCAAGCAGAAATGTTAGAAAGACTCACATTAAGTAGAGCAGTTATCACTGTGGCTGTGTATGCAACATGGGGTAGATGTGCCTGCAGTACACCAGCAGCCTTGGGCTGGATCTCTGGAGGGCTGCCAGGTTGATGGTCCACCTAAGCCTCCTGCCCACAAAAATCACTGGATGAGCAGCAGAGTTTATTTGGGTCCTGTCTGAGTCTCCCTTGCCTGTCTGATCACAGAACTGAGTCAGGATGCAACCACACCCAGCTCTGGGAATGAAGTAGTAGAATAGGTATACCAAGAAATCATGACACTCAGGAAAGTACATCTCAGCAGAGCATGGCATAGCCAGCTTCATAATGCCATGGAGTCCTGAGGAGTACACATCACTTCCTCTAACCCCTCCAAAATTTACTTCTAACTCATCTGTCCTTCATCGTTATGCTTTGTGAAGCAAGGATCAAAGGAAATTATGCAGCTGCCTTTTTAGTTTGTTACAAAACAAGAATTCCAGGATTTTAATTTGATTTTAATAGTAGACCATAATTTCTTGGGCCAGTCCTGTCTGTTTATCTATCTTTGAACTTTATTAGTGTGCCTGAAATGTTGAGCTGTTTATCTACCTGGCTGATAACTCAAAATACCATGCAAGCAACACTGTATATGTTGATAAGGTTTTTTGAGTATTACTTCAGCTGTTGCACTGAGTTTCCCCAAAGGGAAAGTGGTGGTAGGGAATGGCAGAGGAGACAAAAAATAACAAAATTGTGTAATGTAAGTGAGATATGGGAAGCAATGGTATCACCAAACACTAGACCCTACTGGCATAACGGACTGAAAGTAAGAAAAACATTTTCAAAGTCAAAATAAAAACCAATGGAGGAAAACGCCTACTAAAAATAATGAGAAAACATTGCAAACTTTTGCTAAATTTTAACTAAGAATCAGAAATTGAATTGTAGAAGGTGCCCCTCATCTTTCAGATGTTGCATTTTAGCCATATAGGTTATTGTACAATAGTGGACCGGCATTCACTTGCATTTCTTTTAAACTCATTAATTATTTATGCCTTCTAGTTGTTTAACTAGATAGCTGTTAACATTGATAGTTGTTCAGAAAAAGGGAACTGTTTCAATTGACAATCTGTGCTAGTTCAATATAGTGGTATAAAATATCATTCTCTAAACAGTGCTTGTAACGGAATAAACATGTCTCTAGTCTCTAGTGCAGAGTTCATGGGAAAATATGCATTCAATATTAGGAAACCTATCTTCTAATCTAAAGAAGGTAGCTAAGGATATTTCTGTTGTATGTTCCCTTTGTCTGGCAAAGTGGCTCCTGTCCTCTTTCCTAAGGCTAATGCTACTGGCCCCGTGCTAACAGAGATATTAAGAGGTTTGCTCCTGGAGAGGAGCAAACTTAAATGCTTCAGGACATAAAAGCCACAGAGTTGTCACGGAGGTACGTGAAAACAACCTCACTCAGAGAACAAACTCAAATTCACAATTACAGCCAATGCCCAAAACTAACAAACAAGGGGAGGTCACCAACGGCAACACTCCAATGTAATTTAACTGGTTGGAGGTTCAGTGTACCCTCTCACTCCAAGGGGCACAGAGGATTGGATTGCTTCACCAAATGGCCGAAGCGTGACTCAGGATATCCAACAGAGAACAGTCACTTGCCTGGGGCAGTGGGTCGGGGAAAGTCTCCAGGGGTGCCCAGGGTCACCCTTCCATCACAGGGATGCTCCTCTGAGAGACATCACAGAATATGGGCTTGCAGTGGGGCCCACGGGCAGGTCAGGGCTCATGACCATATATGGGAATGGTCCAATTTCTACTTATCTTCACAACATCCAAGTTTTTGCAAGTTCCCAATTCCTGCCTTTGTTACAGGGCATTCAGTCCAACAGCGATGGCACCAGTCATGGCTGCCTGCACACTTCTGGCCCTGCTGCCCAGTTATTGACCACTAATCCTCAGCAGTCTGTAGGACATGTCAGCTTTGATGTATCACTTCCCTTAATGTGTTTTTTGGAATGCGCTGACGATAACACACACACATTTATCTTCATTGTTGCTGCTGGGAAATGTGAAGGTTGTCTGTAACAAGATTTTCCCATTTAGTTCGATAATTATGTTAGGGTTTTAAAGCACTCTGGGTTATCAGAAGGCAGCAACAAATCTCTAACCTAACAAATGCTATATGAATGAAGGCATTTTAACAAATGATATTTCAAAGCCCTTTTGCACGTTGCTGTAGAAATTTCATATACAGGGAATCAAACTCAATTCTCAGTAAAGATGACTGGTTTTAAGTCACAAATGTACATACTCAGTGCAACTGACTGCATGGAACAAGTAGTAACTTCTGATGAGAGCAGTGCTGGACACTGACTGACAGTCTGAATGATGACTGTGTGATCTCACTACGACTTCACTATGTGATGAGAAGGCTGTAATTCCAAATCCAGTACTTCTCTGGTGCAAAACACTGGTGGTAATACGTACAGCTCTTAGTTATAAAATAATTTTGGTCACTGAGCTGCAAATCAGTTCTACTGATTGCAGAGGAGCAATACTGCCTTACACTGAGACTCTGGTCCTGTCAACTTTTACATAAAATTAGATCAGCAGTCCTACTACACAGATTAAACTTTGCTATTAACTTCATTTATTCTCTGACTGACATTTTTTTCCTCACTCATTCAGACCTTAGGCAGTGCTGAGCTGTATTCGTTACTACAACTTAATTTACTGCAACTATGAAGGTCTTAGAGTCTTCCAATACTGCCTGTAGGACAAACTACAAATAAAACCGGCATTAAGATAGCATGCTTTGTTATCAGCAATAGACCCAAAACAGTCAATAGATAAGCAGGATAAAATTTGTATTGTGTATTATCATTAATAACAGCAAAAAGATATCACAGTTCCTAGTTTCACACCTCTTTCCGGAGAGAATTCAGATTTAGAATTTACTGGCCAGATAACTCTGCTCCTCTGTTATTTCCTGAGGTGAAGCCTGATTGCTGAGTTATGAGGATCTGTCTTCATTAATGACTATTTTATTTACCTTTTAATATTTCCATAAAAAATACTTGTATTAGTAGGGAAGTTCCTAGCACAGAACTATCACCTGTCCTTAATCAACCAGTATAGTTCTGACTAAAGAGATGCATATATTTCCTTCTCAGAATTGAGGGTCAAAACCATCATTTGCTTCAGTTTGTTGACAGGTCCTTCTTTACAAGAAAAGCTGAGTGCTTTGCCTTCATCAATTCAGTGTTAATTTTAACAGCTTCATGAGTAGCATCATTAACATCTTATGGATAGAAACTGAGGCATAGAGAAACAACTTATTTCAAATAAAACAGATAATATTTGAGTCATGCAGATTCAGCATCAGTAGAGGAAAAGGAGAATTTAAAAGGAAAAGGAGAACTTAAATTCCAAGTCTTAAGACTCATATTCAATCAGCATCAGTTTTAAGTTAGGGTTTCTTGTAGTGGTCTCTATGATAAATAACAGTTAGGAGCAGGGAAATAAGGTCATTGTTGAGGCATCAGTGTCCTATTTTTTTACCTATTGTTGGTAGGAAGCTCAGTGAACTATTTGAATTTTTGCCAGATTACCCATCTAAATGTATCATAGGGAAAATGCCTTCAGGAACGCAACCAGCTTTGAAGGCTCTGTTGCTGAGAGCCCATTGACCTTAGCAGCAGGACCATGTAACAAACAACCCAAATGAAAATAATTCTCAAGGATGTTTGGTCCTTTTCGTTTCAAGACACCCTTAAGAGAGTGTTAAGAAAGACCTACTGCTTATTTACCATTTCTTATCAGATGATAAAAAAATGATGATGACAAAAGTCTCTGAGGGCTTCTTCAGACAGCAGCAGGCTGATCTACTGCATCATAAGACTTCTGGTGGTGTGTGCGGAGGAAACATCTCATTTCTTACATCAACATCACTTTCACAGTAATCATTTCTCACCTTTCACAATTCTTGTCTGTGAATGTGTGAATTAACCCAGCACTACATAGAAAGTAAGAAAACAAAGTTTCAGAAACAGGTAAAAAGATGGACAGTACAGTGAAAGGTTAGGAAACGTAGTGATTTATAATGCGAGGAAAAGAAGCAAAAAACAGATTTACTGAGGAAAGTTATGAGAAGCTGGTAGCCAATGCTTGAAACAAGGAGATGGGATAAAGAAATCTGAGGTGGTGTTTCTCTCAGGAAGGAATACATGAGAAAACATAAGAGCAGCACCGGAGCTGACACAGTCCCCCAGGGACTGGCAACTGATCAGGAAAATTTTCAGTTGCCAGTATGTACCTAACATTAGCTAGTTTGGGTCTGAAAGCTGTTACCATATGCTGGCTGCTCACTGGTCTCTGTGATATGACTTAGTGTTCATAGTCCCCTTCCCAACAGAAGTGAGAGCATCACCAACATCACCCTTATCAAGGGAAGCTCTGTTGGCAGTCTCAGGGCACATTGACTGGATTATTCCTTCACATGAAACCTTAGGGCAGAGGGAGTGCAGGGACAGCTTTACCTTCTAGTTTGAAAAGCAGCAGTTGCTTCTTTTGTCTAGGATTTTTTAGTATCCACAGGTTTCATTTGCACACTTTGAGGTCATAGTACACATTTTAGAAGAGCTCTTCAATTCCTACTACAGATATTACTAGCAAATAATACAATTTAATATTACTAAGAAATACAATTAGTTTTTTTTACTAATTCTTACAAAGTAGTAAGTAATATTAGATATTAATAGAATGAAGTAGTTGAGAACTCTTAAAAATTTACTCCCCTATTCTGATTCTGCACTGACAGTCATTTTAGTCAGCAAGGCTTGTGCCACCCCAAGTCTTAGCATTCTCAGTTTTGTAGAAAATAATATACTCTGGTATATCTGATCCATGAGAAATGAATTCATTTTAGCTCCTTGCAGGCATGTATTGCTGAAATTCACCCTATTGACAATAATGACGAAAAAGGTTTTCCTTAAAAATATAGATGACAGATTTTACTTTGCAGTCTGTATATAAAGGCTTTCCTTAATTCCTACATTCATCAACGACTTTAGTACTGTGGAAGCTAGAGGTTTGATTCTTTTTACCTAAAAAGCCATTCTGAACATTATGCACTCAGAGGTTTGGTGTTATGAAATATCAGAGTTCTTTTTACTGTTCATACAATGAACAGGACATAAACAGTTTGAAAAAAAAAAACATAAATAGATTCTATTATACCTTAAGTAATCTTAATAATTTAAGTAACAGCTGGCCAGACAATATCGGAGGTAGTTACCAGGGAAAAAGAACATACAATGCTAAAGGGAATGTAGGTATTGCTGGGATCCCTAACTTTAATCTGAAAAGGACGTTTAAAAGTGCAGAAATCTGTTGCATTTTCCAGAACTATCAGAGACTTAAAACATCTTTGACCCCTTTCCCAGGGTTTTTGTGTTAACTGTATCCCTCCTTCATCACCTTTCCACACTCAGTGGAATTTAATTCATTAAGAATGAATTAAAAACATTTTGTGGGACTGACTACATGAGGAAGGTGACGCTTACAGGCAGATCCTCCAGCGGGACAGTAAAGCCAAAGAACAGAATGTATTTGAGGAAACTAATGAGGAGTGATTTCCCCCCAGATATTTGCTTTCAGCAGAAGCTCTGCTCCTTTACCTGTGGCACATGTTACAATTTTTTCTAAAATGACAGAACAAAGAAGAGGGAGCCACACATGATGGCCATGAGGCATTCTGGAAGCGGAAAGAGAGCGGGACTGGCCAAGCACTGGAGCTGACAGGAGTGAAAGGGTTATGTGGGAGAGCAGGTCCACCTCTCCTGGCAGTAACAAGCAGGACATCTTCTATTAGCTATAAAACTGGTCCCAACCAAAATGGCTGATAAAAGTGGGATTTTAGCTCCAGAGCTTTATTTCTATGACATGAATAATGTTCTATTTACATTATTATCAAAGGAAGGAAAGAGGAGGGGAAAGAAGGGGGGAAGGAAGAGAATGAAAGCAAATAAAGACATTGCTCTCTATCAAAGCAGTGCATGAAACTATTTTCCCCAGAATGACCATTATCATCACGGTCTTAAAGAGAACAGAATGTATGGCATGTAGAAAATAAATAACAAAATAAAGTAAGTAACCAGGCACTATTTATTTTTTCAGTGTAACTAATCAACTTCACAGCAGATACAGTAAAAACAATGCATTACAACTGCTTTACAAAGTTCAGTGTTGAAACTCTCTTGATTCTTATCAGTTTAAGAGACATCAGAGCACAAACATCTAAACTGTTCATTTTGCACAGAACACGTAGTATTCAATGATGAGTTTTTAATTTATTTTTATTTTTTAAGACTATGGCTTTCAGATTTTTACATTTAGAAGATTACAGATTACATCTCAGAAACATCTGTATGAACCATGCACCAGGGTGCAAGCCCATTTCCATTCAACGCACAAGGACTAGTGCAACATTTACATGAAAATTCAATAGACATCAACATTCACATTAATGAACTCTAAAACCTATCCATCAAACCACTGTGAGTCTTCTCCTGGTACGAGATTTCTGAAATTTTGGTTTTCTTCTAGAAATCCTTATAATCCGGCTCTCTCCCATAATCTTACTTCAGAAATTCTGTTTCCAAAGCCTTGTGCAACCAAGCCCCTTCTGATAATGAGTGCCACGAGCACTTTCTTTCTGAGCCTCTTAATATTATTTCTGTTATCAGTCTCAAAGCCTCATTTTACCTCTACTAAAATCACCTTTTAGCAACTGATGGACTATTCTACATGAGTTATACTGCTGAAAACAAAACAAAACCAAACCCAAACAACCACAGAGTGAAATCCCTCCATTTGTTTTACATCTCCCCAGCTCTCAAGAAACTTAAGAAAATAAATTGAAAAATCCCACAAAAGGCTACGAATTTCTAGCCTTGAACCATATTTGAACTTTCTGCACTATTCTTTAGCAATCTAGTTTATTTAAAACCTTATCAGTTATGCCTAGTTACTCAGTTTTGGAGTGCTCTAAACCAAAAGCTCAAGGGATAATTTTTAGAAAGGGTTAAATATTTGAAAAGTAGGTCTTTTTCATTCATGTCTTAAACTGCACAAAAGAAAATGAGGCATCAAAAAACTAAGAGTATACTAAGAAATGTTAAACTCTGAGTCAATCTTTTATCATGGTACCAACAGAGTTCTGAAAATATAAAGCAGAATCGACCTACTCTGCAAATGCAATCACAGCAACTTCCTCAGCACTAAAGAAATTTGCTTCTACCAATATATAGGTGTGTGTATATATATATATATATATATATATATAAATCAACTGAGGATATTTTTACTTACCTTTAGTGATAACAATGTCTATCTCAACCACAGCATTTGTATTCTTTCTTCCTCAGTAAAAAGGAGTTAAATTAAAAATGAATCTACAAGACCCATCAAATGGAGCCATAATTATTTCAGGCTTCTGAATCACTTCTACATTCTTACTGTGCAAATTTAAATGTTTTTTTTAGGACCATTGTGGTCACATTTAGAACACAATTTTTATGGGGGGGTGGAAGCTTGTTAAAATGACAATCAGAAGCTGATGTATATATAAAAGTTTTTATATCTTGCTTTCCAGTCTACATATGGATATATATACGTATGTCATTGTCATTGCCATTATAATTTCTATCACACTCACAAAGTCTTATATATATAGGATTTAGCCAAGAACATCATCTGTTTATCACCTCTGAAGTCTTCTGGTTCAGCCATGCTTATTAATATTGTTGTCAAATATAAAAATGTTGATATCAGTGTTTCACTCTAACCAAGCACACAGATACTGTCAAAACTGAGAAGCAGGTAACAATCAATTTGATACCTAAAAATGCTTTAGTTTTGGTACTGCACACAAAAGATTGTATTTTAGGAGAAGCTGAAGAAGCCATGGCTTAATCACATTAAAATCCTGTGAGGGTACCTCGCTGTTTCTAGGTAATTGAATATAATAATGGATGGCTACATTCCAAGGCTATTGGAAAAGTACCAAATAACTGAATAGAACTGTAAATATCAGCACACTTATAATAATAATATTAGCCCAGTTGAGGAGGTTTCTGGAAGGAAAACTGAAATGGAAGAATAAATTTGCATCAATATCATGTATTTTATATATAAACCTTAGAAGCTGCACAGAGAGTTACAAAACTTATCTTAATGTTCTGTATTTCTTGCAGTAAGTTATCCACAAGGGCATTAATAAATAACTTCAAAAGGAACACTGATGCATAATATTGTAACATTGTCCACTGGTGCCAAAACACTATCAAATTAAATGCATTGCATGAATGTTCACTTAGGCAGTTAAAAAATACCAGCATTTTTTAAAATACTGAATGAAAAAAAAAATGTATTAGTAAGGGGCAAAGTCTGAGTCACTGAAACACTGTGTGAACTGTAGATGCCAAGACAGAGATTTGCATTAGGAGTATATTTGAATACTGGAAATTCAATATAATAAATACTGAGACACATAACAAATCAACAAGTGTTATTTTTGAAGGATATTTCTCTAAATTCTGGGTTTAGACCATGAATTTTAATTGTTTATAAAATGTCAATGAAGGGGAATACAAACTATAGCAGCGTTATTTGTTTAATTGAAATGGTAATTAAAAATAAATATTAGATTTTTCAGTATAAGAATCACCATGAGGTTGCCAGATTCTGATTCCTCATTTTCATTTAAGGAAGTATTTATATTCTATAGCAACTGAAACTGTATTTAAAGGTAAAATGACGTAACCTTTCATTTCAGACAAAAAGTCTAAGCATTCACAGTGGACGAGAGTGAGAAAGATAAAGGATACTGTGAAGATGCAAAAATCATTAAAGCTTTTTTTAATGACTAAAGCATGAACACAGATTGTATACTAATACTGGGCCTATGAATATACAAATGTCCACATTAATCTGCCTTGGAAAATCTGAGCCCTAGGGCAAGTGCCTTCATTGTTACTGCTCCTATGTCATCAGGAGGCAGAGGGACTAACATGACTTTGCCTGTTTAAAATTACCATCATCTATTTTCTATGTATTTCATAAGTCAAAAGACTCCCATATACCATCTTCCTAAGAAGGAAAAACAATTTAAGGGGAAATATATACCTGAAGTGAAATAATGACTCATCCTCATTTCCTACCCACAGTGACAGTTTTGGGGTTTGTTTAGAAATATTTAATTGGCAAAAGTAATTTATCTTCTGTTCAGGCAGTACTGGTCATTGCTGTTAACAGAATTTAACCTTCTGAAGTCTAAATGACAAAGGAATCCCAATGACACCCTACAGTGCCTTTTCAGCAGGATCAACTGAAAATCACTTTTCCAATGTTTGGCAGCAAGACATCTCCTACCTGCAATGCCTGGACAAGGAAACTTCAAGAAGAAACCTTTCTTTTTGAATTCAGCAAGGCTCAGACCCTTATGGTAAAGATCATTCTGTGAAGCCAGAAACACATAAAAGAATTGCTTCCAACCTGAAACATTTTTGAGTCTCAGGTAGGCATGCAGCGATGTATGGAAAAGTAGCTTCTACAAAGAATTACAAAAGAGAAGCCTTATTACTGCAAGCAGAGTTTCATCCCTCTCGATTCTGTCAGATAGTGGGACTCAGCCTCTGTTGTCAGTAGCAAAATTGTCCTCATTTACACATGCCACACACCTACTCTTCTGAACCTCTTTTTTCTTGACTAAGAAAAGGAACTGAGAAAGAACAAGGTAGAACAGTTTACAGGTCATCTTACATCCCCGTAGTTCTCCTCACACAGCTCAAGTGATGTTGATGTACCATAAGCAAAATCTGCAGGCAAAGCACGTTTTGTCAGTGGGAAGGGGAATGAGAATTTTACGTATCTTTTTTCCCCCTTAAAATACCATGAAGCTTTTACAGTTTTTTTAGAAACAATATATTGCTAGTGAACAAGACCCATCGGTGGTAAAAAGGGCTATATCACTTTTAGCCACTCTCCTGTCTCCTAAGATTTCCTCTAAAGCCTTTGTTAGTTCTCTGGCTTTCCCAGTGAGATTTACCAGTAAGTAAAATCAAAAGTTTATTATTTACTGACTTTTCACTAGCATTGTAACAGATCCAAAAGGCAGCTCAAGAACCACAATACTGAGCCCTATTACACGATTTAGAGACCTTGCCCAGGAGTGCAACCAAAACTCTTCTCCTATACTCTACATGGGGAACACCTCAGAGCTTCATAGCAGGACAATCATCTCAATGAATCTGTTCCTGTGCAAAGACAAACATTAAGGACAGGGATGCTTTTCCATCCTTCTGGAAATAACAGCACAGATCCATCTTCTGAAGGGAAGCACATACCCTGTTTCAAATTACAGTCTCTCAGGCAGAAATCACCCTTTTAACCAGAAACTGTTACCAATCTCCCTGGGGTACACCAGCTATCCTAGTTCATGCCTGGCATGATCATAATCCACCTTACCCACTCTCTGATTCAATGACTGAAAGCAGTCTGAGACAAGTTTCCACTCCCAAATTTTTTTAGCCCTCAAAGGGACTTACAGCAGTGTAGACACCTGGGTACTAGGTCTTTCTGAGAATTAGTACTCCTTAATTTTAAAAATAGTTTATCATTAATAAAAAAAGGAGGAAAAAAGATGATCTTTTGCTGATCTAACCTGATCTCTGTTTTTCTGTCTGACATTATGATCACTCAAGACAACTTTTTATTCCTCATTCAGTCTGTAATTAATGTATAGGAAATGCACAGTATTTTCTTCTTTTTTTTTTAATATTAAAAGTACTTAATTATGTTGCAGGGAAATCAAGAGCATTATCACAAATTCCACTGAGAAATCTATTAACTAAATATAACTCACTCAGTTCCATGCAACTTGATTCTGGGATCACTGCCACCATCAATCTTTACCTCATCCCATCTTTTCCTTCCTTCCTCACCAGTTTTCAGAGCAGATTTTCAGCTGAATGAAATATGCCTATCATAAGAAGGCACCCTTTTGCCTCTAGCTGCAAGCTCCCATCACCTGTCTTGGAGCAAAATTTCGTCATAGTCTTGCAGCTTCAGTCAGATGATCCCACCAATCTGGCTGAAACACTAACTTACTAAGATGATTTTTCAGGTTTTGATTCATCTGGCAACACAGCATTAGAACTACTGTTTCTGATAGAAATGAATCAGAAGCCAGAGATCACTTTCCTCAATTTGAACCACTTGGGCAGCAAATCCACGGCATGAACCAATGCAAAGGCCTTTTCTACAGCCTGGAGACTATTCTACCTCTCTGTCTAAGTCAGTCTCTCCCCCCTGTCAGCAAATTCATTGGGGCATGTGGACATCACTGAGCTCTTTCAGGAATGAAAGCACAGTAATTATTTCTAATTCCTGGCTTTTTGTTTTTCAGTTGAGGAATTCTACATTAGTTTCTATTTTCTGTATCTATTATAATGACTAAAAAATACAGTATTGGTTCACAAACATAAAAGATCATATCTAATGTATAACTGAAACTACAATCAATTTTTAAAAATAATTACATTAACAATCAATTTTTTAAAAAATTTATTTGCCCTAGTTCTCAGCTATTTGGAAACAGTAAACTGAAATGATGACCAATTGTATTTCTCAATACAATTGAGAAAACATGTTTTACTTTAGGCAAATAGATATTTAAATCCAGACTCCTCCTGTTGGGTTTTCAATTGTAAGGTTAAAGGTGTTCACAAATTACAAAACACACTTCATATATCAATTTTAAACAACTGTTTTTACTATCATACCAGATAAACAACAGAAAATTATAAAAATCATGTTGGAGGTGATTCTCCTTCAAAGTCTTACACAATCCCATATCTCTGAATGTCAGAAAACTGGATAAGGTTAAAGTCTTTGAAGCATATCAACATGTGAATATAAAATGCGTTACCCAGATCTCATGCTTTGGTTGCACTGCCACTGCATAAAACAGATTCATTCAGACACAAAAGACATGCACTGAAGATCAGTGAGGTACAATCATAGACAGAACCTTACCAAAAAATAACACGCTGATCTGTACTCACTACTTAAACAGACAAGTGGTAAACACTAATACAGAAATATCAAGGAAAAATCTCTTTTTTGAAAAATACATTTCAAGAAATGCCTAAGATAGGTGCAGTATAAAACAGCTTCCCCAGAATTTTTCGCCTCTCTACCTTTATGGCAATTTCTCCTCTTAAGTCCCCCTCTTTCAGTGAGAAAATCTCTTACTGAAAAAGGCTCTGGTTCACATCCTTAGTGTTCAATTATTTAAGCTACTGAACACTCATTATTGAAATTAGTGCAAATTAAGCATGTGTTAATGGCCTCAATTCACGATAGCATCACTATTTATGACAGTACATAAGCACTCAGTTTTCTGAATTCTGGTCTAATAACAGTACTGACTAGGACTAGGTTTAAGCATGTGCTTATGCAATGATGGTCAGAATAATATGACTCCAAAATACTATGATCCCAGCTAACAGTAAACAAACTTTTATCTGCGTAAGTTTGAAAAATGATTGCAGCATCTAGGTCCAAGTAATTATACTGTCTCTTCCTTGCCATTTTTTTGAGTATTACTTAGATTTCTGGGAATCAAGTGCTTACATGCAGATTAGAAAGAAAACACATAGGACTAAAATAACACATTTATTACATGCCATGTTACAGTTCACTACATTCCGTTTCTATTTGCACTCACAGTACTATGGGAAACTAAAATTATTTCATCAGAAACAAATGAAGTACACAGAAAAGTTTGTCAATAGACAGAAGCAAGTGTATCCATAAGCCAAACAGCCATAACATTCAATAGGTTTAATACTCCATTACATTGTTTCATAGAAATTAGAGATGAAAGGCTTCTTATCCATCCCTTGCCAATTCTGGATGTTTTCTGTTCTCCAATTCAGTCACTGGAGGCTGACTGGCAACTGACAACCACATGAATAGAAAAAGCTAACTAGATGTGCCAGAGGAGAGCAGGCTGTGAAATCTGTATTTCCTCTTGTGAAGTGCCAAGTTCTTTCAAGTTTCTTTTGTTTAAAGGTGAATTAATAAAACTCAGAGGCTCACAAAATCTATATCTTGTATTGTGTAGCAAGCTGACTACTTTTCAAGTACACATCCAACATGCTGCTGATGCCACCTTCATACCTCCTACAGAAGAATGTGTTTAATGTGCTGTAAAAAAGCATCAAATTACATTATGGAATTAAAACTGACATGTTTCCATTGGACTGAACATTTTCTGAAAGTGAGACTCTAAAAACCAATAAATTATAGCAAATTAGAGCTGATAATCATGCCACATTGCTATGCTTAGTCTACCAGTCAGAAGTTGGTACTCAGAAAGGTCAGCCATCCTTGAGAGTGGGCCTTCAGATTCTCCCAACCACTCCTATATTTCATCAGCGAAATACTGAAATAAAGTTTTCATTAAAATTGGATCTTCTTTCACACTTCTTTTCAGTATGACTGCACAGTCTTGCATTTTCTATTACACTTTGGGGCTGAACACCACAGTAGCGTTTCCTCTGAAATGCGTATTGCATATCATATCTTATTATGCCTGGTACAAACTAGAATATAAATATACATTAATCTTTTCTGAGAAATTCAGAGGAGGGAGCACATTTAACAGAAATATTGGGAGTGGGCTTTTCATGTAACATTTTCTATTCTTAGCTATTAATCATGTCTTTATCTTTAGTACTGAACATCCTTACCTACAGCCAAATGCTAATCCCATTAATCCTCTTTAAAGATCTGTAAGGTCTTCGGTGTAATGCTGACTTTTAGTTAATGCATATCTTCATTTTACAGTGATTTTTGCAAGCTCACTTGAGACTTGGTTTCTTTTTGAGAATGGAGGAAAGACTGCACTTTTCCATAATGAAGACAATGGATTTAGAAATAGAAATGAGATACCAAATGCTGCCAGTCAGCAAGTCAACACAGAGAAGGCAGTCCAGAAAGGCTACTACTGAAGAATTGCTACCAAAGTGATGAAAAGCTCTGACCACAGAAAGGATGAAGAACTGGTCCTATGATTTTTTGGGGGGATGCATCAATGGAGAAGGATCTGCAATGAATAAGGATATTTTAACTCCCTCTCCATAACATGACTTATCCATGAGAAACAAACTAATACCAAGAAGGTAATTACTCAGCAATCCATACCACAGGCTCAGTAAATTAATACCACTTGGCTTTGGCTCAGTGAGCAGCATATGCAGTAACAAACAGAATCATACTATATGCACAGTGGAGCAGATCACACACTACACTCTCAAGACTGGAGATTTAACACAGTGGCTTTGAGTACAGTGACTACAATGCTGTTACAGGTTTTCCAAACTCTGCTGATACAAATTCTGCCAAAAGTAGAGGTATGCATTTTTCTCTGGCACTGAGTATGAATCAGACAAATGAGAGGATGTGAAGAGTTCTGTGTTTAATGCTCAGAATCTCAGCCAACACCAGTCTGTTTTCCATTAAATCAGCAAGAATGGCAGCCGGGTAAGAATTTTTGAAAGTTGTAGCCCTCTCAGACAACTTCCGGGAACTCACAACAGTGAAGTAACAGGAAATTAAGCACAGACATAAACATAATCTAAGGCTGAAAGCCAAAAGCCTCTATCAACAGTCAGGATAAGACAAGCTCAGAATTACCCTTGGGTGTTTTGATATATCCATTTCTTGCTGCTCTAACATTTGCATTCTGTATAAATCTGAATTGATTAATTATGACTTAATCATGCTTTTTAAAATACTGCAGATTGAAAAGGGAAATGTTACATTTCAACTTTTTAAAAAATCAGGGATTAATAAAATCATCACCTTATGGATGAAATGGATGAGACTAACTAATCCCACTTTATTAAGGCTTTCTTTGTAAAGGTGTAAGAGATGCTACAAAAATCCTTCTGCATTATCGTTAAGGATTAAAACTGAAAGCTTATGTAGAACTGTCCAGTTAAATAACATAGCCTCTTGACTCTGCATTTTCTTATAGCTGGAAAAAACTGTGTGTATGTGTGTTAAGGAAAGATAAATCTTATTTTTAAATTTTCTCTTCAAAATACCACTATCAGTTCTGTAGTTGATCACAAGAGGGAGACTACATCATCATATTTCCTCTCATTGTTTCGAATTTTTAAAGCATTATAATTTAAGTAATTTTGGACCAACTCTAATCTTTGATTGCTCAGTTAAAAGTATTAATGACTATTCAATTAGAATTTTTTTCTGAGTTTGTCAAATCTGAAATTTATAGATAAAGATAGCCAATCCAATAAACAAGATTGAATAATGCAAAGGCAGTAGGAAAGAATATTCGAGAATAGGAGTCAATTTTTGCAATACGGATGTGTATTCTTCCTTCTCGCCAAGATCCTGTGCGGCAGTCTTCAAAACAACAAAAGAAGCTAGCACAGTCTTTTCCTTCAAGGCACTCATATCCATAATCATCATCACGTTCAGGGAGATGATTAATGTTATTAATTGGAATTAGTGTTGATCCAGGTCGAACAGCGATTGCAGGTGGTTTCTTAAGAAAAAAAAAAAAAAAGGAAAATACAGTTTTGTGCATTTTTATCCTCATATTAAATAATAGCATAGGTTTTCCACAGCATCATAATCATGCTCAGTACAATATACAGAAATTCTAATATACAGAAATTCTAGTATTAAAGAAAACAGCAAATTATGAACTGCTGTATATAATTAGCTCATGAAGGCAAAAGATCATGAATGATTTTCACCTGCCACAGTGAAAACTGGGTTGTGCTGTAATTTGGGAATAGTAGATAATTAGTTACATAGACAGAGTTAGTTGATCCCATCTATAAAACACAGAAAAACATTTTGAAGTCAGTCACTGCTTGACAATTGGGTCACAAGTCCACAAGCTATCTATAATCATCACTACCAAAGGAATGATGGTCCTCCTATCATTTGGAATGTTTGGAATGAGACTGAATATGTTTCTGGAAACTACATTTTCAAAAACAGAAAAAAGCTAATGGGATAGGTACAGCACCAGTGGTGAAGTTTAACAGACTGAAACACATAAGGCTATGTCATCTAATCCTCTGATGTTACATCCTTAAACAATATTCCCCTACCTTTATAATCCAAGACACAAGTCCTTAAGAGAATGTCACTCAAGTCACGGAAACTGATTAGTTCAGCTCTTAATTCTTACTTTCGTTTTTCTGTGGGCACAACAACCCTCTTGCAATCTGACAAAAACAGTGTAATAGATGTTAATAATTCTTATAGAAAAAAATCTGAGTGCCTTATTACCAAGTACATACAGTGTTTGCTATTCCCTTTCTTGTGACTTTTGCCTTTCCATCTTCCTTTTACATCCACTAACACAACCCTCCTTTCCCTCTTTTATTATTTTGTTTCTACACAGTCCTTTACTTATCATCCGTGTTTTCCTGAATGTTTCAGAAGACATTCTCTTTCTCTATCCTTTTCTTTCCTCTTTCTAAATCTCATGACCTTTTCAAGCTACTCCATAATCCTCTTCCTTTCAACTTTCCTCCCCCTTTCCCTGCCCCATCTTTGGTATGTCTTCTAAAATCTTCAGACCAAAGAGAGGGGTTACAATAACATTACTCTTACCCTGTCTTTCTCTTTTCTACCATCTTCATATTTTGTCATGTAAGGAATAAATACAGCAGGAAAGGATGCAGTGAGAAGATCTAACTGGGTATTTAAGTGTAAAGAATAAGTTCTCTTAACCAATTACACGATAGGCAATGCAAATCTATGAAAAAATATGAAAAGTGGGAAGCCACATAATTTAGCTTCTTGATACACTTCATATCTGCTGTCTCACTTCATGAGAATTGCTTTGGCCAGTACACAGATCTCTATACATTGTTAAGGAGGCATTCTATTACTGCATGGGCATTTTACCCAGCATCTCAAGGGATGATGTTAATGCAGTGCAGTATCCACCACGTTTTCAAACAGCATTATTTAATAAGTGTCTTCACCAAAGAAAATTTCACACAGACTGCTGCTTCAATACTTATTAGACATGATGACCTAGGGAGCTAATTATCATTCTAAAGGACCTCATTATTCTTTTCAGTTATGATAAAATACTGACAATACTAACAAACAGGAGTTACATACTTCTATCCTAATTTTAGGTATTGCAAACAGGGCTTACATTTATAAAACATAAAAAGTAAGTTGAATTTTTTTTTTACTGAAAAAATTATTATTCTATTGAAGACAAATAGGGAAAGATGCTTATTTCTGATTCACACCTACTCTGGCATTACAAGAATTTTTTGACTGTTTGTTCTGCCCATGTAAGATTCATGGCATGAGTTGTTTCTACAGCTGGGGTAAAACAGGAATCCCCAACTCAGAAACACCATGGGAGAAGGAAAAAATTACAGTACTGCTTGTCATTTCTCATGTCACCTGCACAGACTGAAGGTGGCTACTGAATTACAGGTTTGAAGAGGTAGCTTGAGAGTGACTGACATGGTCATGTTATAGGCTTAACTACCTAGAGGAAATATATAAAATGCATGTAAGGAAGAGGCAATGTGAGTGAAAAGAAGAAAAAAGACCTCACAAGAAAATGACTCTACGTCTATTGGCAGAGACTTAAAAAAAAAAACAAACAAAAAAACACCCACAGTACGTAGATACAGTAATACATGCTGATTTTTTATGTACATGCCTACTGACATTGTAGATAAAACATCATGTATCATGGTAAGAATTTATAATCCATTCTGATAGGATCAAACCACAATTATTCTGCAATAACACTAATACATGTACAAAAGAAAGCTATTGTCTGTGGAGATCAGCTAAGGTGATGCATTCACTTCGGCTGAAATGATGATCAGAACAAGATCCACAACTAATTAAGTTTAATCTTTCCTGCCCAAACTCATTATCTTTACTAATGTGAATTTGCATAAGCCAATTCATACTACCTTTCTTGAATGATGCCAACACATATGTTCTAAGATAAAACTGCTGTAATCATTTGTAAAATCTCACCATTTTTTTCACAAGATCATTTATTGTGCCTTATTGGTATTAGTTTCTAGAATAATAGGCTTTTATTGCATTTTGCAGTAGAAATAGAAGATCTATACAAGGCAGGTTTTCCAAGCAAAAAACACCTGTAAATGAGAACTTTTCAAAAGAAATTAAACAGACTTTTTAAATTAAATTGTTTCTTTGACTTACAAACCCAAAACTACAAGAGAAAAAGAATTAATAGAAGTCTTTGACAAAAGTAAAGGGGAATGAAATAAGTAAAGGATTTGTAATTGTATGACTTCCCATTAACTAATCAGATGGCTTCTTTATTTGTTTTATTTGGAACAAGAAATTTTATGGTTTTTTATAAAACATCACCAAAACCCCCCTATTTACCAAATTAGAATCCTTGCATCTAAGTATATTAACTTTAATTCTTTCTTTTTTTAGCGTAATTTCTGTATCTAGTATGGTCTCATAGCCATAACATGCTGGAACATGTTTAAAGTATTCTGTGTGAAAAGATTTTTTTTTCAAATACTTAGAAATAAAAAGCATGCTTTAAGAACCCAGTAAACCACAACTAAACAGTATTTTGAGCATTATATTGCTAATTTTAGTCTTAGTTCAAAATCCAGCTATTTATTCAATAAATTTCATAGTTTCTATCTCATCATAACTCTACATTTCAAATTTTCATATGCACTGGAAATATCAAAGCACTTGGCAGATTATTGCACTAATGGCTGATGTGTGAACAGATTCTGGAAAGTGTCATTACTCCATTCAAATGAGTGTACTTGCAAATTACTTCAAAGTCTTTTGATTTGTCAGCAGCTGATCTTTAATATCTCCCTGATTTGTGTAAACCAATACTTCCTCCCATCTTCCTCTTCTCTGTGTTGTGCATGCTGAAAGTAGACCTATTCAGCATTGTGTTCACTGAGTGTTGTTGAGACCTCATGGCAACAGCAACCTGAAATTGAATCTGCCGTGCTAACGCTGGGAAGCCCCCACATTCTTCAGCCTCTGTTACCTTTTACCATCATTGCTCAGCTGCGGCCCTTGCCAAAGCCTCTGTTCTGCCCCTTCCATTGTGCTCACATTTGTTTGTACCACTAACAGGAAGGAGGTTTGAGGTTTCCATTTTCCTGTTCTCTTGTCTGTGCTGGATTCCCTGAGGATCACAGCAATGTCTGAACAAGGCAGCACAGGGCAGTACTAACCCTTCACCAGTAGCCTTGTCCTAAAAACACAGCTAATCCACTTTGATTAGCTCACCATATGAAACCTAAGGGCTCTCATTTCCCTGGCATTAAGCCCTAGCAGCCCCTCAGTGCATCCATAAGAGTTTCCCACAACAGAGCTGCTCAGAATGAGTGCACCAGTTCTTCCTGACAGGAGTTGCAGAATGGATATAGCATAATAGGAGTTTTGTATTTCTATATCCGGGCTTCTGTAATTTCAAATCAATTTCTGTTTCATCTTACACAGGTGGTATTCAGCCTTCATCCAGAAAAGACAACTAGCATTATGATTCATCTATGCTCCTGCTTGCTTTGATGGAAATGATCTGGAAGGGGGATTTACAGCATTGTCCTTGTTCTTATTCTCTCTGTAAAATGACTACAACCAATCCTCAGATATTAAGACTAACGTTCAAATGCATAAGCTATTTAATGGACTTATCTCCATGTTTTCTTAGTTTAAAGACTACCTTTAAATATTTGTACTAGCTCCTGACAATAGATTCTTTGGAAATTCCAGTATCCTTACTGCAGAAACAGAAAGCCTCTTAAAACTGAATGATGCTTGATCCTGAGACTTGTGGGGATTTACACCATATGAACATCAACTTGTAAAAGCAGAAAGTTCATTTAACCAGGAAGAAACATGGAAGCAAATTTTTAAAAGAGTTAAGGTAGAATTTCTCTAGTGGAAGGAAGCCAGAATACTGACCAATAATAAGCATTTTTTCCTTTGCAAACCTTTCTAAGACCCAAGTTAGGTGATGCAGATCCAAAGAAATCCTCACACCTTCAGTCCATTTACATTATCTTTACTGCTACAGTCTTTTCTCTGGTTCATTGCCAGGTGCTGTTTTTAGAAGCTCTGTGCCCAGACAGAACCATCTCCATGGGCACAAGCCCCATGGGCAGCTCTAGAAGCAACAAGGGCATGGAGTATTATATCAAACTGCTCTCCATCTTAGGCTGATGTGTTCCCATTCACATAAGAGTGAAATGTTTTAAAACTCTTGCTCATTAGTAGTATTTACAGAAAATAAGTACAAACCCCCAACTGTAAAAAAATTACAAAATAAATATTAGTGTTAATTATCTTTGAAGGTTAGCTTTTCTACTCAAGAACCAGTCTCTCCAAAATGAATGCTGCAACAAGAAGCATTCTGTATTTCTTTTTTTTTTTTCTTGTTCAACTAAACTTACTGATGGCTTAGATTTTGCCTTCTTTTGTTTTCCTTTGTCCCCTTTTCTATTGCTGGTAAAGTAATGCAAGGTGCCATATTCCATCAAGGCAGCAAACACAAAAATGAAACAAACTGAGACAAAAAGGTCCATTGCTGTCACATAGGAAACCTTTGGGAGTGACTTTCTGGCAATTGTACTCAGTGTTGTCATGGTCAGCACCGTTGTGATGCCTGTTTGAGAAAGAAAGAGAGAAAAAAAAGCAGGAAGAGGAAATGTATAAGTAATCCAATCATAGTGTAAGAAAAAAAATCATTAAATTAGCCCTTAATTCATTGATGAGGCATATAGGAACTGAGCCACGGCAGGGTTCATCACTGATTACACCCACATGAATCGATACTATTGCAAGAAGCCATCCCTATGGATCCAACAGCCACCATGGGATCATAGAGAAGGCAGCACATTTCACCTTACCTTTAAATCCCTCCTATGTTTGACATACACTGAATAAACAGTGATATTGAGAAAGTTTGTGCAATTTTATAAATCTGTCATACAATGTACATATAAAACAAATACAATAGAAAAACAGGTACAAATAAGCACATATTTTACAAACACAAGAAAGAACTTTAGCTTTTGAAAGATTAAAAGGTAAAAAAGGATGCATTCAGAAAAAAAGGTGCATTAATTTTTAATGATTTCAAACTACTGGTAAACATAAGAAAAATGTTTTCAATTGTTTGCTTCTGACATGTAGTAGATAAAATTAGATGACCTTCATGGCCTTTCTGGTATCATAGATACCAGTTAATAGATATGTTTTCAATACTCTGTCTTAAGTAATAGAAAATGTTTTCCTTCATTCACTTACATACAAGTTAATTAAAAGAACCAGCTAGCTTTAATAACAATATGTTCAAAATCTCGACTATGCCGCTCTTCACTGGTTTAGCATTTATAAGGTGTTAACACTGTCTTCTTATATTTGTTTTTTCAGGCAAATGCAAAGCCTTTTTCATAATAGTCCAAAATTAGGATGTGACCTTTCCTTTGGAAAGCAATACTTGAACACACAAATTTGTTATTTAAATGCACAGGATTATTAAAAAATAATGCATTACACCAGTCTATGGCTGTCTATGGCTTATAAATCAAAGCACGGAATCAGTGGTCGCTATGGTCGCTACTCCTGCAGCAGGAAGGCAGCAGTGATTTTGCAACAGATTTCCCAGTGAAATTACATGCCTAAAAGGGCAAACAGACAACCACAGTTCTTCAAAAGTCCTTCACTCCCACTAGATACTTTGGAAATCAATTAGGCATTTCTCTATGTGTTTAAATACCTAAATACCTTTAATCATCCCAAATCCTTAGCTTTGGGAAACCACAATCTGCCAGGATCTTTCAACATATATGGAAGAAAAAGGCCCAAGCCTTTACACTGTGCCAGACCCCAGCACAGCATCCAGGGGAAAAGTGACACCCACCATTCCCTATTACCAACTTCTCTTCAGAGAAGACAAAAAGAGATGTGGATTTTCCCAGTCCACTCTGCTATGTGAAAGGCATATATGGGGGCTGTCACAGAGAACAAACCTTCAATAGCACAACAGATCTTGCTTAGTTTTGCCTTTCTTGTCTTAATTTCTCAGTCTTTTTCTATAAAATTGTGTCTATTTGACAAGTACTCTTTTTCTCCTTCACCAGAACATTTGCACGGGAGAAAAGTCATCCTACAATCTGTCAAACTATGGCTTTTGCATGTTCACACAGAAGGAGCTCAGAGTTACCTGCAGGGAGCTGTAAATAAGACATTGCAAACGTTTGTAGTTCATCTCAAGTAGATGAAGGTTAGTACTGCTGAAGTGAGAGCTTGAAAACTTCAGCTAAACCATGATATCAAAGGCAAATTTTCTAGGTTCATGGCATATAAAAAGTACTCTGTAAAAAGAACAAACTGGATACAGAACTAGCAAGATACCAGTACAACAGTTTTTCCTGTTATACCTAGTGTCTTCTAGCTAGTCAGAACCCACAATGATGTCCAATGATTAGTTAGTCAAAGAAATCTGATAAGAGATTTCTACATCGAGGTCTAAAACTAACAAAAGTTAGTTTCACTTATTTATTTAAAACTTTGGGGTCTCTTCACTATACTTTGCAGCACTTCTGAATAACAAAATTAGGAACCAAGACTTATATTTTTTCCCCTCACCTTTTCATTAGGTTACTGAGCCACGCTCATTTCTGTTTACTTTCTTTCTTGACTCATTAATCTTGCAGGCTTGTAGGTGGTCCATTTTCAGTGGGAAAGGCAGGGAGTTAAAGCCTGGACTCACCTTTCTGGTAGTAAATGATCCTAAAAGGTGTGAATGGTGTGTTCACAATGCTAAATGAATAATGATATAATGCATAATAATAATGAAAAATTAACTCACATCTCTCACTTCCTAAGATACACTCTCAGCTCTTGATCTTTCTCCCAAAATAGGTCATACTGCTGTCACCAGTTTTACTATAAGCATCTGTCACTTCTAAACTCAAAGTTGCTAATGTACATCGTGTGCATTCCATGCACCACGTCTATCGTGCTTTATGTGGAGACTAAAACTTTTCTCTAAGGCTGCACAGGAATCCTAAACGGTCAAACTCAGGAGACTGACACCACGCTAAGCAGGTCAGTCAAGATGACAGGAACACAGAAGTGTCTCTATACTGGAACTTGCAACACACTTCAGTACTGTCTGTAGTAAAAGCAGGACAGTGAGTCAGTTTTTACGTGTTATAGGCTTAACTGCAAGTCTGGTTGCAAATTTTCTGTCCTATCCTGGACTTAAAAGAATAACTGAATCCTTTCTACTATTAAACCATCATCAACAAAAACAACACAAAAACACCAACAAAAAAATAAAGAAAAAACCACCAAAACCATATCTTCACAATTTACACTCCTGTAGTAATGACATCATTTGTTCCATGATGCTAAGTGAAGTCATACTTGTCAGACTAATAATTGCCACATTGCAGTCCCTGGAGGTGACAAAAAGAACATAAAGGAGAAAAAAAGTATTTATGTGAACAACAGCAGATCCACAGGGCTTGGATAAGGATTTTCCTTCTTCAGCTTTCCCTCCTTAAGCCCTGCTCT
Source organism: Lepidothrix coronata (assembly GCF_001604755.1). Classification (NCBI taxonomy): domain Eukaryota; kingdom Metazoa; phylum Chordata; class Aves; order Passeriformes; family Pipridae; genus Lepidothrix; species Lepidothrix coronata. Next base: position 8,510,058 of record NW_016690180.1, on the reverse strand, counting down.
GCAGCCATAGTAGGATTCTTCTACTCCCAACCTTGCAGTTCAAGAAAAAGAGTGACCAACAGTCACAATCTGAAGGGGAATAAGCTGTGGCTGATTTACTCCATGCTGCAGATTTGTATTTTTGGGGAGTACCAGACCCTTCAAGGCTGAAAAAAAGACATTCTTACCCAGAGAAGTCCTTGCAGGAACTGCATCCTTATTGATCCAAAATGACACCCATGAAAGAACAACAGTGAGTATACAAGGAATGTATGTCTGAATAGTAAAATATCCCATACGTCTGCTGAGATCAAAGAAGATTGTCATAATAATATAATCACCTAAAAATGAAAAATAAAAAATATTTACATTATATTTATTATGGTTTTCAGTTGTATCTTGGTCTGCTGGTCTTGTTTTATACAGATCTGGCACAAAACAAAACTTAACACTTTGCCTTACCAGACAAGGTATGAGAAATTTCAGTTGTGTTTCGTAACCCTACAAATGCAAACTGATACAATCTCCAGTATTTTGGATCTGCCACTTCCACAGAGGTTTTCTTCCATTTGTATTCAATTTCATTTCTGGGATATCCATCTGGAACAAAACAAAACAAATCAAACATTCAGCCACAGAATGTACCAAAGCATGTTTTGTGATATCTGAAGTTACTTATAAACTAAACCAGGGCTACACATAAAGTGGATTAGAGACAAAGACAATCTGTAGTCCACCTGATACACTTAAAATTTAACAACAAAATATCTGGCCTCAGTTTTAAACCTAGTTAAATGTATGATAGATAAACAACTATGTAAATACAAATATTTTGGAAATATCTACATGATATTCTTGAAATCCGACATGAAAACTTGGCTCAGAATCATCATTATAAATTAATACACAAATGCAATTTACATTACCATTAAATGATCAGAAAGAGCTTAAAAGGACTGACACTTTTAGTATATAATTTTACAAAATTCCTACTGGTGGCTCAGGTAAGAACGCCAGAAAAGATGTTGTAGCAAGGTGGAGGTCAGCCCCTTCTCACAGGCAACTAGTGTAGAACAAGAGGAAATGGCCTCTAGCTGCATCAGGGTAGGTTAGGGTTGGGTATCAGGAAGAATTTCTTCACTGAGAAGGTGGTTAAGCACTGGAACAGGTTGCTCAGGGAGGTAGTAGAGTCACCATCCCTGGAGGCGTTCAAGAAACTACTGGATGTGGCACTTAGTGCTGTGGTGTAGTTGACATGGTGTTTGGTCAAAGGTTGGACTTGATGATCCTGGAGGTCTTATCCAACCTTAGGGATTCTATGATTTTAATAGCACAATTCCCTTGAGAATTTTTTAAAAATATAGTTTATATAAAAAAAATGGAGCCTGAAAGTTATGTTTCTTGTTCACATAAAATAAGTCTCACTGAAAGGAGAAGGACTTCTTATACTAATTAAGCATTTACAGGAGCAGGTTGAAGAAGAGAGATCTTATTTTTCCTATTAAGTATACCACATGGAAGTAATTCAACACTATCAAATCTTGCAGGTAAAAAAAATAAAGTTCTTCCAGTGCGATGCTCTTCCATTAACTGGAATGGGAATTGCATCAGACTCCTAAGCAATACGACTATTTTTAAAGTTGCACAAAGTGCTTGTAATTCAACTCCTTCATTCTTGCATTAAATAATGCAATAAAATCTAACCAAAACATGAATGGATCAGTTCTTTCCTTCATTGCAAGGCTTTATAAAGTAAATATTTGCTCTCCTGATGCCAGAATTTAAGGAAATTTAAAGCCTGAATGTAAAGAGAAAAAAGTGTTTTACCACCTACAGCTTGAAAACTCCAGAGGACAGGAGTGTTCATCCATAGGAAAATTATGAAGCTGAAGATAACATTCAGCATTAATTGTCAGCCTAGTTAGAGAAGGAAGGAGTAAAAAAAGAAAAAAGGTTATATTCAAGCATTCAGACACTTCAGACTACATAGTAAAGAACATGAACAGAAATAAATTTTGCCAATTAATGGATGTTATGAATAGCTTACTGTATCAACAAAAACACATCCAGCATCACCACCAAAGAACAAAATAACAAGAACTATTGTCACATGCAACCTAAGGATCTGCATTGTTTCAACTGGTATTTCAAGCCATTTCAAAATTTTCAATTGATTTGGGGGCAGCTCTCTGCTCTACCAGAAATAGGGGATAAAAAGGAGGGTCTGAAGACAGCGGAAGGATGGGAGTTTATGATAGCAAATAAAGTTTCTGTAGAATGCATTTGTGGAGTCAAATTGTATTTGGCATCATTGTATCTGGTGGTTACACATAAGAGAAAAAAGGTGGGGACACTCTTGAGCTTGCTCTATACTCATGGAAGCAGCTCTGGCGAAGACAGTAGTATGGACAGGAAAGAGCAGACTTGATTTTTCTACTCATTTAATGTCTAAGGCATTCATTCACAACTTATAAAGATTTTAGAGGTGGTTTAGGACTCATGATTGTGTCAACTGAATCACTTGCTGCTTTTGAAAATACTATCACAGATTTCTGCAGGACTTCCAAACAATCAGTGCAAAACCCAGCTCTGCTACCTTTCACTAGGAAGCTGAAGTGAGGTCCTAGACTCCAAACTGACTTCTTTGCATTTAAAATACCTTCTTCTTTGTTGGTAAGACTATGTAGAAATTCAGAATATCTTCTAAAATGAACTTTAAAAATTAACATAATGCTTATATATTAGATAAGAATGGATGGGAAAAGGAAGGTTCTGTGACATGCTGCCAGAAATCTTTGAAAGTCTCTGAACAAAGTATTTATTCTACAGAAAGTGCCACTAGGACCTGACCAAAAGAGGTTTATAGGGGAAACTGTATTTCTTAGCATACACTGGGCGGGGGGAGAGAAGAAAAACTGTCCCTTACATTTCTAAGCAAAATACTTGCATTGCTCCAAAGATGCTTTTCAAATTTGCCAACTATGATATATGCATTTATTGCCTTTGTTTTCCATTTTCAACCTTTGGATAGTCAAACACTCAAACAAAAAGAAAACAAGCCCAGCCCCCTATTAAAAGCAACAAAACTAATATGGAATCATTGATGTGTGCAATGGACAGACCAAGGGCTACCCTCAGAGGAGATTCAGTAAGGCTGATTAACAGATTGACTACGTCTGCTCTCTGAATTACCAATGAGGAAAAAAAGGGGAGCCCACAAACCTGGAACACTGTCAGATCATGTTAAAGTTCCTTCAATAAGCAACATATGAACCTCTCAGTGTTGTTCTGCCTTAGGCAAAATTCAGAACATATCCTCACCTATACAGATGTTCGCACGTTGCAGTGCTGGGTGAAAACCTGTTCAGCTGTTTTGTCATGAGCTCGTTGTGCTTTATAGCTCATACTCTAACACAGTGATTCTAACCTATTGCTCTGTTAGGGCTCACAGGACTTTATTGCTTGCATTTATTTATTGCTTTGTGTTACTTTGAACCTCTTTAGAAGAAATTGTACATTGAAACTGAATAGACAATGGAAGGATAAAGTCCAAGTATGACTCTACAAATGCCAGGTAGAAAAAGGTAAAAAACATAGCATGTCAACAGAAGAGGCTCTCTAGAGACTTTTATAAACATCAGCTTAATAAACCATTTAAAAAGTGCCCTTCAGAGATGTCTGTATGCCCCCAAATGAATCATACCACAAAAAAAATTCATTCAAGAGAATCCTTTTAAAACATTCTAATTCTTCTTACATCTGAAAGAGAAGACTTTTATAAATTGTTCATACAACACAACTAGCCTGCATATGAACACAGCACAAATGATTGAAAGTAATTAAATGGTGCAACTCTTTATTTAAATAAATAAATAAATAAACTCTTAAGAGAAGAATCATATTTATGGCATCCTCTGAATGGACTATTTCTTGATCAGCTCCTGATTTATTGCAAGATTTTTTAGGCATATTTAAAAAAATTAGACTGAGAGATGACCCTAAAATGCTTTCTATAGGCTACAGCCTTTCAAGTACTGTTTGAAAAGTGACTCAAAGATCAGTAAAGATAGCTAGATGGTAAGCATAAAACCAACCAGCACAGGCATCTCCCATTTGCCAAGAAGAATTATCACAAACTTGTTTGCTTATGCCTAATTTGAATAAACAGATCTGTTGATTTTAATAGCTTGGAAGGGTAAAAACGTTGAGAATTATATGCAGGATTGGGGTCTTAGCCTTAATTGAACTTCTTATGATTTTTATTATCCAAAGCATTTAAATTTTACTTACAGTATATAATTTGGTGGAAATTAGATAACAAACTATTTAAAACAGAAAGTCTGCAAAACAATTCATGATTTATGCACAATATATTAGTGACAGACCACCATAGTGCTATATGTTATATAATATCTTTTTTAAAATCCTGCCTGTACTTGAGTGAGATCAAAATTTGCTATCTCCTTCAATTGTCTTTACCCAATTATCTAGGCAACATATCTAAATACTATAAATGTCATGTTTTTCATGATCAAATAATTCTTTTTTTCTCCTATAGTTAACTACTTGTGAATTTTGGTCCAAAACAAAAGAGATGCCAGGAATTTGATTCATATTCATTATTTTCATATTCCTGGTCATAACATGTTGTTGGTTTTTTTCTACCCAGACAATAAAAACCCACCTTAGAGTGTATAATACTCTTCCATCACTCCAGATTCGAAGCAAACGATTTGGAGTTGTAATCCAATGAGCATCAGATTTCCTTGAGTTCCTGAAGAAAGTGTCTGGAATCCAAATTTTTCCAACCATATTGCTATTAAGCATAAGCACCTTCATTGAGCTGTTAAATTTTAGACGACTGTCATACCAAGTCTGGGCAAAAATTATATCTATAGTGTATTCCTAAAAACAGAGAAACAACCATATCTATGTATACGTTTACCAAAGTCTGCAAGCCAACTATTTATATTTCATATATAAATCTGAAGCCAGTTTCTCTATTCTCTTTTGTATTATCATTTGCACACAGCAGGCTGTAAAACCAGACTGAGAAACTACAGGTTGACAAAAGATGCACACGGCCTTCTGTCCCTACCTCCTCTCCCCTGACACACATTGATTTCTTAAGGAAGAAGATATGTGACAGGAGGTTACTGTAATGTGAAGGTTCCTGCACAATGCAATCACCTCCCGGGGCCCTGGACAGAAATTTAAGGGCAACCTTGCTACTTCAGAGCTAGACTATATTTGTTAAGACAGCGATTCTACATCTCTGGAGAAGCAAACCAAACAAGCTTTCTATATTTTCCCCCAAACTTTACAACATGTAATTTAAGATCCTTCAAGAATTCGTGAATATGTGGGAAGTAAACATCACAGTTTGCAGAACTATCTTCTACCATCTGCCTCGTATATCTACTAACATACACACAAAAGTATATATAATCATAATCAGGAAGGAGATTTCCCTAAAGAAATTCCACTTTACTTATTAAAGACTCAAGAAAACTCCTTTTTATCAGAAAACTAAATTCCTCAGCTGACTTATGGCCAGAAAAGAAAGGCAATAAATTAATTAATTAATTAATTAAAGGAAACCCCATAGCCTTTTAATAAATTATTTTTTGCCCCGTTAAACTTTGGGTTAACCTTTCCGGTTGCAAAAAATTTTTTTTTTTCGGAGAATCCAGCCAGTTGTTTCTGCACTTCAAACACAGGGGCAAAGCAGCAGCTCTCTGTTGTACTTGTCTCAGCTCTAGACCATGACTCTAACCTTAAGGGCAACAGTCTCTCAACTTGATGGTAGATGTGACCTTTCCTGCACAGCTGCCCCATGAGGTCTTCAATGAGCAACTCGGCAGCTCCCCTGCAGGGAAAAAGAGCTGGAGACCAAACTTAGAGACTTGGTGTTGGTTGTTCACCTCTCAGTTATGGGATGAGTGGACTGGGGAGTGGAAGGAAGAGACAGTGTTCACGCTTTTGCTTGAGCCAAAAGAGTCACTACCAGTTTACTTGGTCAATAAAAATGCATAGTGCAGTCAGACAATTCTGTTTTTAAATAAAAGCAGATGGCTTTATTAGTTGGAGTGGGGTTTTATGTCCATTTTACTTTTAAACAATCACAGCAGCCAACTGTACGAGTTACAGACTCCTTACTAATTTCTGAAACTGATACCACCCATGTCCCAGGAAAGTTTGTGAAATTCGGCAGCTAGTCTTTGAGAAGTGCAAAGGCAGATATTCCAGGACTACCTTAATCTCTCTTAATTTTCCTGCCTTTTCAGATGGGAGAATAACAGGTATACACTAGAGGGAGGCTTGCTCTCGCTCTGTGATGTGCAGCAGATGAATTATCACCTGTGCTGTGGTAACTGAGTGAGTTTCAAAGGTTATGAATAACTAACGTATGAGGCAAAAAGTGAAGGGACAGAGAGAATGAAAGTACTAATCAAAAAAGCATTTTAGAGGTGACTTCGCTCTCAAACTCTGCATATTTCTTGACAGTCACTGCCATCAGGAGAAGATTCTGCGGGTCAAAACAAGTCCTTGATTTTTTTTTCCCTATTTCTGTAAACAGCATTCAAAACACCTGTGAAAACCCTGGACCTGCTTAACCTTAAAATTCAGCTTTCTGTGCTCATCTGTAGTGGTTACAATGGGAAAGAAAACTTGCCTTGCTGTAGTACAAAGGAGAGCCCAAGGCAGTGCACCAGAGAAGTGTTTTAATGGGCTTAAATGGAACAGAATGAACAAAGATTTATGTGTTGCCTTTACAATGCAAATAGGAGAAACAAAAGAAGTCAATGAGTGAAATCAACAGACACAACCAAATGTATGAAAAGTGAAGACTGAGTTTGAAGGTGCTACTCTAAGCAGCCTCTTCACAGTAGCAGTGCCTTGTTTGAGAAAAAGAAAATTATCAAAGTGTCATTATAGTCAAATCTGCCCAGAGCAAGAAAACGCAGGTTGTTATAGAATATCAACCATTCTAATAAATTCAGATAGAAAAGGAAGAGAGCTAACAGATTATTTTGAACACACAAAACACAGGAATAGCATCAGCAGGCCCAGATGCTTTTATTCTTTTACCTTTCAATATTAAATGTGCAAGTTTTTATCCTATTAAATCCAAAACACAGCACTGCACCAGCTACTAAGAAAAAAATTAACTCTATTCCAGTCAAAACCAGAATGCCATGTACTAGAGGAGTTGTTTAGAAAACTTTTGGAAAAAAAATGAAAAAACAACAAACTTTTAGTCTTCTTGATACAACTGTTCAAAAATAATCTAATATCCAATAGTTTAATATCATAAGATTAGTTAATACTTGTTTCCAAGTGTCTTGCTGAATGTATACAAAATGTCCAAGTCCTACCCTCTTGCGACATATCTGAAGAGAGTTGTCCTCAATTCACAAGTTCACACTTCTGCAGCGAGACATCTCCTTCTCCCTCTGGAGTCAGACATAATCCTATCACTCATCCTATCTGAAAGATGTGGATGTGCAGCCTCACAGTGGGTGGCAGCAGCAGTTCACCCCACTCTTCAGCAGGGACCCAGAAACAGTGCTCTCTGATTTCTCCCAAGAACATTTATTTCACTTTTAACATCTGCCTTGGTGGACTATACTACCTACTTCTTCAGCATATCTGTTTGGCCTGTGCCTCCCTGAAACTCCTCTGTCTTTGAGGGTCCATAATATATCCTGAGGTGGCATATATTTTTCACACAATGCATCTCACACGAGATCACCTTTTTAACCCATTACATCTATACTATTTTTCACTCAAGGGAGCTTTAGCATCCTGTCCAAGTACATACAAGTACTCATACTGTAGAGGGGCAAGACACGAAAATGGGACTCATGTTTATTAGCCTCTTTTCCAAACACATTTCTCCCTGCAGGAGAGGCCCCCAAGCAGTTACCAAGCACAGGCAAAGACATAAAGGATGATCAAACTAAGAGTCTGGCAGCATGTCACTGTGACAGCATAGAGTACAATAACCTGAAAGGGAAACTAGGCTAGAAGAATTATTAAGAAAGATAGATTCTTTCTGAAAATCCACTTTTGAAATGGGCCTGATATTTTCAAATTTTATGGATTCATACACTGAATTCCCTTAAATTTGAGTCTCCTGAAAAATATTTCATATTTCCTTATAAGAAGGGGAAATCTGGTTCCCTAAAATTTGTTGAAAATTACATAGAAAAATCTCAATATTGTCTTTTCTGGGAGTACTTTGTTTCTAAAATGAGATGAATAAAAGCCCTAACTTTTTTATAAAAACTGTATAAGCAATCACAAAAACAACCAGATTTATACAGTATTCTTTCATTTCAACAAATCTTTCTAACTAACTACTTTGTTTTCCTTGTTCTTTTACAAAATTTAAAATTAACAATCTTACTACTACTTCTATTAGTCTTTCATAAAACTCACCATTTAACGCCACTATGTCACCATAAAAATTGGTTTACTATTCTCTTTTTCAAATTAAACTAATGACAAAGTAGCCATGCAGAAAAAATGGAATCAGTCTATGGCTCTATTAGTTACAGCCATAGCAAAAGGCATCCTTCTTCATATTCAGCCTCACAGGGTTCAAGAACAATGGCACACATTAGCTAATGTTTGGCATTTGATTAGTATGCTGAAAACCTTTTTTGCACAGCTGGCATAAAGTGCCCACCTGTCTAATTATTTACAGATAACTGCAATCCTCCTCCATCTCTTTCCTCTATAAAAGATCATAACAAACTCCAAAGGCTGGGAACAGAGTGACTAATCAGAGATTACCACTAAAGAAAGGGCCAGGCAGTGAACAAACTGTGACTATTGACAAACAGGTTCATAGTCTGAGTGAAAGTCATTTAATAAATAAAAGCAATTACTTCAAATAAAGTAGGAGTAGCTGCTGTAGGGGAATAAATAGAATCCTTGACATGTTTCATTGTCATGCACAGTCCAATTACAGTCAGACTTGAACAGGTTAGTGGATTATTTTACTTTTTTTACTGGAAAGCTGTGAAAGAAAAGAAGGAAATACCATCTAACATGATTTTTTTATCAGTACAAACCGCATCACACAAATTCCAACATAATATCTATAAGGATGGGAAAAATCTAACAACGCAGGAAAAAAATTTCTTGGATATTTTGCCTGACAGTCCCACAACTGATTTGATATTCCACAATAAAAAACTATGGAGAAGTCAAGTAACAAGTAGCTAAATTGTTGGCTGGATTATGTTAACTGTGTCACATTTTGTTTGAGAACAGGAAAAGGTAGCCTAGTTTTGTGGTGCTAAACACACAAAGAAAGAAGAGTCCAAAACCAAACTCACAACTGAAAAGTTGTGTTGCAAACCACAGAGCTTCAATACAGTTCATTACCAATGAATTTTGATGAAAAATTAATAAATACATACCTCTGTCATTTCATCTTTTCTCAGAAATCCACCCCACCTTTTCTTCCAGATTCAAAATTTTAGATGAAGGACACCTCCAGTTTTCTGTAATGCCACATGCTAGTTCAGGAATCTGTTTCATATGGAGCCCCTCAACACAGTTCAATTACCAAATGTGACATGACTTCACTTTAGTCAATTATTTTATTACTCTGTTCAGTATTCTAATTTCTTAAACTGGAATTCAATGCCAATGAGGCAGAGAATTTTTAAGACAAAAAAATGAAGAAGGGGAAACTAAAGAAAGAATTCTACCAACCCATATGTTTCAACAATAGGAGATGCGATTTAATATCAAAGCCACAGTTTAGTATGCTGATTAAGAGATTTTAACAACAAAGAAATTCATAGACAGAACTGGTAACCACATGGTAGGAGAAGCACCAAATAAAGCACCAAGCATTAGTCAACTTATCTGCATCTTACCAGTGTGCTGTCAATAAATACTTGCAACCTTTACCTTTTCCCCTCACCCAAACAACTCTGGACATCAATAAGGGGCTTTTAAGTAATTTATTAAAATACTTAACCTATCTTTGATATATAACTACTCTTAAAAAATTTACAAAATGTGGCTACTCTTGCTAGTGGGTTACTTTAAAGAGATTTTTGATCTCAAGGGTCAACAATGCTTTCAGAACTTGATCCCCACAGCTGAGACCAAAGCAAAAGTAAAATTTCTTGGTTTGGTAAACCATTTTAGTTTGCTCACTAGAGCAATCTGAACTTAGTGATCTTAGGGCAAGATTTAATAGATCTAACAGATCTAACAAATCACAATGATTCTGACATGTAACTGTAATATTACATTAATGATATTGCAGCCACAGAAGAGGTGAGGGCTGCAGGAAATGCAGTGAACAGAAGTGCACAACATCTGCTTCCAGAGTCTTTTAATCAGTCAGATTGTCGTGACTGTGCAGATAATCACACTGGAGGATGCTATGAGAACATATGCGCAGGGTAAGTGGAAATATGGAAAATCATATCTATAGAAGGTGAGTGAGTACAGCAAGACTTACATAGTCATGATACAGAAAAAAAATCTACCACTCTTCACACCATAATTTGGCATCTGTTCTTATCTAGTCCTTATTTTGAATATGCAAAGTGACAGATGCAAACAATACGAATAAAAGGCAAGATTAATTTAAATGCTTTGTGGATTAGAAACTATAATTAAAATCTTTCCAATAATGAAAAGAGTAGCTAGAAAAGTAACTAAAGCACTTCAGAAAAATCTACCCTTTTATTTCATCAGCTTAGATTTTGGCCATTTGAAGAAAGTATAAGGAGAGGAAGTAGATAAGTTATATACATAATCTATATACATTCTCATGGTAAAAATTATACAAAAAAGTTTTTGTTTGCTTTTCAATTGAAAATTGAATTTTTCAGGCACTGCTTCTCATAATCAAACATTAAACTACAGAAAGAACCAGAGAAGAGAACTCAGAACAAAACAAAGCAAAAACCCACCAAAAACCCACATATATACATACATATATATATATATTAAAAACCCAGGAGTGAATACTGGTATGGATTAAGGGTTTGGCTTTGAGGTTGTCAACAGTGATTTACCAGCTCCATTAACTGTACTTTCAAAATTCAACAGCTACATCTAACTTACTGTAATTAGAGAGACTCAAATAGTTAAAATTGGACTCACAAGCAACTTTAACAACAAAGCTGTACATTACTCAAGCATACACAGCTTTCTACAGTTTCCCTTCATAAATTAACTATAAAGTTTCAAACACAATACTTCACCATTCAGTATGGTGCAACAGTTTTCAAAGCACGATTAATTGCACAGTTACTGTTTGGTTTTGTCTTGCCTTTAATTTACATGGTTTTCCTGCCATGGTTCAAAATCTCAACACTGATTGCAAACAGACTTACCTGGGTTTGGCTTCTGCTCTCCAACTCCTGTAAGATACATGATCCTACATGAAATACAGCAAGCCTATTATTTTGGCTTTCTGGTTGATGAGGCAGTAATCTGCTCCAAATATCAATCATCTGCTACACTGAATATATAAGAGCACAGACATGTGTCAAGAACTTCCTAAGAGCCTCTATTTATTTATTGGCTGTAAGAGCATAACCTATTGTGGGGATCACTCTCTACAACAGAGACATTACTGTTATTCAAAAAGGCAGAATCTCCATCAGCACTTACTATATGCTGGTGAATGACAAACTTCAAAACATTCCAAGAAAAAGTGTTTTAAATTTGCATTCTCCAGAGTGGTCAAAATAAGCATCCAGATGTATAAGACTTGATGAAATTTAAAATCATGCAACAACAGAATAAAATGAAGGCCAAGACCAACAGGCAGTGAAGTTGCATTCACTTACTAGAGAAAGCATATTTCATTTCTTAATAGCTCTTTTGTTGGTGCTGTCACCCCTATGACCAATGAAGTAAGACAACACTCTTTCCAGGGGTAGATCTGCTTCCTTGGTAAAGAGCTTGAAGGTGCTGCTGCAGGAAAAGGCATCCAGATTGCTCCTCTATCAGTAAAATGAAATTCCTATAATACACATTGTGAGATGAAAAATCCTGCTGTAGCTGCCTGGCTTTTAACAGAGAATGAGGTTTTGTAGTGTCAGCACAGATCCTGGCACCAGCCCTTGTAGGGGCCAGTGAATAACAGCATCTTTCCTCTGGTGCACAGCAGCTCAGGTGGCCATGAAAGCCTCTGTGGTAAGAGCCATTGCCAAAGTCAGCCTCTATGCAATAAACTGTTACGATTGCAACAATCCAAGTACGTTCCCTGCTTTTTTCCCCAAAACTCAATTCAAATCTAGGTCAGCAAAATTATCTCCACAATTGGAACACAGCACGACATATTTCCCTATAGACAGACAGATAAGGAATTAATAACAAAGAACGGGTGTGTCATGTTCTTCAAAATATTCTTCTTCTAGTTGACAGAGAAATAAGAGGTACAAGATAAAGAACTAAATGCAGTTTGTCTCAGCTGCAGACACAAAGGAGACAACACAGCAGAAGACAGTAAGTATTGGGAGAGGATATAGGAAGTAACAATAAACTGTACGACAGAACAGCCAAGTAGTCTGTGCAGTTTTGGGGTGAAAAGGAGGAGTTGGGTGCTGTTTGGATTAGCATTAGCACTAGTCAATATCTGTGCCTTCTCAGTGAAGTGCCATGTGATACATACCTTAACATCACTCTTGGTTTAGATCATCACAACTGAACTGTGCAGGCACTCAATACTCCTTATACAGGACACATAACCTCTGCAAGGAGCAAGGAGGTTTGAATTTAACATAAAAGACAAGATTTGGAAAGTCAACAGGGGCATAATTACAGACAGTGATTTTGGCACAACACAAGCTTAAGTCTTTGTGATATTTTGTAACCTTCACAGAAAGAAAAAAAAAAAGGGGGGGGGAAGAAAAAAAAAAGTAAGTTTAAACAGACACAAATTGGGAAACAATTAAATGGCTTTGCAGACATTTATGAAAAGTTTCTTTCAAGCATGAAGGGCAGCTTGGGAGAGATTGGTATGAAAAGTTGAAAGTATGGGAGCAGAAACTAGAGAGATCTGAGATACTAAATGGCCTCTTGAGAAAAAAAAAAAAAAAAAACAAATAAAAATGCCTAAAGCTTTGAAGTGCCTTGAAAATGAAAGAGAACTGTTTACGTGTGAGACAGTGAAAGGAGAGAGAAATGAAGAATTTGAACAAGAAGTAACCCAGGAGAAACAGTGGCATTTTTTTTTTCTGTAGAACATCTTTAGATGGTATAAGCAGAGCCACGAGGCAACTGGAAAGGTTACAGAAATATATCAGCCTAACAATGGGAGTCTGAACAAAAGTTTCCATGTGATGGATTAAAAAATAAATATAAAACCCTTTTGCATTCAGAATTTGCAAGACTAAAACTGAGACTCTACTCCTAGTTCTAAGATCAATCACATCACAGAAAATTTTTAGATTTCAGTCCTCAATGACATAGATTAGTGATTAGTGTAGTTGTTGTTATTATTATGACTATTACTATTATTACTACATACTACTACTATAATGATGATGATTATTATTACTACAACCATGTCAACTGTGGCTTAAGTGGTACAGCAGTGCCATATGAAACCAGTATTTCCTAAACCATGAACTACCTAACATAAGACTTAAGAATCAACCATAGCACAAAAAGACTGCAGCCTTACATAATAGCATTGCTATTATCTGGCACACAGAAATGAGGCCATATTTCACAGCAAAGAGCACAGATTTTCCTGGTGACTCGTGTGTAACCTTCACTACCTGTCCTGATGTCATATCTAATATGGGACAATGGTAAACTGCAGCTGAAAACAGGAAAAGTACTGAATACTCTTTAAAGTGGGGGCTGAAAAGATGTCTATTCTCTGCTTTGGTTTCAGAAGAATACTGCAAAATTTGTCAGTCATACGACTGCCTTTTCCCTCACCTCTCACCATTCCCTTCAAAATATTCACAGAAATTGGGAGCAACACAGGAACCGCTGTGCTGAGGCAGTAGGAGCAGAACACAACCAATACTTGGTCAGAATATTTGGCCAGGTCTCCTGAAACTGAGCAGGACAAGCTTGGAGCTATCTTGCACTAGTGGTAACCAAACTGCAAGTACCAGATAAATCAATTGCAGTTAATTTTTTTCAGGAAAAAAAAAAAAGAACATTCATGAAATTGTATTTGTGATGTATTACTCAGTTTCTAGAGCTGTTAACATAAGAAATGTTAACAGAAATACGGGATTTGATATATTCCATAACAAAAAAAACCCAACACTTTAACCCACTGAAGGACAATTCACTCAGCTGCTGTAAATGAACAGTGTCCATCAATCTCAAACACTCATCTGAGTAAGCCAATTAACCGTGATCACTTGTGGTGCTAATCGGCATCAAAATTATTGGAATCTACATTTCCTAATTAAAATAAAGGAGTAAGTTGGGAAAAAATATTCTAACTTTTTCCAAAAGATAGTGTACAATAAAAAACAGGTAATATTCAAAGACTCATTGGTACTTTGTCCTGTGATAAGTAGAGTAAGTGCAGTGCACCTGGCCACAAAGTATCCTCCACAAGTGCAATAATGTTGAGCAATCTGTACCAGAATACTGATATTTGAATACTTTCAAAAAATAAAAACAAAAAATCTGCTGCTAGTGAGTGCAACTGAGAATGAAATGAAATTTAGAAGCCAAAGGATACTTAAAATTCCTCATCAGCACATTCTACATGAAGTCATAAATGGTACAATATGACAGGAAAAATTGTATCCTAGCAGTGTCCAGGCCATGCAGCCTGCACACCAAAGTAGCACATTGTGTGTTCTATATCTGATTTGCTCAGTGGTTTAGCTCTCTTGTGGAAAAAAAAAAAGAGTGATGGGCTTCAAAGTATGCCTTCAGCTTGTGATCACAGCCTTCAATGGATAATAAGCAAAGATCATGTGATAAAAGCTAAAGGATCCACAGAAAAGACAGAAATGTTGGAAAATAACAAGGAAACTGAATTGCTCTAGTGAGGTGCACTCCTAGAAATCAATCCTGGAATTTTCAGTCTGCACTTTCTAATAGTGGATTCCATTAATAAATACAAAAAATGAATAGAGAGCAGCATCTGCATCCACAGCAAGGGAAATAAAAAATAGTAGCCCTCAAACACACTAAAATGGCAATGATAGCAGAATGTTTCAAATTGTTAAATTGTGACTAACACTTTTAAAAAGCAAAGGAATTTTAAAATATTATTTTTTTTCTGCAAACCTACATATATATGTATACACTTACACACAGGCAGATATAGACAGTTGGGTAGAGCATTTTCTTTTGGTTAGTTTCTAGTCTAACTATCAGTTACAATGTCTATGCATCTCTATAGAAATTATCTACCTCTTTCTAACTATTTACTAAATGAAACTTGAATAAATAGACATCAAAGATGGGGGAAGTATAAACTTTTCTCTTTGCTCCTCATTTTTGACACAATGATGCAATACTGCTTCTGACTTAAGGAACTGCTCCTGCATTCCTTCTCAAAAAATTTCTCTCATTTGGGGTAGCAGTCTTTTATTGTCCTAAGAGTTTTGATCAAATGGAAATTACAATATTGGGTATTCCCCTAGTTAAAGGAGGGTAAAAATGTCTTGGAGGGGTACCGTGCCTCTCCCAGCCACCTGAATAGCACACTTTAATGGTCTTGTCAAACCACAAAAGCTGTGGTGCTGGCATGGTTTTCTCTGGACCCCCTGGGGAATTAGTACCACAAAACTGCATATTTATGAATACATACAGTTTGGGGATGAATACAGGACAGGGAAAGCTAATGAGGCCAACAGGCACCATGGATCAACACTCATTTTTACATTGGGACCATATATCAGACTCTGATACTCGTACAGCAAACAGTGGTTGCTTTCAATTTGGCCCTAGTTTGAAAGGAGAAAGGTAGTAAAAGCTTAGTACTTTTAAATTAGGTGTTCAACATAAAGTAAAGACAGGCTCTAAATAACCATTGCATATCTAAACTCTGTTAAGAATTTCCTATACCACTGCAGAGCCACTGAGGATCAAGACTTTGGCCAAAAAAATACACTTAGCTGCATTTTATATGATTGTTGCATAACGCATAGCTCTAAAAGGTCAGCTCTAAAAGACAGATTTAGTTAGTATTGGAAGCCTAAAAACTCCACTGATACAGACACTTGTTAAAAAGGTTTCATGCAGGTAGCAGATGCCCAAAGAGATCACGAGCTGTAGAAAAACATCTTAAGAATGGGGTGAATATAACATCTAGAATGTTGTGTAGATCTTTGCTAAATAGTAAAAGCCAAAATACAACAGCCTTCAGAAACAAATTCTAATGAATATCATACATACATCCCATTTATGAAAGGGATGTATCAAATACCAAGAGGAAAACAGACTGAATTCAAAAATAAATGTTTCTTCTCATAATATGTGTCCTCCAAGGCTTTCAGAAAAACATACTCCCTTGATATGCTGTTTAGCATCATTTTCAGAAAAAAAAAGCTCTCTACATCATGCCGTATTGTATCCTAACTTAATAGTTAAAGGACATCATTTGCCAGAGCGAATTAAGGTATCTGACAAATGAATAATCCAAAGGGGAACAATAGATAATGTGTTCTCACATTAAGTGATAGCAACGGTTAACAATCTCAAAAAATATTGATTCCAGGAAAAGTGCCTCCTTAATGAAACCAACAGCTCACATAAAGATAGTTTAGAGAGTCAAATTTCTTATTATTTATTTTGATGAGAATGTTGTTTCCCAGAATAAAACATCTCATTTTTTGAAACCTTAATCAAAATCTTTGTATATATATGTTATTTATTTTTACAAATGTTTGATTTTTGTACTGATATTAGATGCTCATACAAGCCAAGTTCCTGCGGTCCAAGCCCAGTGAAAGCAATTGCCCTTTTATGAAGGAAATGGTGGTATAAGGCTGTAATTTAAATTGCTAAGTAGTTTTCTGTCCATTTTTTAAAAAACACAGAGCAGTTTTTAAATTTCTACATCTGAACCATAGCTGGAAGACTTCACAGGGGCTGCAGAGACAAGAAAAGGGCATGGGAGATGGGATAGGACTACCCTGCAAAGCCAGCCTCATGCTGGCTCTTTAAAACTGGAAAACTGAAAAACTGAAGCTGTAAGCATTTTTCATGTTCAGTTCCACAGGCTGAAGGACTTACATTGGTTACTGGAAAAAGAAGCCTCTACCACTTGCTATATCCTCCTTACAGCCTGTCCTCACATTTTGCTCCCATGGTAAGTTCCTTCAGAAAAGAATTGGACAGAGAGAAACAAAAGAGAAAGACTGAAGTAGGTAGACAGACAAAAACAAAGACATCACTTATACTGGACATGGAAATTGGAATATTTCCCCCCCCCCATCACTCTTCTGCTCTGTTATGCATTTCATTATGTACAGTCCTGGCCTGAGACATGGACTTCCCTGCCACAGCCCCAGGTAATGGCAACTGTAAGCTTAATAGACCATTATGCTGGAATGAATATCCTTTGCCACAAATCTGCATAATCTACTTTTGGCATCTCTATCCACGGTATCTAAGTACCACTGGTATTTCCTGCCTGGCTTCCTATCTATTCCCCACCCATGCATGATGATATAGGTCTAAATCACAAGATCCGTAACAATAATTGAGAATCACAGTGCTCTAACCAAATGCTCAGAAGATCCCTGCACTGTCATACTCCAGCCTCTGAATAAAACGCTTGTCTGCCATGCAAATTCAATACTGTCAGCAGTTCTGTAGGGAGAAGGTAAAGGAAAAAGGCAGGAGAGGAGTGAGCTCAAATGCACCTGACGGTGAATCCCTGTCTTAGTCCTGGGCAGCAGTCCGCAGGAGAAGTCATGCCAAAAGGCCTCTCTAAAGCCTCCAACACCACCATTTCATACAATGTACAATCTAAGTGATTTACTATCGCACACTCAACCTCCCTAGAAGTGCTGTTACTTCAGTGTTGGTACTAAATACATAGATTAGATCTCAACAGGTCTACCAGAAACTAGATGGGATTCATTGCTTAACTTCTGAAGAAACCAGCCATGTACACATACCCATCCACCACACACACACACACCACACACATACCCACCACACGCACACACACAAAGAGAAGAGGACGCAGAAGATTAAATGGAAAAAGGACAACAAAACCATTAATTTCAAATTTTTCTTTCTATGAATTTGAAAAAAAATCCCAAACAACAAATCACTGCAGTGAAAATAGTTTTATTCACAGTTGCTGTGTCAACCATTATTTTTCTTAAGCTCCAAAGAGTAGCTCCCTGAAATTATACCAGCCCAGAGACAATCCAGGTATACACAAACATAGTGGAAATATTCAGCACAAACTAAAACAAGGATCTCATACATCATACTCTGTGGGGTCTCATTTTTTTAAAAGAAGAAATACATTTTTAAAATTACAACTATTTCAGATAGAGAGGTGAAACATGTTTCAGTAATAACCACAATCATATCCAACTGCATAAGAATACACAGTAAGGAATAAAGAAACTTATTTGAATAAGATTAAAATTATTTCGTAATATTAACCCACAGCAACATTCAAATGATGTTTTCTATCAATAATCAGAACTTACCATATTGATTGGGTCAACTGGGCCGATGCTGTTTACATAGACATCTGTTTCAATTACCGTAGTTCTCACTAAACAAAACAGTAACCATAATAATTATATATTTAATTAACTCTGTGCATTGTTAGTGTAATGTAATCTATTTAACTAAAACAACAACATATCTGTATTCTTTTATTAGCTTCAGAATAATTAAATTTTTGCTCTGTTAGTACTTTAGAGGATCATATATGACTTGGCTCCCTTATTTCATATGAAATATTAAAATTATCAACTTCAATTTTTTAGTTCATAATGCAATACCCACATATGCTTTGTGAACAAATGTAAGATAGATACAATAGGTAAAGGAAGGAAAAACAAACAAATGAAACCTCCCAAAAACTTCATCCAACTTAAAAATTTATGAATAAACAGAAAAAAAAAGTTTGGAAAATTTGTTCATACAACAAACCATGAGATCTGGGAGCAAATGTGTTTATCATCTGTAAGGAATCAATATGCAATGCTTGCTATCAATTCCTACTGAGAACATGTAACAGAAATAAAATATCTTTTCACCACAGATTTCTTCAGTTCATGAAGCTATATCATTTTATATGTAAGGGTATTACTTTACGCCCTTTCATCAGCGTGGTTAATACACCGTTTCAAGTACCAAATTTAAAGCCCCTCAAGTGACAGTCATTTAAAAGTTAAACATTACCAAACTTATTTTGCTTTAAAAAGACTCTCACTGCGCATATAAAGAAAAAAAGAACTTTTAAAAATATATTCTCTCACAGAATATACTCTCTTATTTTGTGCATTTACAGAAGGACACAAAGTCTAAGTGATTTCCATGAAAAGCACATCTGAACTACAGGAGGCACTTATAATGTAGTTTTTTCCTCCTAAATGGTTTATACAGAAAAAAGGCTCAAACACAAGAGGTGAGAATGCATTTTAACTTCATCAGTTTACCAGGCATTTTTTTCTAGCTTCTACTGGAGAGCCAGAATGTTGACACAAAAGGATATATGTCCTACTACCCAACAGAAAGGACAGGGTTAATAATAAAGCTCTGTTGGTCCTTTCACGATTTGACACAATAAAATGAAGCATCTCGTTCATCTGCAGATGAAAAAAGGGGAAGATACAAACAAAAAGGCATTTTGATTTCATAGAAGAGGGACCCTAGGTCATCAGATTTAATTTCTTTATACTGCAAACCATTAGAGATCGCCCAAGTGCTCAATAACAAACCTAAAATGTTAAGCACGAAGGTTTTTCAAATCTCTAAAAACTTGAACAGACACACAGAAAGAAAGAAGGTATCATTGACATCCTTGCCAGCTAGAATGACAGGTAAGACACTTCCTAAATATCTTAAGATACCTTTTCTCTGCCAAGATCACTTGAGAGGAAATTCCTCCTGATTCCAAATCCAGTTACTGGTGTAAACCTAAGCCTGACAGAAAGACAAACCAGTGAGGCTGCACAAAGGATTTTTTATGACCACACAGCATAAAGTCACTTGATCACCACCCTGTCCCCAGCATGCTTCACAGAAAGTTTAAAAAGTTTCTGGAAACAAATTTATTTCCTGGGGGAAAAACTAAGTACTTCCTGAGATGATCTCTGTGGGTCCCTTCCAATTCAGAATATTCTGTGATTGAGCTGCAAATGTTTTTAGTTTCTGCAGAGTTCATAAAGGAAGGGGGAAAACACAAGAACTCATATGCACAAGTTGAAATATCAGAGTAAAAAGTTTATAATATGTCTGTGTATATCACAGAGTCACAGAATATGCCAAGTTGGAAGTGACTCACAAGGATCATCAAGTCCAACCATTAGCCCTGCACAGGACCATCCCCAAGAGTATCACCGTGTGCCTGAGAGTATTGTCCCAAGACATCTTGAACTCTCTCAGGCTTGGTGCTGTGACCACTTCCCTGGGGAGATCGTTCCAGCTCTGGGTGAAGAACCTTTTCCTAATATCCAACCTAAACCTCCCTGACACAACTTCAGGCCATTCCCTCGGGTCCTGTCACTGGTCAGCACAAAGAAGAGATCAGAGCCTTCCTCTCCTCTTCCCCTCCCCAGCAAGCTGTAGACTGCAATGAGGTGTCACCTCATACGTACTCTGTAATCTATTTAACATACACCACACCTCTCAAACAGATAATTTTTTTTCTTTCATTTTACCACCCTTTAATTTAACTGCTGTTGTTTACATAACAGCAGCCCCACTGCCAGACCAGAAAACAAGGAGATGGATCAAAGGGTGTTTTGACTCATTGCTCAAGCAATGCTGAATAATTCACTATGCAGAATCTCTCACCTTGAAATCCAACCCAGAGGTTTCTTCCTCTTCCACCTCCTTTTTTTTCCCCCGCTCAATTCTCATATCTCTGGTTATTCTGAAGGAGCTGATTACCCTGTAGATGCAGCCTCTCCCTTTCCAACAGCTTTGGTGTCATCTGCCAACTTTACTACAAAAATGAATTGCTGAAGTCATTCGAAATACCATTATTCTTGATCAAGTCTTTCCTATGAGGTCCCATTATAGGCAGCCCAACCACTGATATTCCTTATTAACAACTAAATTTCGAGATCTGTCAGTGAGCCAGTTTTTAATGGGGGCTATGTCAATTTTATGAAATTCCAGCTTGCAGCGAGCAGTACTTCATCTGCCACAAGGGCTTTCCTGTAATGAGTGAGAGTTCGTTTTTCCTTTTCCATACTGCTCTGAGTGAGATTATTAGTGGTATTAAGAGCCAGTGAAGAGTTTGAAAATCTGCCTCTGTTGAAATTATTTTAATTTACCAAAATAAGCCAGCGAAAGGAATACAATTCAAGAAAACTGAAATAATCTGTTTTGTTACATTAGTTCTTCTGTATGGTACAGAGCAAAGTACTTCTGAATTAGAAGAACTAATTCATTCTTCTTTTGTTCTTGAACCAGAAGTGATAATGCAAATGACAAATGCTGGAGGAAAATACATTCTCAATAATAATTTAACATCCATATAATTACTATTGTTCATTTCCTCTCCACAAAAAGCTAACAATGAAAGATGGTTTGAGAAGATTTTTCTACTTATTTTACTTTAAAAATTTTATATCAGCCCTGAAAACAGTACAAGTAGGAAGAAGGTGATATCACACATCCTGTATGAAGTGCAAAACAGCACCGTAAACTTACAGAACCTTCTAAGCAAGGGGAGAAAGGGCTTGCAGACTTTAAAGATTTACACAGAGACAGTATGACCCAGGCTAGAGTAAAGTAAGAAGGTGAGAGGACAACAGATTGAATATTCAAGAGGGAGGGAGAGAGAGAGAAAGAAGAGCACCAAGAAGCAGCTGTCCACAAGGGATAGTTCACCAGCTCCTGACATAGCCGAAGCACATAGGAAACCTCTTTGGTAAGCCCAATCTAGAGAGACCTACCCACTTTCTGATTTCCTGCTTTGACACCTTTTTTTCACTAGACTAAACTTCTGGTTTTAAAAATGTTGAGATATATTTATTTCTGATTAGAGAAATCATAGGGATAAAAATCTACCCCTATTATTGACAAATCATTTTAGTAATTGGCCTTGCCACCCAAAGGGCCTCTTTTATAGCCTGTATTTTGCCAGGCCCAATTTTTAGCTCTTGATATTTGAAATATCTCTGCCTGCTACACTTAAAAGCTCTCCTTATCATCTATTCTCAGTCTATAAACACCCATCTCCTGACAGAAATTATTATCATCAATGAAAAAGTGCAGAACATTGCACTTTTTATTGCTTAATACTGCTCCATTTTCATTACTCCAATCTATTAGTTCAATTCATTAACAAATAGCATGTTAGTCCATCTAAATTCACTAACCAGTTCCCATAGCTTACCACAATTCCTTCTTTTTCTAAGGAAAGTCTAAGATATATCACTTTTTTTTTAATTAATACTTATCATACTATTTAATTTTAACTAAGACCATTTTTGATAATTTCATCCAGACTTATTTTCTTTGAGCATGTTTTCTAAAACTTCTAATTAATCACCTAAAGAAGCATTCCCTCTAGGTGATAAAGCAGTTAGTCAGCAAATTAGGTGACTATCACATTCAGAAATAACAGAGGTCTTAAATTTGTAATAGCTTTTAATGGAATAATACAATTCTCACAACCAGCTATCTAAGATTACAACTCTTATGGTTATTTATATTGAAAATTCAGCCTCAAGTGTCTAGAGCAGGCTTCCAACTGCATCTTTGAAGAATTTTTCAAAGTGATTTTGATGAAAGCAGAGCCCTGTCCTCCACACTTTTTTACCTTTTCATGCAAAAGAAACCCATCTTTAGCAAATACTCCTATCCCACCACTTTTATTATTTCCATCATTTTCTATGCAGTGCACACATCCAGTACCTTTAAATTTCACTGAATATGCTCTTCTACATCTTTCTCTTCTATTTTGATTTTCTTCAGTTCTTGGAAAATATTCTTCAACTAAAAACACATATCTCTCTATCTTTACTTGGTATTTTCCTACTTGATCAAGCTTATTAGTTTTCTGCCTATATCATATTTTCATCAATGCTACACTAAGATCACTCCTTCAGTAGAATATCCTTCTACTACTCTTATTTTTTTTCAAAATTAGTGCTTCCATTAGTCTCTTGAAAGTCCAGTTTTTGTCCATGTATTCTTTATATCCCAGAGAACAGGACTTTCCACATTAGTGCACTGAGATGCAATTTCTTACCCAGGTCCTGCTTATAGGGCAGTAACAACCATCCAGATTTCTCTAGGTATCCAATTTCTGTATGTCCATGAGCAATTACCCTGACCATTCTTGAAAATTCTATCAGTGATGACTTGCCTCAAACTGTTGATTGAAACACTCCACATAAGTTGTAGATATGTGATGATTATTTCCTATTTTTAATTAAATTTTCAGATTGATCAGTTGTGTTTCACCCATACACACATCACTGCTTGAAAAAATGCTCTGTGCATTGATAGGATAATATTAATATATCAATGCCCCTAAGATGTGAGAGGTGGAACAATGTGCGGCCAGAATTTAAAAAGGAAAGTTCAAAAATAATAGCTACTTTGATGCAGAACTGATGTTTAAACAGTGTGGCTATAAAATCTGGCAACCAAAAGGTAATGTTACAATGAGAATAGTACTGCTTTATTAATAAATCAACATACCAAGGTTGCATCCATAATTAAACATTATTTATACCACGGATAGGAGACTTCATCTGGTATCTATTATTACTTCATACTGAGCAGACGGTACTTCAATACTAGACCTTCTATGATAGAACCTTTATGCTCCAAGCTTCTTAAAGCACACTACATAAATTGAGTTAGAGATAAGTAAGATTAATAAACATAGCAAAGGGTAGTAGTTAAGAAACCACTACAACTCAAGGACATTTGAATGAGGCAAACAGAAAATGACAGTTTTCTCCTCTTAAATTTCAGTATTGTCTCCGAAGTTTTGATTTTCATTTGGCTTTCCTTCAGCATGGCACTTGACTAACTTCATGCTTAACAATGACACCCTTATCTCACTCTGAGATGCTGAAATTCTGTGTCAACATCAGGAAGCACACAAATTTCTGCTCTGAGATTCAAACCCAAAAAGTCCAAGTTCAAAACAAAAAATGTTGTTATTGTAAATGGGCTTTGTAATTCAATCATAAGAACATTCAGTGGGATATTATTGCTTTGAAAGATAATGAGAATTCCAGTTCAATAACCTTGTTGTACAAGTACTGACATACACTCTGAAGATATTGAATCTGACACCAGATTTTATCCATATCTTTGAAGGAGACTAAGATGAACAAATTATAGCCTGGTTTTGTTTTTCTGTCTGTTAAATATCTGCTGCAGTTCTCAAACAACTGGGCAGAATGCGATACCTTCATCTGAAGTCAGAAATTTAAACTAATGTTATCCAAAATTTCTGTTTTGGGGCAGAAGTCTGCTACTTACCCTCCATCCAGAAGAGAATCAATCTTAACCTTTGTTCTCCTGAAAACAAAGTGAACACTCCCAACTGTCTCCTCATCACTCTGGCTGATTCTGCATGAACTTTATGTTTTAGTATAATGGGTGGAGGCAGGCCCCAGATAGCAAAGGTCAGATTGGTATAGAAGTATTGAGAAGACAAAGGGAATATTTATGTGACAGAAGATAGAACTTTCTTCTTTTAGGACCTGGTATTTTGAATCCAAAAAGCTGTACACTGAGTTACAAAAAGGCAGGATTCTTGTCCTATCAAGACTCAGTACATAACCAGAAAACTAAAGGTAAGCATTATATCAAAATTCTTCCATACCCATCTAGGAATCACAGAATATTCTGAGTTGGAAGGGACCCACAACAATCATCAAGTCCAACTCTTAAATGAGTGGCCCATACAGGGATAAAACCCACATTGGTGTTATCAGCACCATGCTCCAACCCACTGAGGTAATCTCAGTGTATCTAAATACATTTGAAATGTCAGAATAAACTCCTCTTCCTTTGTATCCTCTCCATTTATTTTTAAGTTTTATGGAGAGCAAAGAGAAAAAGACTTCTCTTTCCTTTCAACCCCACCTACCAGCAAATCATTAGAAGGAATCATGGCTTGTTCCCTCATAATCATTTTGTTTCTTGCATCAAACAGGGAAAAAAGACCCAACAGTAATTCTATACATCTGTCTCACATTGAAAATTTAAGGAAAAACATCCTGGAAGACCTCCCTTGTTGTCTAAATGTTTATAGTAATTCAATTAAATGAACATGAAGAAAAAGACTTAAACTTTATGAGGTTTACATGTGATTATATTATGACAGGGAGAGAAAATTGCTTTTCAACATCTTCAGGATAACAGTCAACAATAAAACAGAACTAAGAAATTGGGGAAAGAAAACAATTTGTCAGAAGCTTTCCAAAGAAAATGCATAGTTTGAGATGACGTCTCTCTCTTCTCTGACATGAACGAAACAAGCACTTGTATTGTTTATCACATAAGCATCTTACAGACTTCGGTAGGGAATGCCAGGTATGTAACAAACAATTACGTCCTCCACCTCTCCCTTCACAGTTCAGGAAACAAACTCAGAGAAAATATATTGCTTTTCTTATTTGATCCAGCATGCATATGGTAGACAAGAGCTGCCAAGCTTTCATGTTTTATATGTTTTCAAAACAAGATTCTTCTAAATATTTAAACTTAATAATTATATGTAAATTGATGGTTTGACTATTGAAAGACAAAATTACCTTCCTACAAGCTGCAAAGTTTGATCTATAGTAATGCAATCTTCCTTCCTATATTTCTCTAGAAAAGATAAGGTCATAACTTATATTTTTAGATTCTTATGAAGTTTTTAAAAATCTGAGCTAAGGGAAGAAGAGAACTGGGTTGAGTTATATTTTTATACAGTAAGAGTAAAATCTCTAGGAATAATTCCTTTATATACTCCTACGGATTCAAGATCAATTTTTTAAATAACCATAGCTGATTTATATCTACATTTCTTTCTGTCAGAAGATATTTGTTAAACAAAGCAAATTTTAAATGCCTTTCAATGATCTATTGTAGATTGCTCACTGTCCCCCAAAATATTTTCAATAAGAAAAAAAGATGGTAAATAGAATATAAAATCTACTCTTGCCTAGAACGTTAATTTTATCAATTTCAGAAAACCATTGCATTTAATTGCTGGTTGCTACCTTGAGTTTTAGAAATTGCAACAAGTGGATTTTTGCCATCTTTGACAAAACGCACACTATATCTATTCACTTTTTCTGTTACACTCAATCATTTTATGAGCTTACCCCCAATATCTGGCCGAAGCTTATTGTCATATCCTTGAAGTAAGGAGTCCAGTATGTGAGTTACATCTCCACCATGAATCTTTGGTGCAAGGACCCATGTTTTATTCACCATTAGATCTTCATCATCTTCATCATCTGCTTTATCAGCTCTATGTTGAGTGAATAAAAAAAAAAGAAAAACAAGATTAGGGAAAACAACAAGAAACAGTGAAACTGAATACACAAGAGGTGAAGAAGAAAGAAATAAAATATTGAACACTATTTAGAGTACTTTATAAAAATCCAAATGCATTCTGGTACCAACAGAAAAATGTAGGCCCTTATTTAAAATACCAACATTTTGTTTTATGGTGGTAGAGAGTCTAAGCCAATAAACATGTTAATAAAGGCATTAACATATCACCCATACATAAAAACTCAAGCCATGACTCAAACCCATAAAAGCAACAGTAGGCGTCATCTTACTCTTAGCCTTTTCCTGTTTTAAAACACAAAGTGTAATTCTAAAGCTTTTCCCTACATGTACTTTTCAAGTCATGGTAAATATTTCTAAGAGACGCTTAATCATAATAGATCTTGGTGTCAAGAGCATTAAGAGAATCTCTTTCCTAGTAGTCTCTCTTCTAACTATGATAAGACTTGTATAATTATTCAACTCCATTCACATTTTAAGAAAGCAAACAAACATTACATCTATGTGCTTTGACTAAACATTAGCAGAAGCTGCAGTCATGTGTCAACTACATATCTGCACGTATATATGGTACAGTTAACTGAAAGGAATGGTACACCATTTTAAGACCATTTGTTAGCTACCAATTTTATCAAGAGGAAACAAATGTACAAGGAAAACACACATTCATTTATCACCTATCTTTTAATTAGATAAGCAGTAATATATTGCTAATTACTAAGTCATTAAAAAAGAATTGCAATACCTTGGTTACATCTGAAAACTCACTCAGATATCATCAAAAGGTCAAAGAATGCCTCGAAGTAGTTTTCTTTCCATTTCAATCAAATGAGTATGTTCTTCAGTATTCCTCCAGTACTAAAAACTGCAATCTGTATTACTCATCTACTTTATTTCAAGGAACTGCTATGGGCTAGAGGTCAAGCAAAGTGCATCAGATTGATAGCAGTAACTCTGATAGTCGCACAACCTATCTTCACAAATGGGCTCTGGCTAGCAATTGCAGAACATATGCAACCCCTATAAATCACATCCAATGTTAACATAAGTACAATATTCCAGTAAAAGGAAGAAATTAAATTACTATCCTTGTGCCAATTTCTATTGTACACCAAAACTAAAAATGTAACTACTTTATTATAGAAAGGAATTTAAGGGGCTTCTAAGTTACACAGACATACTCTGCCCTCAAAACTAAGGCTGGTATTTTTCAGTAACTTTCCTACAGGAAAGAAAACCTCTAGTATGTTCCATGTGAAAAACAGACAGAAAAAGTCAGTAAAGGACAGAGAAAGAGTAGGCAAGTCTGGTTTCCACTGCAGTCCTTTGTGGGAATGCTTCAAACTGGTCTGTAACCGCAAGGCCTTGCATCAGCTCTTGGATAACACTAAAAAGTCTCACTGAAAATCACAACTATCATGGCTGCGCAAACTGCTTGGTGGCTTTGGCATGCCTGTTTAATTTAGGAAGTGCGACAGAAACTTCAAGTCAACAGTGCCCCAACTCAACAGGTTCCCAGAGGATGAACTGTTTGGATATCCAGGCTTTCATACCTAGCTTGCTGCAAACAAGTTGAAAGAGTCTGTTAAAGCTGAAAGTAATATGACAGCTTCCCTGTAACAGTCTGAAAAGCACTTTCATACTTTTAAATTGAAATGCACTATAAAATACTTAATCTTTACTGCACTACATAGACATCACAGAAATGTCAGATATTAAATATTTAACATTTCCCATTAGCAGGATCCCACTAATGGGAGCACTAAAAGAAGTAGGAAGCTAAGTTTTGTAAATGTACAATTTTTCCCCTCAAAGCTACCTATTGCCATCTCTTTCATGTTTTGTTACCACACAGCTTTTTTTAATATATCTATTTATGGTCTACTTGCAATTTTTTGGCATCTAATTACTATACAAATTGGATTACAGTTGCTCAGAGTAGAAAGGCAATCCCAGCCTTTTCCCAGGGGCATTAAGATGATGAGGAGTAAAAGTTAATTTATAAGTAGCTCTCTACATACCCACTGCAAAACTGATCTTTTTCTTCTTCCTCTTTTTGTCCTCCATCCCATAAACAGCAGAAAGTACAGTGAAAAAAACAGAGCTCTGTACAGATCCAGGGCACCTGACTCACTGGATCAGCCCAGTTATTCGCAGAAAATTTGAAGTGATTGTGACACTATTTTAATGTTCTGATTAATGACACTGATTTAATGTTCTTTACACAATGTTATTAAGAATAGCAGAGATTTAGCCAAAATGAAAAGTACAAGTCATGTCATTACTAAGAAAAGCCAATAGGAGTTACATCCACAACACCTCCACTCACCGTTCCTTGAACATCTTGACCTTTCGAAGAGTTCTTAATTTTATTTATAGATTCCCAGGGCAATTCAAGTGGGAAAAGGATCATGAGATGTGTCTCTAGTCCAGACTCCTACTCAAAGCAGGGCTGGCTCTGAGGTCAGAGTAATTCGCTCATGGCTTGATCAGGTTGGGTTTTGCAGACCTCCAAGGATAGAAGCTGCACAATCTCTCTCAGCAACGTAATCTCCACTTGTCTCTTTTTCACAATTTACTATGTTTGAATAAATTTTAAAATTGACAAGAAAAAAAAATGCAAATACAAATCCATTTCAAATTTTCACTTTCTGTCTTGCTTGATTGGAGGCCCTCTGGTCCTCCTCCAATTTTAAAACTCTGAACGACAAACAGGTATACAGCAACATCTTAGAAAGCTATTAATGCAATTCCAGAGGGAGAGGGAAAAATTCCATCCCAACATCTGAGAGTTTTTCTAGACACTAGTAAATAAATCCATTTAAGAAGACACTTTTATTAGAAGCAACCTTATTTACTTAGTGTCTGACAAGTTTTGGCTCGAAATGTGCATTTCCGACTATTTACATGGAACTATGTGATTTTATCTAGAAAATATTGTACACTGAAAAAAGTACCACCCACTAGAAAAGAAATACAGTAGACTTCCATACTAGGCTAACAAGAGCTTGTGACTCACTAATCCATTAGATAAACCAGCAAAGAGACCATCACAGATCAGATGATAATATAACCAAATGCGGAGGAACTGGATTACTGCTGTTCTACATGGTGAAAACAGCTATTCTCACTCTGTCTGTTTCTATCTTACTGGGCTTTTCATCTTTGACTCCTAAGCCATAGCCACCAGTGTGCAACAACAGGACTGTGGTAAGAAGGAACAATGCAGGCTGGAAAAAAGAAGTGACCCAATCATAGAGAAAGTCTTCTGTATGCCCTCCAGAGAAGCAAAGCACACCACCTGCCAATTTGAATTCTCAGTCCAGGTGTTCTGGGGGGAGTTGCACAAAGTTCCCCAAAAAGACCACCTAGTGACATGAAGGCAACAGGACATTCCAGTAATGTCCAGAATTACCGGTCTTTGTCATGCTAAAGAGATTTGAATTAGTCTGTTTCAAAGACAGAAATCCCTTGTACACAGTGAGCAGATCAGTTGAGATGGTGTTACCAGCATCTAATCAAGCTTGCTGGACCATGTTCTTTAAAAAAACATTCACTTTGGAAGACAAGAGGATTCAAAACTGTTACTCTTTTACCAAGTTACTGTGTATCTCCAGCTCTTTCTCCAGGGTTTGGAATGGGATAGAAGGAAAGACAGAAGGCAGCAAACTTCATTTCAAAGCAGAAAAGAAAATGTTAAATTGAGGTATACCATTCAATTATTTAGCAGCAGTTAACTTTGGCTGAGCACCTTTTTACTTCTTTGCCATTAAAATAAATCTAACAAACCTATGAAGATTAATGTCAATTAACTCAATTCTCACTGTAACAGTAGTGCTTTCCCCTCTCTCTCACAACCTCAGGAAGAAAGGAAAACTTAATTAAAGAGGAATTCTTTTCCTTTCCAAGTTCATCTAAAGGTTATTTCACTATACACAGAAGATAATGCTTGATCCTCTCTCCATTTACTATAAAATATATTTTTTCCAACAAAGTTCAGACAGTAGCTCTTTTTCAGAACGTCTGGAGAGACTGTGACTTAGAACAAAAATACAACATCAAACGTTAAAACGTTCCTGTTCATGGCATAGCACTACTTTACATCTATTACTGCAGGTGCTAATCCTGAATTTAATGATTTTATAAATAAGAAAGAGACCTCACCTCTTAAGATGCTTGTTGGTGTAACACTTCAGCTAGTCTCATAAACTCAACAGTAAACTGCATGCACACAGTTAACAGTAATTAGGCAAAAAGTGCCCCAATTATGCTTTCTGTCCTTCAACTAATTGGAGACATTACCATGACTAATAAATCCCTGAACACAAGTGACTAATGACTAAATAAGTCTTTTCAACATCAGGCAACATGCTCATCTTCAGACATTAATGTCATAGGTCTTTGTTCTCCTTTAAATATGAGAAAAACCAATCGGATGAGCTTTGAGTTGCAATTAACATCTGTCAAGTTATGTAATGAATTGGGAAAAAAATTGATACAGTGAAAGGGTTCCTACTGCTATTTACATCATGCATGTCTAAGTATTACACACAGAAGTACACATATAGGATAAGTGGGAGTATTTAAACATGGCTAAGCACCAATTTAGTTGCCCATTCCTAGGCTCCTGTTCCCATCAAACACACACAAGGTATCCAGTCCTCCAAGCTGGGTTGATTTACAGGGAGCCTGTAGACTTCTAGAGTAGCAGAGACTTGGCAAGGAATATGAGGTATCTCCACTGATGCTTCATGTCTGCGCGCAAGCAACTCAATCAAGCCTTTGGTACCTGTGAGGTTCAGACAACCTGCATAGTGGCCTTGTCTATTTGGAGATAAAAAAATCCTTCCGTACAAGGAATATTCTGATAATCATTTAATAAATAAATAAATAAGAAGAAAAGTCAGTGTTTCAGATAATTTCTATGCTACAAGATGTGGAAGGAATATACCTTTTTCCTAGTCACCTTATGTACGTTAATGAAAACAGTAAGACTAGTTGTGTTACTTCATTTAGCTGAGGGTCTTCAGTTGCTTCAGGAGTTTTACCAATACAGGGGTAGGGTAAAGTGATACTTAGCTAAATGATGAAACATGCCTTAAGACAGCTATTATTCACTGGCTGTGCTTCCCAGCATATTATATAGATGTCCTTTGTCTAAGTATAATATAATTTAACTTTTATTTTCCATTACTTAATAAACAAACAAGCAATTTCTCTCAAATTTCAGAGAAAATGGTAAGGTTTCTTAAAGTGTAAACATGGGAGATGACATTGCTAGCAACAGTACTGCTTCAGAGGTTTGTCAAAATAGCACATTTAAACCAGACAGGGCTTCCTAAGAAGTCAGTCACGACAGAGAAGTTTCCCAGTTAAGTGTTCCAACAAATCAGACATCTAACCAGGCACTAGCTTACTGTAAAACACCAAACATTATATGTCTGTATGTGGTAAAGAAGTATATTTCATAGCCCCATCAATAAGGGGTCAGAGGTTGTCTGACCTAGCCAAATTCCACACATGAAAGAAGACCGAAAGCTAAAAAGCTAAACATGGTCACTGACACCCCAATGTCCAGAGTCAGACATTTGTAGAGAGGCTGCTGATGACTAATTCAGAAGGTAGAAATGTAAGTACTTAGGTATGTGTCGTGTGAACAACCAAGGCATAGGAACAAGTCTAGATGAAAATCTGAACTCTAGAAGGATGATAAGTTTAAGAACTGCCGGAAACAGGGGAAACTTCCTTAAATAGAGAACAAAATGCAACTTCACCATGGTAGAAATGAGTAATTACTCTCATGTCAGCAATTTAAATTACACATTTGCATATTTTCTTGGATCTTCCTAAGATAAAACAAGGGCCTCAGATAGACTCATAATATCCTTAGAAGCTGAGAAAGGATTGGGACTCCTGTACATACACAAATATTACTTCTTTTCAGTAGCAACAATAGACAGGACCACATAGTCATGACTGCTGGAACAGAGCACAATTACATTTTTCTACAGAAGATTTTCTTGAAAGCTCACTATCACTGCTAGCTGTCAGTAGTGCATGGTTTAAACATCTGTCAAGATTTATCTTTCAAACTTCAGGCTGACTTCATACTCATCAGTCCTATTAACCTTCTGTGGAAACAAATTCTCTTTTGCATTTCATCATCAGCATCTTCACTCTTTTGCTTTATGTGTCACAGAAAATTTCTGGGAAAATAAACATAACTGCAAGCAAAGAAATACAGCTACTGAAAATACATCTCCAAAAAGCATTACTTGTTCTTCCTAATCCTGTGGGATATAGTCACTGATGTTGTGTTCCTTCATCTTCATCCTTCCAAAACTAGTTTAGACATTCTCTTGACAAAAATCTCTTTTCCCTCATCCATTCCATCTCAGATTGCTTTCATCAATCTATTTCCCACTCCTTCTGCCTTGCCAGATTTTGGCATATTCTTTTGTGTGTCAAATTGTATTTCACTCTCCCATTGAAGTATGTTTCACTTATTCCCTATGTCTTTTTTTCCAGTACACCTACTACATACTGTTAGGTTGATTCTTCTGAATACACATAGTGCCTTGTGCTCTTCATCTTCTCTAAGGTCATATTTGTTTGGCTATTAATAATTTCTTGCCCTGTTTCCTCTTTCCTTTCTTCTTTCTGAGTTTTTTCTGAAGGGATGAATATGGACCTTAATTATCAGGAAAAAGTGCAGAAAAAATATTAGAAATCCGTACACAGAAAGAAACATTAGAACTTTAGATTAGAAGTATAAACTATGTAAGGAAGTTTACTTAGTATTAAATAACTAAAGCTCTGTCATAAAAAAATGAACAGAATAGCACTAATAGAATAAAGACATGTAACCCTGCTGTTCCTTCCCTGAAACAAAAAGTTTTGCCTATGTATTTGAGTGTTTAGACTACAAAACTTGTGATATCTTAATACATATCACAAGCATCAGATGATCAAGATCTTTTGAGTCATTACAGCTTTGAAGCATATCCCTGAAAGAAACATTTTCTCATATGTAATAACTTCAGTAGAATTAATTTTAGTCCTAGCAAAACCTTCACTTAAAACAATTATCATGTCTTATAAAATCTTCAACATCTCTGTGATACTAATATAGTAAAAACATCCAAAATTACTGAACAATGCAACTAGTCTTAACTCTAAACACTTAATAAAGGCACAATCTGCAAAAAATATTTATTGAAATGTGAATTTTTAACATTAAGAACAACAGATATTATTAAAGATATCTTCCAGAAAAACAATTTTGTTCTGAGATCCACACAAATTGTTCTTCTCCAAGTCAATTTTCATATAATGCTGCATACTATTTGAAATTACACTAGTCAGATATTACTAATTCAAATGGCTTTTACAGATCACAAAAAAATACCATAAGGACTCAAAGCATCACAGATATTCTTTATCCGTCAGTCTTCTCATCTAATACAAAGTTTATTTTTTCTCTTTGAAAGTTCATCCAAATATTGACATGGTCAGACCAGTATAACTGCTGCCTCTACTCCTATCAACTTGCAGTCCAGAAATCAATTGACAATTTTTCTCACATCTCTCTATCCAAGTACAGGGTAATTCTCTGCATCAGTTTGGAGCTGTTGCATTCTCAAACATATTCAGCTTGAATAGTATAGCAATGTTACTTTGACCGTCTTAATTAAAAGAACTCTTTACCTCCATATGTGGTCATACAAAAAATATTCTTCCCAGTTTTGTAGACCTGAAGGAGAGAAACTACCTGTTTCTACAACCTTTGTGCTATACAACAGAGAGCATGAAATTTGTACAAGTAAGGTAGTAAACAATGCTAAAAAAAGAAACAAGGGGGAAAAAAACCACAAAATAAATTAAAAAAACAACCCTAAGATGATTCCTTTGATTTTCCACAGAAATTATTAATTTCCATATACAATTTAGAAGGGATCTTGGGAAGTTTACTGCTAGTCAAAGGAGGGCTACTGAATTCAAACCATGATGCTTACAGACTAAGCCAGTTTAGTCTTTGAAAATTCCATGGACAGACATCCCAAAACCTCACTGGACAGCTTGTTCCACTGTTTAATTGTTCTCCCAGTGAATTTTTTTGTTTATACTCAGTTGGGAATTACAAGTTGGTGTTGTAATTCATCACCATTGTTTCTCATACTCTTACCATGCACTACTAGGAAGTGCCTACCTCTGTTTTCTTGATCATCTCTCCGTAACTGCTGGGGGCTGATGTTGGGTTCCCACAAAGCCATCTCTTCTCCAGTCAGATCAGCCTTCTCCCCATAGGCAGGTGCTCCTGATTGACCAGCTCAGTAGCCCTCTACTGAGCTCCCTCCAGTTTAAAACCAAAGCTGGATGCAGTATCTCAATGCTGTTTCACAAGTGTTGACCAGAGGGAGACAATCACTTCTCTTAACCTCCTGAATATGCACCTGGTTGTACAGCCCAGGAGGCTGCTGGGCCTCTTTTGCTGCCAAGGTTCCATGCTCTCCGTTAGGAACTTGAGGTCCTTTTGGAAGGGCTGCTCCCCAGCTCTCCGGTCCTGTTGATGGGGACTTGCCACCCAGGTGCAGGACTTTAGCACTTTACCTTAAGTAACCTTATAATGTTCCCATCAATCTATTACCCAGTCTCTCCTCCTCCTCTTAAACAGCAGCCCTGGCTACAAATGTAAGCTTGGTAAAAAAAACAATCTTTCCACATAGAAAAAAATAATTGTTTTCAGGAAACATTATGCTAATACCTTTATTCCTGATGTTATGAGCAGTTCTTGTTCCAACCCAGACAAATGAGGAAATACAATACACTTCTCACTTCTCTTTTCTTGCACCGATTATTCCATGTTCTGATTACAAACTTGCAGAACGTGATGTATGATTTGTTTTCACTGAATCACAGAACCATTTAGATTGGAAAAGACCTCTGGGATCACTGAGTCCAACCTTTGACAGATCACCACCTTGTTAACTAGACCACAACACTAAATGCCACATCCAGTCATCTCTTGAACACCTCCAGGAATGCCAATTCCATCACCTCCCTAGGAAGCCCATTTCAATGCCTGAAAACCCTTTCAGTGAAGAAATTCTTTCTGATATCCAGTCTGAACCTGCCCTGGTGCAGCTTGAGACCATTTCTTCTTGTCCTTTCTCTAGCTGCCTTGGAGAAGAGACTGACCCCCACCTTTATAACCTCCTTTTAGATAATTGTAGAGAGCAATAAGATCGCCCCTTAGCATCCTTTTCTCCAGACTAAACAACCCCAACACCCTCAGCCACTCCTTTTAAGACTTACTCTCTGGATTCTTCACAGCTCCACTGCCCTTCTCTGAACTCAGTCCAGCACCTCGATGTCTTTGTTGTACTGAGGGCCCCAGAACCGGACACAGCACTCAAGGTGCGGCCTCACTAGTGCCGAGTACAGGAGGATATTCACCGCCCTGCTCCTGCTGGCAACACTATTTGTGATAGAAGCAAGGATGCCTTTGGCCTTCTTGGCCACTTGGGCACACTGCTGGCTCATGTTCAGCTGTCCGTTAACCAGCACCCCCAGGTCCTTTTCGCTGGACAGTTTTCTAGCCACTCTGTCCCCAGCCTGCAGCACTGCCTGGGGTTGTCGTGACCCAGAACTTGGCCTTGTTGAACCTCATACCATTGGCCTTGGCCCATAGGTCCAGCCTTTCCCTCTGCAGAGCCTTCACAACCTCCAGCAGATCAACACTCCCCCTCATTTTGGCTCACAACGACTGATTATATTATTGATCATAACACCTGTACTTATAGAGTAAGTACACCTCTTCCTTTTTTTCTGAGAAAATCACAAATAAAATTTCTTAAAGCAGCCCTTTGCCTAAGGAAGTACTTGAAAATACCCATTATTTTCAGTAAGTAGGATTTTCCTTTTCTCTATTCCAAACATTTTTAATGTTAGCTGAAAATTTAGCAGGGGTCCTTATGCCAAATATATTTTAATCTTAGAGATCAAGAGCATTTTGTTACTGTAGAATTTGTAGACAAATATATATTCATCTTCCTCTACAAAATGTCTTCTAAGTAAAGCCTTCCATCTATTGCATACAACAAAAATACAACCTATTAGGAAGATAAAGCAGGCTTTAGCATAACCTGTACTGCCTTGACCGAAACTGAAGTCTAAGACTGATAAAATTCTTAGGGAGATTTATTTCAGCTGGATTTGAATGAAACCTGTAAATGTAAGCTGGTAAGTCTTATTTTTTTGGTTGGTAAGTTTTATCTTCTTTTTGGGGTTTTGGCCACACTATGTAATCAAATAATTAAAATGTAAATGGACATAGTCCACTGTTTATCCAGACCAACTAGCAGGGGATGAATGAAGACCTGGAGAAAGAAGAGAATAACCATATAAAATTATAGACCCCAAGTAGATATAACTGAAGAGGGACAAACAGTACTAAATAAAGGTCAAAATACCACCAAACTGCTGAGGAAGGACATGGTGATTAAAAGGCATCACCTCTCTGGATATGTGAAACGTGTACTAACCACAGCAGTATCAGATCTCCTGGGAGCTTCAGACTACAATCTTCACACAACAACAGACACACATAAATCCATGTGCCACATAGCAGCACACCATCCGTGAGGCTGCAGATCTCTATCTACACTTGACTGATGAAAGGTTAATTGTCATCAAGTTCAAAATTAACTGATACACTGTTGATGGGCTAAGTGCCTTGATCCAAGAAACGCTTTCCATAGTGAAACTAGCCTTAAAACAAATGTATGATAAATGAATGCTGAGAACCATAACCTCAATAAAAGCAGTTAGCCTAATTAAATGTCATCCCACAGTCATTATAACATTAACCTGTGGTAGTTTCACTCTGGGCCTTCCTGGAGACCGGCTTGTGACCAGGAAGGAACTAGGAAGGTGATCACGGAAGTATTCCATGCTATCCCTTTACATAACTTAAGGTATAAATAAGGCCAGCAGGAGGGACCTCGCTCTCTTCCTTTCCGGCAAGGTTCAAGAACGGCGGGTCCCTGTTTCAGTCTGGCTTATCTGGAGCCGAGGCCTACAGTGACTGCCGTAATCTGCCACGCGTGAGGGGGGAGCCTTGGGCCGTGTCTAGCCATCCTGCCTGTTCGAAGGGAAGTGGTGAGATTTTTGCTAGCTTGCCTTCGGTTGGCTGGTTGACTTGTTCGGTCCTTGCCCCTTTTTGTCCTTCTCCCTTCCCCCCCCCCTCCCCCCCGCCATGTGTGGTATTCCCCTTTTGTGTATCTGTCTCATATGTAAAATATATATATATATATATTTGCTATAGCTTTGGCTGTTTTGGTTCTTTCTTTTCTCTTCCCCTTCTGGGAAACGGGTCCTTGTTGTCGGGTTTCGGGGGCTTGGCGGGAAGCCAGCTCGAAACTTGCACAACATTCTTGGTGTCAGAAGTGGGATGGTGAACCCACTTCTAAGCTTGAAGCTAGAGTGAGGGAGCTGAAGCGGAAAAAGACTGACAAGAAAGTTGCTTTCCACTTCCGGCAAAGTCAACTTTGTTAGATTCTACTTAAAATATCACCAGCATCTCAATGAATATATCAAATGAGCTCTCCTTTATAAGACATTTTCAGTCATTTAAGCTGATGATATTTCAACATATCCATGTGAACATTGTTCTAACACAATTCACTGCATATTTTCTGCAAAATCTTCAAGTAACAAGAAATCTACTACAGCGCTTCACAAAAACAAGCTTATATGAAATAGTTCCAACTTCTGATACACATGTGAGCAGGTACCAGCCTCCTCCCACAGTAGGCATAGAAATGTGTTTGGACTGAAGTAACAACAGAACCAAAGACTTGCATTGAATTGTGCACCATAATTGTGTCATATAAGTAAATATGGCTTGAAATCACAGAAAAAAACATACAACTACAATAACTAGGCAACATGTCCCTATGAGAAACACAGTGAATGGCTTCTACTGAAATTTTAGTGTAACTGTTATAAGACAATTATGGACTAATCCAAAGGCCAATTAAGTTAATGAATAATTGTTCAAAAAGGTGAATATACTGTGTAGGGACTAATGGAAATATCTAAACCATGCAATAAAAAGCTTGCTGTGTCTCTCTCTCTCTCTAAACAAAATTATGTCTTCTCTGATGTAATTTATTGTGTATTAAACATAAAACATATGTATTATACTTTTTGTTAGATGGTGACTAAAATTTATGGTTAGCAGAGTTGTCCTTTGCCAGGCATAACCTGCAGACCATCAGTTGGATGGCCCTCATTGGCAAAGCAAGAACCTAAGGTGCAGGTCCATAGCTCACCTGCAGCAGGTCTGATAGAATCCAGTACATATTCAATGGCTGTATGGTCGTGAGATCAAGTACTGTTCTTTTCCAAAGAAAAAAATGAGGGCACTTTATTTTTAAAAACATCTGCATAATTTATTCTGTCATATAAATATGGCATTGGACAATGAAAAATAAAATTGTCGTGACTTATAGTGAAAGTTAACCACCTAAATGAACACTTAATGCTACAACTTTTTCCTAATATAAATTCCATCTGGTTGAACTTTATTCTGAAAGATAAATTGGACAATAATATTATATTAATAACAATAAGTCTTAATTCCTCATGATACACTGTCTTAAACAAGAAGAAAACCATATTAAATGAATGGATTAAATTATTTGAGGTTTCAAATAGATTGTTAGTCCTAAGGGCATATATCTCATGTTACCTCAGATTTTTCCTATTCACTATGTCTGTCTTCCTGAAAACAAATAAAAATGATCGTATATAAATTCAGAAATGCAGAATTAGCCATTCACACCTTACCAGAGATTAATGCAGTGACACAGAAAAGGATTTGAGGATCAAGGTAGAAAGCAAAGAGAACACCTGAGCCATACTGAAGCTAATCCTGCGACAGAGTATTTGAGCAGTATGAAGTAGTAGTAGTGAACCAATATTCTGTGTGTATCTGCCGTTAATGAGGCTAATAATTATATAATCTACCCATTTTTAAGTATGCTCTTCAAAGAAAAATGGAAAGGGTTTACCAAATGGTTAAGGAAATAATTCAAAATTTTCTGAAGAAATGTAAGTAACTCAGTTTACTTATCTGGGAGGAAAATGTAAGCAGCCATCAAGTTGCCTCTTGAACTGAATATAGCAGGTATAAACTTCAAATAGTTGTTCAAAGAACAGTAGTTAATTTGACTGTAGCATGGCTAAATCCAATTCAGTGGAAATTTCCGTTCTGCGTAGAGTGTCTCCAATTGTGACATATTTGTGTAGAACTTTCATTTTGGATTAGATCATTCATCCTGCAACAACTGCTAGGCATTTAACTGCACTGCAGCTTCCCATCTCCAAGAGGTGAGGAGGTTTCTACAACACATTATCAAAGACTAGGCTGGAAAAAGAAAGGCACCAGGATGTTTTCTGACCAAAATGCTAATTCCTTTAAGAATTTTCAGGATTCACTTGCAGTGCTCTGAGTTCTTGTCAAGGCAAAACTAGGCAGAGGCATGCAGGATGAGCTTTGATGACTGGTTTCCCTGTTGAAGAGCAGATGGATGCAGATCACGCTCATGAAGAGCAGCTGCAGCCGTTGGTCTGCACCCTGACGCTACCCTGTAGAACCAGAAGTGTCAACCGAGACCTGGATTTCCCCACAAAGAGATGGACAAGGAATCCAGCGGCTGAGCCAACTGTAGCAGGTGGCACTGGGAAAAAAGCTCAAGCTTTTTTTGCGAGCAGAAGAAAGCAAGAGATCCACTGGCTGGAAGCCAGAGAAACCTCAGTCTAGAAATACTGTACAATACTTCACTGGATTCCTCCTCATGCTGTCTTTATGCAGGGGCTTAGAACATTTATACTGAAGGAGCAAACCTGACACAGAAGCCAGGGTAAATTCTCCAGTTTTGTTTATTCTCATATAAGACTGGATTGTCTTAACAGATCCTATTGACTGGAACATCTACCAATTAAAGCATATTTTAGAAACTATTTCCCTCTTTGCCATATCATTGAGACTTCCCTCTTCTTTGAAATAAGTTCTGTACTGATGAACTACTGATGATCTTTCTAATCTCTCTAGTTACCTCTATTAGTTCAGTGTTGGTGAATGATTTACCTTTTTAAGCTTAGATATATAGAATCAAGTTTTTACATAGGCCTTAGGACATTGAACTCACCACACTATTTTTAGTCTTATTAAAAATGTTTGCATGTGTGAAAATGCAAAATCAGGACTCATGTGTCATCTCCAGATTAATTCAATTGCATCTAAATTACTCTGTACAAATTATTACCATTCAGAGAAATTGTTAAGAAATAAAAGTTAGTGTCATTGTCATCCACAATCCTTTGAAAGGTTCCTGACAGTTTATTACAGTCATTTATAATTAGAAGTTGTCTCTGATCCTCTTTACCAAATAAGTAATAACATTATTTTGCTCAAGTACATGATCAATTTAGTATGCCATGCAAGAAAGGGTTATGCAGGTAATTAAAAATGTGCTAGTACTCTTCTCTCATAAACAGTACAACAACAACAGGCCTTGAGATGCTTACCTTTGGTTTTCTGTGAGTACAACATACATGATATTTTTAGTTTATATATATGATAGCCTAAACCAAAGCAACTCATTTTCAATCAATGAATATGCCTAGTCCGTATAAGTGGTCTCACTTACTGGTCATAGAAACTAGGTGTTCTATTTGACCAAGATTATTGCAATTCCTCTGCAGCTTCAAAGAAAAAACACATATTACCCCAATTCCCTTGTAATCAACTCTGTGGACAGACTTACATATTCAGAAAAAAAAGTTGAATAAGGTCAACAAGTGCTCACCTGTAGCCTTTTCTGTCCAGCTCAGAAAGGCTTGAATAGGTAGCAAAGGTGTTCTTTGTAGCATAAGGCATATTTAACAAAAAGAAAGTTAAAAGTAATTGAAAATTTGGTTCAGTTTGCTAACAGCATTTTTTTTTTTAACAGAATGACATAGTTGGAAGGTTTCCTTGAAACCTTGTAAGAAGGTTATGTGCAAAGAATTTCTCAATATTTCTCAATATTTATGTCTCTTTAAACTTTATACTAACAAAAGAAATTATTAACAAACTTTTAATAAAATAAATTATATTTTAAACCACTGGGGCTGCTTAATAACAAGTTCTTCACTGTCACATCATGAGCAAAGCACATAAAAGTGAGGATAATAATGAATAAACATCACAGACATTCAAATGAAATGGTAAATCACTATTATTAAGCACTAAGAAACCAATGTTGTTATGACAAGTTTAACTCTGATCCAGGAATTTACGTGAGAAGAAAACGTAGGCTGTATTGTATATTTTCCTAACAGATACTTTGAAATAGAAAAGAAAATATTAGTTGACATTTGTACCTTCTGACAGTGCTGACAGTTGCATTTCAGCAGAGCATTTGTAATTTCTTTTAGAACATCAGATCACAAAACTAAAGGGAAGATACGGCCAAAATAAAGTTAAGCTTACAATATACTATTAGGCATGCTGACCAGCACATACTATTTAAAACAGTATAAATTAGAAGAAATGTTACTGTTATGCTGCACCTGTATGGTTGGAACTAAGGAAATAATTATACTGTCAGCTCTTATGCTCTGCCTATGAATTATCTGTTTATTTGAGTTCAACAAGAATAATGGTTTTGCCGAACATTTAGAACTGCAGTGACTGCTGGGTAACTACTCTTTCCCTTATAGAAAGGCTCACAGCCCATTTTCTTCTACAGAAGAGATGTCTGCTGTTGACAAAAGTAGTCCTTCAAAATAATAACTCATGAAGTTACATCAAGTGCATTGGCCTTTCTGGTCTGTTTGTGCTGCAGGTGAAGAACTGGGCATAAACAATTGTTTTACAGAGTTCCCTTTGGTGAGGGAAATCTGGTGTAATGTCACACTATAGCTTTTGGGGCAGCACCTTAAAATCATAAACTCTTGGTTGAGCTCAAGTTCCAGTGTCCTTGCTTAGGCTTTAGCTCCATTCGTAACAGCTGAAACAACTTTACTCACACTCAGCACAAAGTACTTTGTGTATAAACGCGTACTAAAATCACTGCAATTTGCAATCTTTTAAACATATATGTTGAAAAGGTGGGCTGGCTCCTGCAAGATGTTTTTAGAAAAACAGTCAGAACTGGTGCAACCTGGTCTATTCTTGAGAAAAGCATTACTACTGTAATAGTTTTAGTTTGAACTTCAAGGAAAATCTTGGGCTGAAACTACAGAGAGGCATTCAAAGAAGCAGAAAAATAGTATTTCCATCCTACTTTGTGGCAGACTGTTAAAGGGCACCAGAAGTCTCTGCAAACATCCTGAGTTGACACGCATTACACACCAGAGAATAATGATCTGCAAAACATATCCATTTGTTTTCACTTTAAACAAAAAAAGAGGGGGGTAAGATAAATCTTTCAAACACCATTTTTCCATGTAGTCTCTGAATGAAAAGCAAGGCTGAAAATAGTTGATTAAAATACATGGATATTTATACCAAAGGTTCCATTTTATTTGAGATGTCCTGTAATACAGAATAAAATAATGCATGTAAGTTATGTCTTTTCCTCAATGAAGAGTTCTTATCAACTTATTTATAAATACTAATGTTACCTCTTTTTCTCACTGAAGACTTATCGACTTATGTATAAATACTAATGTTAATGAGATGCATACATACATAACCTAGTCCCGTAATCCAAACCACACTTTGACAAACAAAGAAAAATAAATTTTTTTT
The DNA here is from genome assembly GCF_001604755.1 of Lepidothrix coronata. Lineage (NCBI taxonomy): Eukaryota > Metazoa > Chordata > Aves > Passeriformes > Pipridae > Lepidothrix > Lepidothrix coronata. Next base: position 8,466,608 of record NW_016690180.1, on the reverse strand, counting down.
TTAGCTAGTCCTCCTCCTTTGTAACTAAGTCTTTGAACTGATAAATTAGCATGCATATTCTTTTCTCTGAAACCACTTGATAATTTCTTTCATACCTGAGGTACACTATGATCATTAAGAAACATCTTGAAGATGCACAGCTGCACTGGTATAATTTTCATCAGTGCCTTTGAAAAATATTTCCATAATATACCAAGATTTTAAGACACGGATAAATAAAGTATAATAAGTGGTGGTTTTAACTAGGACAACACAACAGCCTTCTGAGGATAAGAGATGTCATGAGATCAACATACAGACTGATAAATCATCATTCAGTGTGGAGAAGTGGTCTAGAGTCTGACAGACTTTAAAAAATGTTTAATGGATTTTTTTTCCTTTTTTCTTTTCTTTTCTTTTTTTTTCCCCAGCCTTTACACTACACATTTCTATATCCTCTTAGAAAAATAATTTGGTCTATCGTTAAAAAGAAAAAAACACTGGCCAACAGTCAAATACCCTTTCAGTGCTGCTTTGTGATTTTTATGAGAGTGTAACCTGTGGAATGGTTCCCATTAGTTCTGAATGATTAATGGAGTTGAACGATCAGATTCCTTTTCGTTAACTTGTTATGGGTACTAATAAGACGTACACAGCTGTACCAAACTGTTGTTTCTTCAGAGCCCTTCAGCTCAATATTCTAACTCCCTTAAAATGTACGTTTCCAAGTTCTGGGACTTGAGCAGCTGCCCTTGCCCCATCCCACGCGTGAGCCCGATCGCACTCCGGAGAGGTGTAGAGGCAGGAGCCGGTGCCGTGCGGGATGTCCCGCTGCGCGGCCAGCACACCGAGAAGGTGCCAGCGCCGGGAGCAGTGCCCCCGCACCACCCGCGGAAGGCGCGGGCAGCGCCCCATGTCCCCGCATCCCCGGCGGGCACGGGATGGCACCGCTGCGCGGAGCTCGCTGCGCTCCAGGCGGGGGGCTCCCCCCGCCCGCTGCCCCGGGCCGCCTCCGGCAAGGCACGACACGGCCCCACTGCCCTCCCCGGCATGGCGGGGACGCGCTTTTCCCAGCACAGAGACGAGCCTGGACTCGCCAGCCAGCCCAGCGAACAAGTGGGATGCGGCTGAACTTTTACTTTGCCGGTGCCGGCTCCCCCCGCAGCCGCCCGTGGGAGCCACAGCGGCAGCATCGGCACCTTTTCCGTTGAAGTTTGGCGGCGCAGCACACGCCGCCTCCCCTGCCCTTGTCCCCGCCGCCAGCCCGCCCGACGTCCCCCGAGCTCAGCCCAGGGGGCGAAGCGCCGGTAGCCGAGCACCGGCGGGAGGCGGGCGCGGGGCTTCCCGCCGTACTCACCCGCTCCCCAGCCGCACGGTCAGCAGCAGCAGCAGCAATCGGGCCCCGCGGCGACGGCTCCAGCGGGGCGTGGGGCCCCCCCATGCATCCATGAGCGTGAAGAAGCTCTCCCTTCCCCGGGTTTTCTCCGGAGAGGCTGAGGAACAGCGACCCTGCTAATCCCACCACCCCCCGGCACACGGCAGGCAGAGGGAGGGGACGGGAAGGGTGAAACACCCAAACAGGTAGAAACCCACTCTCCAAGGACCGAGCAACTCGCCCAATAGGCTCATCAGGTTGCTCCATAAATTATCCTAAAAACTGCTGGGCGAATCAATCCCTAGCAGAGGTGGAGCCTCCTTTACTAGAAGGGAAACATGCTTGGGAGAAAGGGTGGCATTGATTTGGTATTTTCTCCGAAGAGGGAAATGAAATAGACCATATATATATATGCATATATGTATATATGCATATATAAATATGCAGAATATATAGAATGATAAATATATGTTTAAAGATATATAGATATATATATATATATATATATATAAAATTTTTTTTATTTTTAAAGCTACTCCGAGAGCGGCTCCGAGAGTCAGCCCCTCGGCCCTGCCAAGCGGAGACCCGCAGCGGGGAGCAGAAACACCGGGGGATGTGCACGGACACCCGCGGAGGCTGCACGGCCCCGCGTCCAGCACGGCCGCGATTTTGGGGTGGGCGGTCCCAGCCATGGGGAAGGGAACATCCACCAGCCTCTCGTTCGTCCCCAGGAGAAGGGGCACACCCCTGCAGCCGCGGTACCTATAGCCATGCTGAAGGCAGGCGGCGTGATGGGCGCGCAAGGGCAGCCGCGGGAATTGCGCGCTCCCAAGGAGCGGTGGGCGCAGGCTCGGCGGCTGCAGACGGCTCTGCGTGGCCGCGGAGCGCCCGGCGGGGACGAGCCGCGGGGTGGGCGATGCGCGGTGCTGAGCTGTGACATGCGCCTGGGCGTGCAAAACGCGTGGTTTTGGTTTTTTTTCCCCTTCTGTTTTCCTCCTTCCTCCTCCTCGGCTGCTCCCTCTTTCTGCCTCTCTCAGGAGATGTACGCGGCAAAGTAGCCAAACACACCCCGCCAGCTACCCCTCTCCCGAACACCGCAGGGAAAGCACCGCGGTGGCGGAGGCGACCAGAGGTTCCGCGCTCGCAGCCTCTGCCTCGGCCGTGGGGACGGGCGGTCACGTCCCGACGGCACCAGAGCTTAGATAACGCGTTATGTGTTCTCTCGTCTTCAGGGTCGGATGGTCCCTGAATCTCTCTCCAGCCCAAATTCCCGGCCCCTGAGATGCCCCTGCGCGGAGCTCTCTATGGGGCGCTTCTGGAGTAATCTGCACAATATGTTCTCAGCGCAAGGCGCAAACCGTTTTATAATCATCATCATCATACTCCTTCGAGTCAAGTTGTCACTGCACAGAAATGTAAATAACCCCCCATCCGGTAGTTATGCCGATGAAAGGCAGTGTTTTGTCTTTACACATCATCATCTGGTTATTATTTTATATGTACAGCTTACAGCTGCTTTAATGGTTAAAGAAACTCACCACGCTTCAGAGAGCTGCAGTACATTAAGTGAAAATTCAACGACTTGAAAATTAATAGCCAGTCCTGTGGGTATTGGCAGACGGTAAAGGCACATATTATTGTATGACCTGAGGTCTCTTTACTGGTGGATTAACACAGCAGGCAGCATCCTAGCATGATGGCAGAGGCATGAGCTCAGAGGAAAGCATATGCATTTATTACAGAGTAGGTGCAAAAGCAGCTCCTCTGCTGCAGGTGGTGGCACTAGCTCCAAGGAGCAGGATTACTGTCCCCCTCAGCAAGACCATAAGCACAGCCTGTCCCCAAGTCCCTTTCTCTCTGGGAAGTCCTTCAGCCCTGAAAGTAGCCATGGCTCTAAGGTTTATTATGGATTGATCTGTCAAATTGACCGCATTTTGCAAAATAAGCAATGAATGCTTCTATGTCTTTGCATCTGATGTTTATGGAATCATTAAAACTCTTTACCAGTCTATAAAATTTCATCCTGTCACTAAAAGATATTATGCAATTAAAGTGACTACTGAGAAAATTTGACATGAGAAGTTTAAGTGTACTTACAGGATTCCAAGGCATCTTCTTTCTACGTGAGCAGTTTGGAGCATCTATTTAAAAACTTAATGTCACTCCTGTGTAGATACAGCAGCTTGCTATCAGTGAAAGCGATGGAAGATTATGGCTAAAACAATACATAGCATGAATAGTGAGGAAATGAAAGTTTTCATTTGATTTCTGGGTTTAGAATGCTAAGACACATAAAAATACTATTAAAATAAAATGAAAATGAAAACAGCACCAATGAGATTTCTCAAATGATACAAGACTAAGGATGACATCAGGACAAGCCATTTTCAGATAGTCCCAAATCTGAATTTTCCTTGTACTCTAATGTAAAGAATAGAAATCCATCCCTTTCAAAATTAGAAAAAATTATTCCTTGAGTAAGTAAAATACTAGATGGAAAATAGGTATAGAAGTTTTGAAAAGCAAACGGGGAACAAAAAATAATAAAAAATCTTTAACTACTAGAAGAAAACTTGAGGGAAAAGAAGTCAACTCAATCAACTAAGATTGTCTGTATTCCTAAGAAAAATAAAAGAAGTAATAAATAAAAACTGCAAAATGGAAAAGAATATCAAAGAAAAGCTGGGAAAATTACCTAGTTGGGTGTCTAGAAGAAGGAGATGCTCATACATGGTAATACACTGAAGGACAGCGAGTTAGTTATTAAGGCCTGCTGATATTTCTCAGCTGCTTGCTGAGTACAGTATTGGCACAACTAACCTAAAAACAGTATATAAATTCTCAGTTAAAAACACCTTCTGCTGCTGAGAGTAATAAGGTTGTTTTAAAAAAAGAAAAAAAAAAAAGGCCAGAGGTGAAGAAAGGAGTCAATAGTATCATTTTGAACCTGCTAGACATCACTTCAGAAACAGCAAAGTGACCAAGGTTAAGCAAAACTGTAGAATTCAAATCACTATAATTACTAAGTTTGGTTTCTGCTAAGGTAAACCACTGTCTCTTCAGTCATGTTTAATGAGTATATGAATAGAAGAACAGGGCTTCATAATTCACTGTCTTTCAAAACCATTTTAAGTCTATCAGTTATTTGTTAAAAGAGCTGCATAGTTCTGGGGTGAATAGGAAAGTAATGCCATCTTTCAGAAACTGCTTGAGACTACTGTCAGAGTAATTAACTTTCCATGTTAAAAACATGAATCTTGAGTTCTTATGAATCTGCTCTTGAGTTTATCTCATTTAACTGATTCGTTACTGAAGTAATGGTTTCAAAGAGAAGAAACAGAAAAAATTTACAGATGAAAGTTTCAGTTTGATTAAATCTATAGAAAAAAGTAGTGAATATTGATTAATTCATCACAATGTAGAATATCAGTTATAAAATAGGAAGTGATGGCATGCTGAAAAATGGAAAAAAAATAATCCAAAGCTTGAATTTGGTAAAGATTTTAAGTATTTAGATGTAAAATCACATCTTAACTTTCAGATCTGCTACCTCATAGTGGAAGATACAGAAAAAACATATATACACTTAAAAAATTTCTTTAGAACTGTAGAAATTAAGAAATTAAAAAATTAAGAAATTAAGAAATTAAAAAATTTCTGTAGAACCACACCCATACAAACACCAAAAGAGCCCTAGTTTGAGCAGCTCAGCATCTAAATTCTGCCCAAGATCATCAGAAATCTATCTAACCTCCAGGTTTGAGGAGTGCAAGATAACAGGATTAATTCCATGTAAAACACCTCTAAAACCCCGCCAGGGTGAATCACCTGTTCCCTAACTTCTTAAAAGTGTAATTATTGACTTGGATTCCATAGAAATACACTTAACCCTCAGGCACTGTAAACGAAGCAAAGGCATTTAGCACAAGTTCTTGATTTCCAGTCTGGAAGCCACCTATTCAACCTCAAGGTACCTATAATTTGTAATTCATCTAAAAGGATATGCGAAAAAATTGTTATACTTAAAGCTGAAGTCCACATAGAAGGAAGAGGAAAAAATCCCCCACATTAATATATAAATAGCTAATATCACTGTATTTTTCACCTGGGAGCCTTCACACTTAGTATCAAAGAGCATTTTGATTCTTCAAAATTTAATTGTTCAAGATCACTGAGGAACCCAAAACCACTCGTATGTAATTTTCCGTAGCTGACATCCTACATTTACTCTATTTCTCTCGAATATAGCTACTTCCCTGACAGGGATATATGAGACTTGATGTAGGATTTGTGTGCCTGCCTACCATTTTGAGCACGTAAGAGCTTTGAAAACCTGGCCTTATTGGATGGTCCATCTTCATTCACTGTGCTTGAGGGAATTTGATGGCTCTCACGTAGTTCCTTAGGGAACCCTTACCTTGCTGAGGGCAAAGTTATCCAGTGCGTGGAGAGGGAAGAAGAAATTATTATAGTGTTCTGTCCTCCACCAAAAAAAGCATATAGAACAGCAAGAACTCAAGGACCGTTTCGGTCACATCTTCAAAAGGGTAGATTTACATAACAATATTTTGGTGAAATTGCAAATATAGACCTTAACTGTGCATTCACAAAGCAATTTAGCTCACCCCCTAGATTTATAGAATCATAGAATAGTTTGGGTTGGAAGGGACCACTAAATGTCATCTAGTCCATTTCCCCTCCCATGGGCAGGAACATCTTCAAAAAGTATCACATGTCATTTATGCATTGGAGTAAGCACAAACATAAAATCAGAGTCACATGCATGGTATTTAAAACCTGCAGCCCAAATGAAAACAGTTCCATTCTTCTTAGGGCAATTCAGAAAAAGTGGTTTTAAATATGCATAATTATGCTTAATCCTATGTGAATGTTTACTCTGATAAAATTCAAGAAAAGTATCTTAAACAGCATAGTAGCCTACTGTCACAATAGATGTAAAAAACATCTCAAGAAGAAAGAAAATTAATGCAAAAACTTTGGCACTGGCCTTTTAGAATGGGTCTTTAAATTTGAGGATGGTGGATATCCAAGGAGGAGAACAGAAAGATGCAGAAATATAACTTCAGTGAAGCTTTTATATTGTGATTAAACCCACAAAATAATTGCTTTCAGTGAAACAGTCAACATCTTAATAGAAAACAAATTATGAAACTCTCACTTCCCATAACTAAATATCATTTTAATTAAGATTTCATCTATGATACATTGATTTAACTGCTCACTCATGTTACTCATTAAAATGATTACCAACAGTACAGCTTTAGCTGAACTTAAAAATTAAGCGAGAGAAGTAATCTCAAGACAATGGATGAAGAAAGAAGACTGCACCCCTCTTTGCATCCAGGGGAAGGGGGATTGTTATAGCATATAAGATGATATTCCTTTACATTTAGCATGTTACCCTTCCTCTCCACTTAAGCTATGATGAAACGAAAAACAAATTCAAGTGTAGACAGATCTATGGTAAGTAGGCTGAAGTGCTTAGGTACAGAAAGATAATTTCAAATCACAAACATTCCCTTGGCTTATTACTATTGTCATTGCCTTTCACTAGACCTTCAAATATTTTCAACATGAGCCAGAAAAAAGCAAATTTTGATCTTTCCTGTATTACTGGGCATAAATCCACAGTCCCTAACTCTTCTTCTCCCTAACAGTACAATTTTATCTTTGCCTCTCCCTCACCTGTCAGACAATTTCCCAGAAAAGAGAGTCCAGGACCCTGGATTTCTCAGGAGTCTGGATTTTCCTCTGTGAAGTCACATCTTTGAAGGCAGTGGCCTTTCGTGGCGAATATGGTGACCAGCAAGGAGTACTTCCCACTGTGAGGCATGAGTGTGCTGCAGACAAGGCAAAGAGTCTTACAGGGGACTGGGGCACCAAGGTACACTCTAGTTCATTTAGGAAGTTAAGTCTAGCTTGGATTACCCCAATGCCATGGGAAGGAGGTGAACACCATTCAAACTCTTTTCCAGTCTGTGCTCTATTTCCCCTGTCAAGGAAGTGACACAGTTCAAACCAGTGTACCTCAGTGGCACAAATGTACAAAGAGTACATGGTATACATTGGCACTTCAGTTCAAATGAGGAACTTCAATTCAAAAGTGAGTCTTGGAGTACATGAAGATGATTGCAGCATCTTTCTGGATGTGCTTTCCAGGACAGTTGGAACATACTGTGCTCCAGCACTAATGGTCTTCAGTCTATGGAACTAGATGGGTACTGGTCTAAAGTAAATCCCCTCCAAACCACACTTACTGTGGGTGCTGGGTTCTCAGTACCAACCGATTGTCTCTGAAGACCTGCTTCCATTTCACCGCAGTATTTGCCAATGTAGCCAAAGCCACAGTGATTATTTAGAGAACTAGGACCTTGGCATGAATTATGGCAAAATGGCCTGCCAATGTATGTGTTCCCATACTTTGAAATCATATAGCAAAGAAATCTTCTCCTTTTGCTGATTCCTTTTGTCTTCAGGTAGGATGAAAATTCCCTTCAAATGGCAAGAATAAGAATCACTTCACAGCTTATAGGATACTCTCAGGAGAATACTATTTGATTATGTGTCTGGTCTTATCTTTTTAGAGGCTACCAGGGCAGCCGTTCTACTTGACTATTGTGAGCACTTACAGTTCCAGTCAGATCAGGAGGACAAAGACATGTGAAAAAGAAAAATAATGGGGCAGGCAAATGTGGTCTATACTTTTTCCCGTTTCAAAAAGATTCAGTTGATACTTGGCTCAGCCTTTGCTGAAAGTTGAAAGTGGCCTTTCAGTACACCCTATCCTGACCAGTCCTCCTTAGAATATAAGAAGTTTTTTAATCTGCAAAGCACAAGAGATAAAAAGGTCTCATCATAAGACTGGTTTGTCTGAAAATTGAAAAATGTTTTCTCCAGAATGCCAATTTAAACTGTTGGTACCAGAATCCCATAGCAAATCTAAAGGAAAGGTGATATAATGCTGTCCAGAATATTAACACTCTCTCTCCGATATATTATGTCACTGGCTGAACTTCCATAATTGTTATTAATTGACCTCTAGACCTCTCAATTGTAACAAAAGCTTCAGATATTTAGAGATTGCTTTTTGGTATATTAGATTGTATTTTGCTGCCTTTTATAGAGGGCATATATTCTCTGAAGTTGCACTAAATTTGTTCCTTACTTTTGCATCTCCATCTTTCTTCTTAAGGTTCCTTTTCCATCTTCCAATTATTGGTTACTATACAGCACTTTAAGAAACAAATGTTTAATTCCCATATTGAATACATTACCATCATCAGTATCTCCTGTGCTTACCAGAGAAATAAGCAGAGATCTGACTGAGCTTCAAATTAGGTTAATTGTTATTGTATATTCACTACGTAATCAAATAGAACTGTCCTACAATATAGCTTGGTGAAAACCCAGCAGTCAGGTTGATAGATTTATTTGGAATGGTAGGAATACGTCAAAATACTTCATGTAAAACCAGCATTGCTTCCAGGTTTAATTATTGAGAGAAAAAGGAAAAAAACCCCTATCTTCCTAAGTAGTCTGCTATGACAGGCCCTCACTAGATTGTGCAATGAATATGCTGTTAATTGCCAAAAATCATTTGTTGATGACACCAAACTTTTCAACATTTAGCAACACTGAGATAGCATGGAGGTTAAAGAATACAGGCATATTCCACTGTACCATAATGCAGAGGTCTGCCAATATTTTAAAGATGTACTTTGTGGTATGTTTTCAAAACTATTTCATTGCATCATCAATATGAAAGTGCTTTGATTTCTTTTTTTTAAACATAGAAGAGAAATAAAAAAGACTATTTTTCTCTCTCAAACAATACCACAGAGTAGGACTAGAGAACCCTTAGTCTTAGATCTGTTGCTCATAGACAAACTATTTTTTCTGCAGTTGTCTTTAATCACCAACTTGGATATTCTAACATTTGCATATAATGAAAATTCATCATTCTAGCATGAAAAAAAATGTTGCTGTGCAGAGATAATTCTGGTGAATAACATAGAAATCAACTAGTTTTGAAAGTGGAAGAATTATGGTTTATCATGTGCTCTCAGGAAGGTCATTACCAGTTATGATTATCAATATCAATTCACCCTTTTGATTGGAGACTGATGAAACAGCTGCTTTGGTTTGTATCATTGATAATTATTATTCTTAAGAATGATCCTTCTATGTAATAATTCAACCATTCTTTTGAAAGTATCTCCTAAAATAATACCACTGACAAGACTGGTGATACTCATGTTATCTTCTGCTTCAGCTGTGTTGCAAATGATACTCTGTATGTCAGAGTCTTTGATTTCCCTAATAGCTGTTAAAAGCATTGCATGTTTTTGTGAAGCTTCACCTCAGTTTCCACACTGTATTAACCATGAAAAACAGATTCTTTATTTAGTCTTGAAAAAAATCATTATAATTTAATCTGATTTAATAAAATAAAATGTTATTTAATTTTCTAATCTATTTTGTTTCATATCTCATTTACTTGAAAATATTTCTACTAAACTACTAATCCTTGTATGCCATTTAATACTCATTAGCTCCTAGCAAAACACTGTCCACCCAGAGGCTCACCTTTCGTTTTTAGGAAGTGTCTCAAAGGTTACCACATGTTAATAGCTACCAGTCTCAGTGTGCTGCAGGCTTATGGCAGGTGTTGAGTAGAAGCTGCCATTCATGCAGAATTTTTCAGTGTCCCGTAGCTGAGAAATTTCCACCATCTATGTTCCACAGCTCTTTATCATAGCGTGTAGTTTTGGGCCCCATGGTATAAAAGAGACAAGCTATTAGAGAGCATCCAGAGGGCAATGAGGATGGTGAAGGGACTGGCTGCCAGCTTTTCCTGGCAAATGCTGTGGGAGACAGAATCAAAGGCTTTGTTGAAGTACAGGTAGACAACACCCACAGCCTTTTCCTCATCCACTAGGTGGATCACCTGGTCACAAAAAGAGATAAGGTTGGTCAAGCAGGACCTGCCTTTTCTAAACTCATGCTGGCTGGGCCTGATACCCCGGCTGTCACGTACATGCCATGTGATCGCACTCAAGATGATCTGTTCCATAACCTTCCCTGGCACCAAGATCAGACTGACAGACCTGTAGTTCCCTATATCCTTCCTCCGACCCTTCTTGTAGATTGGCATCACCCTGGCTAACCTCTAGTTGTGTGGGACCTCTCTGGTTAGCCAGGACTGACAAAAAATGTTGGAGAGTGGCCTGGCAAGCTTTTCCACCAGTGCCCTCGGTACCCTCAGGTGAATCCCATCCAGCCCCGTAGACTTGTGGGTGTCTGGGTGGCACACCAGGTCACTAACTACTTCCTCCTGGATTGCAGGGGGTCTATTCTTCTCTTTTTCCCTGAGGGGGCTGTTTTCCCTGAGCATAACTGGTCTTTCTGTTAAAGACTGAGGCAAAGAAGGCATTAAGTAAGGCAGTCTGTCCTCATCCTTGGTGACAATGTTCCACCCTACATCCAATAGAGGATGGAGATTTTCCTTGGCCCTCCTTTTGTTGTTAATGTATTTATAAAAACACTTTTTATTATCTTTCACAGCAGTAACCAGATTGAGTTCTAGCTGAGCTTTTGCCGTTCTAATTTTCTCTCTACATGACCTAACAACATCCTTGTACTCTTCCTGAGTTGCTTGCCCCCTCTTCTGAAGGTCATAAACTCTATTTCTTTTTTCCTGAATTCAAGAGAAAGCTCTCTGTTCAGCCAGGCCAGTTTTATTCCCCAGCAGTTTGTCTTTTGTCACATGGGTATGGCCTTCTCCTGTGCCTTTAAGATTTCCTTCTGAAAGTATGTTAAGCCTTCCTGGACCCGTTTGTTGTTAAGGATTGTTTCTAAAGGGACTCTCTGAATCAGTGTCCTCAACAGGCCAGTGACTGCCCTCTGGAAGTCCAAGGCAGAGGTTTTGTTGACCTGCTCCCTTACTTCACCAAGAACTGAGAAGTCTATCATTTTTTGGTCATTCTGCCCAAGACAGCCTCCAACCACCACATCTCCCACCAGCCCTTCTCTGTAAACAGCAGGTCTAGCAGGGCACCTCCCCTGGTAAGCTTGTTTACTAGCTGTGTCAGGAAGTTATCTTCCACACACTCCAGGAACCTCCTAGGCTGCCTCCTCTCCTCTATGTTGCGTTTCCAGAAGACATCCAGCAAGTTGAAGTCTCCCACAAGAACACAGGCTAGCCACCATGAAACATCAGCCAGCAGCTCATAGAATACTTCCCCTGCCTCTTCATCCTGCAGCTCATAGAATACTTCACCTGCCTCTTCATCCTGCCTGGGTGGTTTATAATGGACTCCCACCAGGACACCTGCCTTGTTGGCTATCTCCTGAGTCTTTCCCATAAACACTCAAGTCTGTCATCACCATAATTCTGCCCTAGACAATTAAGACATTCCCTAACATATAGGGTACCCCACTGCCTCTCCTTCCTTTCCCGTCCCTTCTGAAGAGGATGTTGCCATGCATTGCAGCACTCCACCATGTTTCCAGCATGGCAACTGCCTCCTATATTTCCTGCTGCCAGTGGCTTCCAGCTCCTCCTGTTTGTTACCCATATTGTGTTCATTGGTGCAGACGCACTTCAGCCGCATATTGATCAGATGTGTTCTCCTGTTCCTAAGCTTCTAGTCATAGATCAATATGCCCAATTAGCTGTACCTATCACTTCTCTGAAGGTGAGTAGGTTTTTCCCACTTTCATCATACGCATGCCTGTGTCTACTTTTCTCTGGAAGCAACTCAAAAAATCACCTTAATAGCTACAAGTACAACCATAGTAACAGAGAGTGTGTTAACCTCTGAATGTTTTTCACCATATCAGATAGACAAACTAAACCAAAATATTAAACCTTTTCTGTGACATCTTAGGTCTATGTGACAAAGTTGTTTCCAAGTTGGGTCAGAAGGCTTTCTGTCCTCACCATAAAGTGCCTGTTTAGTTCTTTGTTTTCACTGAACTGGGTGCTTCTTTACCCATAGCAAGATGTCTTTCCTCTTTCTTATCAGAAACAAGTATCTGTAGATAGACAGTAGATCACAACCTCTCTACAGCAGAGATAGGTGTGCACAAGCTAAGTAGAGTAGTTATGTCTCCTGCTGTTTCCAGTTTTAGTCCTTTATCCTTGGCTACAGAGGAATTTATAGCCCTCATCCCTCTAAAGAATTGTGACTTTCCAATAGCTTCTAGTCTTATTTTAAATTTCACATTCCTGCTTTTGAGCAGGAGCCCCAACTGTTGCTTACGCTTGCAAGCCTGGAATCTTACATTGCATGTAGATTCTCCATCCTTATCCCCATATAGCTTTACCACCCAGGATAGCAGAAACACTGTTTCCTGCATTGACAGAATATCTGTTCTGTCAATTTTTGTCTTTTCTGAGAGAAAAAAAAATTTAGGATAGTGTATTAGAGCATGTGAAATAGCTGGAGAAAGCATACAAGCTTTCAAGTACATGATGTCTTCACCAAGTCTGAAAAAATTGTGAAAAATTCCAAGCAAAGCAGAGATCAAGTGCAGTTGCTTTGGATTTACCATAGTTGTGTTTGTCAAATAGACAAGTGGAAAGCAAAGAGCACTTAGCACTTGTTCAACAAAGAACTACAGGAGGTAGGAGATGAGGTAGATTGGTTTAATGATCCATTTGCAATGTGGTCCTAAATCAGAATTTTACATTTAAGCAGCTCACTGAGTATTTGGTTTCTCGACTAAGAACTGATGGTTGGTGCCTGAAAGTCTAAAGAAGGGTTGATGTTTTTGATCAGATTTCTTAAAGTACCAGGAAGTGTACCACATTTTCCGACACTACTTTTCCATCAAATGCTATAAGTCTTAGTGCCTTTTAATGCCTTTAAATCTGTCAATAAATCTTTTTCAACTCCTTACCAAATTTATTCAAATACTCTTTTCTAAAATCAGCTCAAACTCTTCTATACTGAAGATCTTCCACTAATACAGCTGTTAGAAGTTTGTTTCCCAGTTCTCCCTCTTCTCTGCAACAAGTTTTACTCCTTCCCAGAATTTTTCCTTGTAACTGGCATGTTTTATTTTTAAAAGTCTTTCTTCTAATGGAATCAGTCCACAGTTTTCAGTAAGAAACTCCAAATCATTTTTCAAATATGTAACTGTCAAAATGTCTGATCTCGAATGGGAAAGAACTTGATAATAGGCATATTGCATTGCCCTCATTCTGTGTTACTAACCTGCTTAAGGTGGTGTGAATACCTCTGAAAAACATAAATGGATTTTAAACAATTGTTAAGTTTATGACCAGAATTCAATCACTTTTATAATAGCAATAAGCTGAAATCAATGAGTTAGAAATAGCATCCCAGAACTACCTAGCAATGAATTTTGCATATGCAACGCACTCAAACAGAATTACTCCACGGTTAATCCTACACAGCTTTTGACAATGTGCAAAGTGCACTAAGGATTTGATTTCAACTGTTCAAATCTGCTCTTAGCTCTAAAAACAACTAACTCATACTGACAAGTTAAAAACATTCTATAAACTTTTTAAAATAGCTACTCCATTTCTAGTGACCAAAATTCCTTCTCTGGTAAACCACTTTCAATAACAGTGATACTGCCATAACTAATAGGTATTAACAGCAAGTTGTTACCAAAATATATCAGTACACAAATAGATGTTCTTGTAGAGCATTCTTTTTTTTGTGGCATGAACCCTTGAATTACCCTTGAATGGGACTGTATGCTTGACTGGATTGTACTAATATAACGTTAATTACTTTATTGGGAAAGAACAGTTCCAAGGCATTTGAAGGAAAACAGGGGTCTCCAAAAATTCAAGCACATAATTCAGAATGGGCTTTGAAAGAATGGGCAAGACCAGAATGGCATCAGAAGCCTCAAGACCATAGACCAGGGTAGTACTGGATACAGCGGTGACAAAGACAGCAAAAGTCAAGTATCCAACACAGGGAAAATACACTATATATACTAAAAGCCAATGCTAATGTGGAATTTGCAAATCATTGAAGAAAGAGAAAATACATTTGTTAGTAAACATATAAAAATAACACCAAGTGAAACCAGAAATGAGAAGGAAGAAGTCCTACTATAACCACCATTTTCCTGTCAGTGAAGCACCTGAGATGCTGGATCCATGGTACAACTCTGCTCCCCTATTATATTCTGCTTAAGGAACAGTAACACTATTTATCTACTGACCCAGAATAATAAAAATGAGTGTAAAAGAAACAGGGATAGATACTAGGAAATCTGTGTTCAATAATTGTATTATAAATGAAAATTTGCTGTGCTTAGGTCATTTCAACTGTATGATTTAGCATCCTTGTAACTAAATTAGTAATAGAATTTTGATTAAATTTCTAACACCTTAATTGGACTAACAATAAATTCCTGAGTTTGTATAAGGTGTTTTTCTTTAGCCCACATGCACTGCACAGTGCATTTGCTTTGACATCTTACCCTTGATTGTAATTTGGATGTACTGCTCTTTAAAGTTATCAGGCATCATTTATTCTTTTGCCTCTTAACACATACATCTAATGTATTGATAGACAAATTAATTGGATAGCTTTTCTTTTAATGAAAAGCTGTGCATATATGAGAGCCTAGTGAGTAGGTGTGTTTCATCACCTTTGATGCTGCAACAATCAAAACGAGAATAGTGGCAATTTGGTGAAAAGACTGCCATGGCTGCCCACAAGCCCCTGATGCTCTGGAAACAAGCAGGGATAGCAGGGCTATCCTTCATAGCAAGGGAGGTCCACAAGCCTTCACAGCATTAGCTAGCTGCAGTCACTGAGTGGTGCTTCCTAAATCACATGAGAATTAAGCCCTTTGTTATACAGAAAGAGGTTACCTGTACCTTCAGTTCACTCATGCAGACACCATTTGACCTCCTGTCCATCTCTGAAATGCCTGAATGTTCCACTTGCTGCAAATGCAGATGAACAGGTAATCCCATCTTGATGCAAGCCTGGCTGCAGTGTTTGTCTTGTCCACTCACAGTTCCTCTTCCTGTGCTCCTGTGAAACACCTGAGATCAAACTCTTCCCTTTACATAGAAAGTCCAACTTCCTCCTGTCTTCAGAAGGCTTCTATCTAAAATCCCAACATTTCTGAAACATGAGGAAATCACACCAAATAAGTATTTTTGTATCTTTGATATTTATTTGTGTATAATTATAATTTTTCACTAGTAGAGGCATTTTGGGGAAAACAAGTGTTTATAAATTAGTGATAAGTGCTCGTGAAATGAGGTGCTGGAATTCTGGATAAAAATCATGGCCAGTCAGACCAAGACATGGTTACTAAAGAACAACAATCAATTTGTATACTACAGCATATTTTTTATAATGTATCTTTACATATTGCAGCCCCTTAAATCATAAACCCCTCAAAAGTCCTTTCCAGGTGTCTTTTTACCTCCTTGATATTTCTGATTTCTTCACCAAAGTTTTAAATAATCCACAGACAAACATAAATCAATACTCTTTAAGGAGAATATCTTCAGGAAATCTCCCTTTAAAGGAGTAATACGGTAGCTTTTCATTAAATATAGCAAATTATTAATGTGTTTGCTTGTTCCTTTACCTATTCTGAATTGTCTAAACATAATTTTTAATTCTTTTTTCCCTGTATCTACTTTGTAGACATTCTTTCCACTTCAAAATACCTGTCTTAGTCATAAAGCATAAAAGAGCTATAAAAGCTGACTTTAAGTGGTGTCCTTAAATCCCTTAGGGACCATCCAGCATTCAGCAGATTAAAGTAGTAGTTTTTCAATGACATTGAAGTGTGAAAACTCAGTTAAAAAAGACCTGTTGGATACTTTTAAAAGACAGCTCTTGCAGAACACAAGTCACTACCTGGGTATTAATATATGTCTCAAGTCTTTCTTCATATGTTAAATGGAAGTGTCTGGGATTAAAAAAGTCTGCTTATGCTACTTCATAATTTACACTACACAGTGCTGAACTTGGCCAATGCTTTGTCATCTCCCAACTGTACCTGTTGCTGTGTGAAGGCCTTTCTAATGGAAAATAAGTCATTCCCCCTTAAAATTCATTGCAAAGTTACCAGTTGAGCTTTAAACACAGCATCTGTAATATGCTGTGGTGACTGGATATTGTGCAGCAGCTCTAACACTTCAACAAAACTATTAACTGTTTACAGATAATGAGTTATAAATGTTCTTTTGCCATTAAACGTAAAATGCTCATGCTGATGAAAACACAATTATAATCCAAGAAAGTGGTGTAGGTAAACTTACTAGTAATAAAAATCTGTAGGAAACCTGAGGAATTATATTCTGTGATACAATATCCCAATAACTACTCTTCCATGGCTGCAATGCAATCAGCAGTGCTTTGTCTGTGGGCAGGCTCCTAGAAGGCTTAAAGTGTTGGAGAGAAGAGCCTCATGGGTTAGCAAAAGCCTCATAAACTTCAGAATCAAATTTAAGAAGTGATACCTGAGGAAATGAGACTTTGAAGTTGACCTTTCTTTGTTATTATTTCTAGAGAAAGAAATGATGGTACTGTTTCACTCTTCCTGCTCAGGCAAAAAGAAGAAAAGAGATGGGTTCTTTGTGCATGCAAAGTAAGTGAGAAGAATTCTTGTGAGGCAAGTTAAAGGAAAAGCAAAATAAAATTATTTTTCATGCCATCGAGACTAACTGAATTGGGAAGGGAAATGCTGAAGGAAAGGAAATCGTAAAAGTCTGAGCTGTATTTTTTTTAAGAGCTACAATGTAATCTGCTTTAAGAGATCTGCTGAAGATCAGTCCAATGTGCAAGAATATGCTCTCACTCAACATTTCAGTAATAATTTGAGACACCATGCAAGTTGGAAGGGGTAGAACATATCTTAAATAAACTTTACTTGAATATCCTTTATCAAAATATTGTGAATTTATTGAGCCAAGAAGCTCCTTTAGGGCTATTTAACACCTGTTGAAATTTCTAGTTGTCTCCCACATTATTCCAATACTTAAACAATCGCAGTTGCTTCTAAATTGAAAAATACAGCAAACTACACGCCAAAATACACCAGAAAAAGTGATTGCTTATATCTGAGACATGTAGAGGGAATTTTATTCTCAAAGGCACTTCGAAGGCACCTGACTATCTTACTGACACTACAAATTTACTTGATCATTTTTATTATAGAATATTATAGAATACTAGGGATTTGCTGGGAATTAATAAGGATTTGAATCATCTCTAGGTCCTTTCTGGGCAAGTTTTGGTTTCTGTATAAAAAAAGAATCTAATTATATGGATTCTCTATTTGATTTAACTACACGTTACCTTTTATGTCTTGGTAAGTTATCCCACTGTCTCCAGATAACTCCCTGTAATTCTCCTCCACGGTCTTTTGGAATAACTTTTGTTGCTGCTATTTCATCTTACTCAAGCCCTATCTTCTGCTGCAAAAGGATGGGACACACAGACCTGTATCCTGTCCTGTGCAGTCTTAAGAGAGTTTGCAAAGGAAAAAGAAGATATGGCAAACACCCTGGATGCTCAGGCACCACAGGAGCAGTGGTGGTCCCCTGCCCGCCCTTGCTGCCCTGCAGGAGCAGGAGGCTTGCTGTGCTGTTTGCACCCATCTGCAGCTCCAAAAGCCCCTAATTTGTCCCCTTCCTGAGCCAATGGCTAAGCCAGCCTAAGGGAACCCGAGAGAATTTCTCAGATGATTCAGAAAAGCTAAGGAAAGGATTATGGCTTTACATATATTATAAATGCTTACGCCTTCATACCTTCAAACTGTCTGCAAAGGGTATTATGTAGTTGAGGTTTGCCTGTTATTGACTTCTCTCCAGTGCATGCAGAAGTTTCTGTAAACAAAAATGTTTCTTCCTCAGAATTCTGTGCCTCAGAAATAAGAGGTGCATTGAATCTAATCTCCTCAGGTTTGAGGAGAGATAGGAGACTCAGAAATGCTCGTTAGTTCTCACACTTTATAGAAAGAAATATGATGTTATGTATTGAAGCTAAGGAAAAATTCATTTCTCTAAGCTAAGAAGGAATTCACCAGAACAAAACATATCAGGAAAGCAACCAAAATCAAAATCAAATAAAAAACAACCCCCAAAACCTTAAACAAACAAACAAACCCCCAACTCCTAAACAAATGGAATTTAAACAAATCAATTTTGAAAAAGCTTGAAGCTGTAAAAAATTGGAAAAGATCTGGAAAAGCCAGACACTAAGGAAAAATTTATTTCAACTAATCTATGGAAAAATTCACTAGGATGAAATGTGTTAGGACAAAACCTAAAGCAAACAAAAAGATCTTAACCAAATGGAATTTAAACAAACTGGTTTTAGTAAAAGCTATTTCTCAATTGATCAGCAAGTTTTCTTTGAGAAAGTTCAAGTTCAATAGTTCTCTGTTCGTCTGACTTTCTGCTATGAGAAAAAAAGCACAAAACTGAAATATTTTTCTTTTGATCAAACCCTCCTTGCCTTGTACATGCATTACAAAGAGCTGAAACACAATAACAACTGCCTTTATCCTGAACAAGTCACCTTGAGAGGTACAATCTAACCCTGAATTTATTTATGGTGACTGTGAAACATGACTATGAAAGGGAAATATAGTACTGAAGAATGAATATGAAATACATTTTAGTTGAAGTAGTTCATTATTACATAACCTCTCCTTTGTTATATAGCCTCTTGAAACCTGATAGAAGACTACAAGAACAAAAGGGAGGCACTTTAAGTAGAGGAAGATTTTCTAAAAGTCAACTGCAACAAGAGCTCCCTGTCAAGTATGAAGTCTAATCCACTACAGCCACCTCTTCCAAAATCTCTGTGGCATGGCTTTCAAATAAAAAGCACATCTAAGAATTAATCTTCTGGGGAAGAAAAAGGTATAGAAGAGCAACTCGCAAAACAGAGACATGTTTTTTCATTAATTTTAAAGAATCTGCATTTCTCCTTCTTCATGCAGCCCTGTGTCAGACCGAAACATGCCCAGGTGAGAGCTAGACCTCTGCAGCATCAGCTGCACGGAGGGAGAAATTAAATCAAGGGTCCATTTATTCAGAGATTTCATGAGGATATGAGTTGCCGTAGGAAATAGCAATAACTTTTCCTAAATACGTGAATACTTACTATAAATTATTGACAAATAATACAGGTACTGATATTCACATTCTGTTGCATTGTGTGTGAGATAACTTCGAGTTACTCCCTAATTATCTAACTAATGGCAACTACCTAGACTGAATTTCTGGTTTGCAAAGAGGGAAACAGTCCAAGAAATGAAAATATATACCTGTGTCCCAGGTAAAATTTACAAAAATCCAAGTGCCTGTTAAATATTTTTATGCTTTAAAGAGTCACATGAACAGGTAGGATAGAAAACTTAAACAGGTTTTCTTTTTTATTATTTTTCTAAATATCAAAGATGATTACTTTAAAAATAATCCTTATAGAATCAGTGATCTCTCTCAGTGATCTCTCTCATGGAAGACTTTTCTCACTTTGGCCACAGGTGCTTCCTATGAATGAGAAACTTTGTTTTCATGCTTGTGTATACGTGGTTTGTGCTATCTCCATTTTTAACCCTAATTTAACATTTTACTGAAATTATCATGTTTCTGGCTTGGCAGGAAACATGACTGTTGTGCTTTTTGATGAACTGCTTTTTAATACAGATGTATCAATAAATCATGTTCCTTTATGTAGTCAGATTTTCTGAAATGATAAAAGAAAATTATGAGCATCCATTCTTTAAAGGTATGTCAGGCTATAATGCAGTTTGGATCAGAAACAAAAAAATTTTCTAAGATTTTTTGTTTAAAATGCATTCCAAATATTTAAACATACAAATAATATACCAACTTTCTAAGCAATTTTTTTGTAATTTGCTATGAAAATAGTGTGAGTCATTATCCTGAAGTATTCTTCTTGGATTATTTCTCTCCTTTGAATTACTTCCCAGTTAAAGTAATTATTTTCTTAGATGCTTTGCATATTTTCATTTTCTTTGATTCTCTATGGTACTGTGTCTTACAACATATGTGGTTTCCATAGCTTTTTGCTCTTTCAATTAAACTTTTTTTTTGGGGGGAGGGGGGAGGTAGAGGAAGGGAATTCACTGAGATATCATTTCAAACAAACACCCAGGTTATTTTATGGCCTTAATATTTCTTTCCATTTTAATAGCTTTTATGCAAAATGGAAAAATATAAGCAATAATGGTCCTTGAATGTTGGATAATGCCTTCAGGCTTAACTGTCAGCATTGTTCCTGGATTAGGTAGATTGAAAACAATTCTTGGCATAAGTCCTATGAAAAAATTCATTGTCTTTCCTGCAATAAGGCCACTCTGTGGACTACTGCAATGGGAAAACAGAACAACGGCCTCACTCTCACTGCATGGCATCCTTCTTCCTTTGGGGCTGCAGTTAAGCTTACAAAAGAGCTGGTCAGATAGCAGAGGGACAACCATGGACCTTCCATTCCTGCAGCTGCACCGTGAGAGGGTGATCGTCAGAACTCTATGTAGAGAAGACCTGCCCTCACAGCCCACCTGGGCAAGAAAGTGCTTTGCGAGGAGCTCCATTATTTTAAATGGAATTACTTGGGGAGAGTAACTACCATATGGGCAAGAGAGCAAATCAGACCTGAAATGAGTACCAAAGGGGTTTGCCTCAACAGAATCCTGTTCTGTGTTTGAGTCACTACAAGTTTCACTCAAATATAAGTGTAGCTCCTGCCTTCCCCTGGGGAGTGCTCTGGCCGAGGCTGCCAGAGAGTGAAATTGACAGGGAGCCTCTGAAATTCACCAGGCTGGGAATAGGGCCCACCCCAGCCTCCTTCAGCTGTAACCTGGGAGGGCTTGCTCTGCATTTCAAGCAGAGCTCTGAGCTAGTAAGGCACAAGTTGAAGGTCTAGTACTTTCAATAATGGTTGATTTGATCTTTTTCCTGAATGAAATTTAACATGTAGACAATTACAAATGGGAACATCGCATAGATTAAAAATTCAAGTGCTCGCCAGGTCAAAATTGCCTACTTGCCCGCTCCAGCCTTCTTGGTTGTTTGCAGTATAATGCTGTAATTAATTCCAAAATCAAATGCTATGATTTTCCTCAGGGAATAGACCGGAAGCAGACTTGTATCATCTGAATGGTAATTCCTTCTAATACAGGTATATAATTCTGATATGCAGTGACCTATTACCCCACTGAAAAAAATCTTCAGAGACTGTAATCAGTAAACGAACTTGCAAATTAAACCATTAGTCATTGTGAATATTGTATCTATCATCTATTAATTAGAGATTCAAAACTTATAAGATTGCTTTGCCATTGATCAAGATAAGTTCTGATGGAGACATGAATACTCTGAATGGTAGTATTCAATCTATGATTGCATCTCATAGCACAATGAAAAAATTAATCATTACTGAAAAATGTAATTGAATGCAAGGATATAATAGTCAATTGATACTTGAGCAGGTGTAAGGGATTCAGGAATAATTACTACTGTGAGAAATGAAATGCCAACATACATAAAAAAATAAATGTCAGAAGTAATTCTTGTATGTGGAAAGAGAATAGTTTAATCATTTTTATTAAAAAAAAATCAGTCAATAGAACCAGGTAGAAACTCTAAACAGAAAAGAACAAGATCTGCAATGGGAGCTAGTGAGGGAAGTCAAGCTGAGATCGTCTTGTCATAACCCAAATACACTGCTGTATCACTCATAGCAGATTCTCTTTTAATTGTGGTTATTCCTTTAGCTTTGATGATCACTATTTCATCAATAGTGAAATAATTAAAACAATATGGATATGTGCATCATGCTCAAAGGTCTTGAAAGTTTTGCCATTATTATAACTTAGCAACAAAGCAACCGCACTTTGGACATAAATACTTAGGCTTTAGCAACCAGTGTGATGTGTGAGTAGTGAAAAAGGCAATAATTTCAAGTAGTCAGCTCTTTATGGCATTGTGATTAGCTCAGAATAAATAGAAATAATCTGTTTACCATTAATTCTCTACAAAACTGAATGGACAATTTGAAAATTTTCATTGTGAAAATGGAGGATGGGTAGCAGGGAAAACATTGATTCAGTTGCAGGATCTTAACGTTAAAAGGACTATTTCATGCAGTTGTAGACTCATAGACATAAGACATCAAAGTATAGTAAGAGGTCCAATCATGCAATAGAGAAGAAACAACTAAAGACATGAAACATGGGAAAAACCTTTCCACACATTGGCTTTTCTATGCTAGACCAACACCAAAACAAGATGTAGCAAAATGAGGTGTAGCTTCAATTCTAGCTTGTGTCCTACCGCAGGAAACAGTCCTTATTAGAGGGCAGAGTTTTTATCATTAATAAGAGCTATAGCTTTACAACTTTGCAAGGTACTTTTAAATATCCATCCTTGCCTTACAACCTGCAAAACTTAGTTCTGTTTGATTCATAATAGTGCAGCACTGCATAAATCTGTTTGCTCTTATTTTACGATTTCCTCTTTCCCATATCCAAATAACTATAGTTAAAAATAAGTATTTGTAGCCTAGTAGAGGAAACAAACCCTCTTCCTTGCTCAAATTACTTAAATTGTCTTATTTGGAGTACCAATTAAATGATTAACTGATTTTTCCACAACACTCTAAAACGACACTTCTCAGAAGTGATCTGTTGAGTCAGATTGTCTGCAGATTCAGGGAGTGCTGTATCTTTTGATGTTGGGCATAATTCAGAGTCTTTCTTTGTAACTGTAAGGAATAGAAACTGTTGCTCAAAGGCAAAATGAGATATCAGCATACAAGGTAAGAAACAGGGCAATAGTGATGGGCTGTCTACTGTGCTGACTGTTGTGGGAATGCAAGACATACAGCTAATTTTTCTTAATCTCCTTAATATAGGAAAAAAGTACCTGTAGAATTAATAAAAATCCTAGCAACCCAAACAGTAAGGTTCTCCTACATGCTGGTAATGCTGGAAAAGTTACACTCCTTCATGCTGCACTTTTACATGTAATGTCCCACACATAAATTGCCCCCAGAGTTCAGTGGATCTGCTGACAAAAGGGAAGTTACTCCTCCCTCTAGATGGATATGGGCTATGGAGTTTAGACAGCCAACTCTGCTTTTCTGGCTGACTAATCAAGTAGGCTATGGGAGCATGCCACTGAATATGAAGAGAACTCAGTTAATAAGGAAAGTGGTGACAGGCAGGAAAGATGCCTCCTGTGAAAAATATCATAAAAGTTTGACATTTACAAGAAGTTTAAATTACAAACAAAAGTATATGCTAGTAAGAAGTTGGAGGACAAACTTGGGATCCAAAAGTAGCTTCAAAATGAATCAGGCCAGGATTTCATCCAGGGATTTGAACATCAACAGATCAGGCAAAGCTCAAAGATGCGAGTTCACAACTATGCTAAGCTCTTCCCTCACCTCTGGATATTCGTTCCCATTCCTTCCATTTGGCTAGCACTTGCTTTCTGTGTCAGCTCAACTGTTCAAATTCTGGAGCTTATACAGCTCTAAGTAAGTAAATAAATAAATAAGTCAGCATTTAGCATCACTAGTAGTGTTTCAACATTTTATACTATTATATTTACTAAAGTAGGAAAGTTCCTCACCTTCACTCGAGCCAACAGTTTGGCTCAAGAGACATTAGCTATTCTGCTCTAGCTACTTTAAAATATGATCCAAGCAACAGTTTTTAGTGATTCACAAATTATAACACAAATATAGTTGCCATTAAACTGTGGCTTAGACCCATAGCTTATGCAGAACATTTCTCTAATGCATGGTTCATTAATATCAGGTGGAATCCTGTTTTTTGCCTTGTTTCCTCCTCTAAGGATCCTAAACAACATTATCTCATGGTCAGTGAGTGCACCCAAGGTTTGCACATTCCCAACCAGTCAATCCTTGTTTGTAAGTATGAGCTGCAGCACTGTGCCACCCCTTCTTGACTTCATGACCTGTGCCAGGAAGTTGTCATCAATGCACTTCAGAAGCCTCCTATATTTGCCCAGGGTTTTCCCCAATATTTTGTTTGGGTTTTTTTAGTGCTGTCTCTTAGTCTGAGGTGTGAAGGTACTCCCACCACTGGTAAATGGCAGGGTTACCATATGGATCTAGTCTTCGATATTACCACTACTACCTGATCATTACTATTACTAGACACTTGTTCTAGCATATTAATGCTGTCAGAATTCTTTTTTAAAAAATATAAACATTGACCATTGTACACAGCCTACAGTAAAAACAGTTGAACTCAACCTATAAGACAAGGTGAAGCATGGTTTGACTCTAAACTCCCATCACTGTCATTTCTGCAAACACTAATCTGTTTAGTGTCAGGTAGCTGTGATAAAAAGGAGTAATAGAAAGGACTTTTGGAGGAAAACGTGTTTCATCAGAAAGGTTTAAGACAAAAAGCCCAGCCAAAACTTGAAAGCATTTTCACTGCCAATTCTTACTAACTCCAATATTAACAACTCACCTGGGGGGAAGGGAGAGGAGTGCAACAGTTAAATATGTTGCTCTTCACAAAACAGTAATCTTCACAAACCTTTGTCACATTCTTGGCATTTGCCACTCATGTCCAACATTAGCAAAAAATGATGCTAGTATTCGGAAAATTGAAGCGACATTGAATTCCTTCCTCTTTAATAATTTATACCAGGGTCTTAAAAGATCTGCAAAGAACTTGAAAGCAGAGTTGCTTTTCAATATTTAAAATGTTATGAATATTTATTTTTCACTTTTACTGTGACTCCTATTCCCCACAAATGCAAAGGACAACTGTTCAAAATGTTTTCCATGCTGGATCTAGTTAAATGCTTCTCTTCTCCCATATGATTTGTCAACTCTGCAAATATTACTCAGGCCACCTGATTCCTTCATATCTGTACATAAGCATACTGTTAAAAATAAATCCTTATTCATCACAGTCTGATTTTTGGATTAAAAGTTTCCTGAAAAATATTTACTACTTTATAGACCATTTTCTGCATTGCTCTTAATCCCTCAGCATTCCATAAATTGCCATGGGACACCTTCCACTAGATCGGGTTACTCAAAGCCCCATCCAACCTGGCCTTGAGTACTTCCAGGAATGGGGCACCCACAACTTCTCTGGGCAGCATGTGCCAGTTCCTCACCACCCCCAGAGTAAAGAATTTCTTCCTAATACCTAATTTAAATCTCTTGTCTTTTAGTGTAAAACCAATACCCTTTGTCCTATCACTACCTGCCCATGTGAAAAGTCCCTCTCCCTCTCTTTAATAAGCCCCTTTTAAGTACCAGAAGGCTACAATGAGGTCTCCCTGAAGCCTTCTCTTCTCCAGGCTGAACAACCCAGTTCTCACAGCCTGTCTTTTTTGGAGAGGTGCTCCAGCCCTGTGATCATCTTTGGGGCCCTCCTCTGGACCCACTCTAGCTGCTCCATCTCTTTCTTGTGCTGAGGACCACAAATCTGGATGTAGTTTCATGAGGGCAGAGCAGAGGGAGATAATCACTTCCCTCGACCTGCTGACCATTCCTTTTTTGATGAAGCCCAGGATATTGTTGGTCTTATGGGACTATGAGTGCACCTTGATGGGTCATGTCCAGTTTTCATCCACTAGAATCCCTAAGTGCTTCTCTGCAGGGCTGCTCTCAACAACTTCTTCTCCCAGTCTGGACTCATGTCTGGCATTGCCCCAATCCAGGTGCAGCACCTTGCACTTGGACCTGATGAACCTCATGAGGTTCCCATGGGCCCACTTCTCAAGTTTGTCCAGGTTCCCCTGGATGGCATCCCTTCCTTCTGTTGTGTCACTTGCAATGCTCAGTTTCATGTCACCTGCAAACTTGCTGAGGTTGCACTGGATCTCACTGTCTGTGTCATTGCTAAGGATATTGAAGAGCACCAATCCCAAGACAGATCCCTGAGGGACATCACTTGTTACTGGTCTCTGCCTGAACATTGAGCCATTGACCACAACTCTCTGGCTGTGTCCATCGAGCCAATTCCTTACCCACCATATATAGTCCACCCTTCAAACTCACGTCTCTCAAATTTAGAGATAAGGATGCAATGTTCTTCATCTTCCATGAAGAACATTTATGTATTTCTCATGAGAAGACAGAACTTTCCAGGAAAAGAAAGGGCCATCCCTGCAATATTTATAGCTTTTGCACTGAAAGACTCAGAACTCAGAACATTCATTTCAAAACAAATACCAAAACTAAACCACACCCTACTAACAGTGTAGTCATTTGGTTGTTTCCAAGTAAGCTTTGTTACTTCATCTACTCCCACTGATGAATCAAGGTGTCCAGTAGGAGGTTTCTTGTGTTTCACATCGACTGGTGGTTAGTGTATACCCAGCAGCAATAATATGTTTTATAGCCTTCTGAAAACACGAAACAATGGCATGTGAATATGAATACGAGGGCAATCTCATTATATAAATAGGAAACCTGTTAAACTCTCATCAAGACAAGGAATATTTTTTCCAATATATTGTTAGCTTCCTTTGGGAAATTCTGTCTTTAATAAAAAAGCACCTTCATAGAGGCTGTAATGGGTTGCTTAAAAGCAAGCAAATGAAAAACCCACACAGAAGTCCTATGAGAAAAGCCATGAAGGGAATTTTTGCTGTCAAAGCATTAAAAACAAAAATACAAAATGTGCTATATTTAAATTAACTTTAATAAGAAGTACAAAAAGATAATGTTAAGCAATATTTTGCATGTGGTTAATAAATATTCTTCAACAGCAAGCAGTGACACATTCAAACATAAATCCAGTTATTTCTTTTACATTTTAGAAAAGTAACAATTTTCCCAGTTAAAACAAGGTCACAAATTACAGAATATTATTATCCTCTTTAATTATTTATAACTATGAAACCTACTAAATAAGTGAACTGTCACCCAGAAGATTTTGTATGATGTTCATGTTCAAAGTTAAGTATACTTACATTTATCATGCAGTTTCTTACTGTGCATATTTGATTGGTGTTTAATTTTCTTTAAAATTATTGGTTTCATTCTTCCTGTTTCCTTATTTCTTGTTAGTATACTGGAAGCATTTATTTTCCAAGTCCTATACATTTTCATGCCTAAGTGACTCACTAAAGTAGATTTGTCATACAATGAATAAATGCTTTCTGACTCCAGCCCAGCTGAGAAGTTGCTAACCATGTCTGAATCAGACTCCACTGTATTTTTACTATTTTTTTAATAAAGTATAAAAAGATTTAGTGTAATCATGTCCATTAAAATTAAAGTGCCTTCAAATGTTTCCTAATAAAGTGACTATTTGGAGGGGAGAGGGTGTAGGGGTGCTGTTTAGGAACTGATTTTTTAACAGTTTATAGATACGGTGCATATGTATTCTAATAGATGTAAAGTACTACATTGCATTCCGTGCTAATGCTAAGCTACAGTAGCCTACAAACTGATAAATTCAGCCAAAATGAACACCTAATAAAGAATATCAAAATCAGTTTATCAAAGTAATATCTTGTTTCATTCTCTATTTCCATTCATCCTCAACAGCATAGTTAGATGGATAAAGTACTGGAAAACAAATACAACACTTCAACCTGTTGAAGCTTGAGCTTGCCTCTTTTAATATCAGATGAATGAAACCACTCATTGCAACCATTAAAAACCTTGAATGCATAAAGACATATACCAGAACCCCTGACTGAGTGAAGTATTCACAACATTATGAAAAGAATTAAAATTTAAAAGCAAAATAGAATTTTTAATAAAAATATAATCATATGTATTTATGTAGACTTCAATACTAGAGGAAGAGTATCTTGCATATTTCAAAACATCCTCCAAATTCCTTTTTGTTAGTGTTATCACCTAATCCTAACTCATAGCTCTTTGTAAACATTCTTAAAGGGCATTAATATATACCAGAAATAGAAAAGACATCAAGTCCTGTATTTCAGTATGGTTGACTCTTCTTTTAATGGTTTATTTTCATGGATTAAAGAACTGCTAAGCTCTATCCAAAGGAGCATCCAGGTGTACTGTTAGGCGTACTCCTCTTCTGTAAAAATTCTTACTGACTTCATTGATGTAGATGAATATCCTGAGGATTTGAATCAGTTTTGTTTTAAATTCAGCACAAATTTTGCCCTGATCTCTGTCAGAGATGACAAGCCCTCAAAGTTTAGCCTCTTCCAGTGAGATGTAATCACAGACTCCAAAATACAAGTTAAACAATTCACCTAGAGATGTGAATCTCAAAAATTAAGTGGTTTAAAGTAGAGGAAAACAAACATTTTATGTGATGAAGATCTGCCATTCATTGAAACAAAGTTTTGATCCTTTAACTTCTACTACTAAAGGTCTAAAGTGATGAAGTCCCTCATGGATTCTCAGATGGTTCTAATTAACAATTGGATTCAGCGTATAATTAAAAGTTCTGGTTGCTAGGGAGTTTGGGTTATCTGCAGAAATGAGGTGGAGAAGGTCTCCTTGACTAAAAAGAAAAAAATATCAAGACATTAAAGGGATATAACAAAGTTATATTGCACACTATGAGCATTCTAGAAGGTGGTACACTGTGACTGGGAGGAGGTGGAAGGAATCCTAACACTCCTTTATAAAGAACCATTCTCTTTACTCGAGGCTGAAGCATTAGCTGAATTTCATATAAATTCACATAATTACTTTAGTGTTTTAATGTCTGGAAGACAAAACCTTTATATGTGACATCAAATTTTACCACACTCAGAGATTATATTTCAATGTGTTTGGACATTTGGACATTTATCTTATGTGGTTTTTAAATGAAGGTATTTGACCTACTGGGTTTATTTTAAAATGTTTTCTTCCTCTACTTTAAGACTCATTGCATTGCTTTATAAATTTTAGCATTGTGTGTCTACACATAATTGGGCACAGACTGATGATAGCTTCATATCCACACCGAAATAATCTTCTGTGCATATTTGTTAGGAATGGAAATGTTCAGCAGCATAGACCATCTATTTTGTGAAAGGCCAAGGCAAAACTTCTGTACTACTAAACTTGCAGAATAGGAATGAGAGATATGGAGAATGGATGCTGACTGTCTGAGTTTAAGTGAAAGTCACACCTTTTAAGAAAACAAAATGTAGAAGTAACAAAGTTTTGTTTCATTTCTGAAGCTTCTTTTCTCCCTCTATCCTAGATATCCCAAATGGCAGGAGGTACACAACACTGCATGGACTGTTTTCATAAAGCAGCCAGTAGAAACCTCTCACTTTCAAAGGCACAAGTCATGTCCCTCAAGTTCAGCAGAGTTACACAAGAAGTATTTCAATTTCATATGCTCTAAGAGTTACTTTCTTACAAGTCACATATGGCAGTGAAGGCTCAGAACTGAAGCTGAAATAAAAACACCATTAATTCCTCAACAGCTTCTTCCTCAGTTACCTCACAATCCACTGACATGGTAACAAAGCTTTTTCTCTTTACTCCTTTCCTCCCTTGTGCTTCTGGTTGATTTCATACAGACACTTTATGGTCACCCCACTTTTGAAAAGTCTCACCACCTATAACAACAGGGAAGGGAAGGTGATTCCGTAAGGCTCCTGTTTGGTGTCTAAATGCTCTTTCCTGTGACTATAGAGGCAAATTAGCTCCTTAATTTAGAATAATATTCAGTGGTATGAGTAGTCTCCCAAACTAAAGCTTATATCTCAAAACACCTACCATAATAATTTTTTTAAAAGATGCTCAACACTGCAGCAGTTACAAGTTGAATTAGCCCAGATATGGAAGGTAAAGGTAATTTCATTGGCTACAGTACAGTTGAGAAGTTTGGAAGCCACTCTTTTAAAAGCAATCTGTCATGAAGTGTCCAGCAGACAACTCTGGCTGATAAACACTGCTGATATCCACAGTTTTCATGCTGATTTGTGAATTACTGTTAAATTAACTGACCACATGCATTCAAAAGTCTGTGCCCTAGTACAACATTGAAAACCGATTTCATAAACCTCATTCAGAACTAGTGTAATTCCAATATAAGTTTACAACAGTGTAAGAAAATCTTTGTATTTATTGTATTAATTTCTTAAGTCATATAAAATATGACACCCTGACCCAAAAGTAATGGGAAAAATAAATAAGATTAATATGTCAACCAAAAAATTCACTGATAGATTCCATGTGCAAGTCTGAGAGAGAGAAGTGACCTGCATTTTCTCACTTATTCTCTCTCCCTACTCGAATGAAATGAAACTTCTGGGTATTTGCATTTAACTTTGTGACATCAGCTGTAAAATCCTAGACACAGATTCTATACTGCTAAATGAAAAGAAGGCCTAACTGTGACATTCCTTGCACAGTGCTTCCATTCACTTAAATTCACATTTAAATTCACTAATCTAGTTGATAGTCTTTTAGATTTGCAAGTTACGTGTACTCAGTTTGCCCACTGTAAATATTTCTGTAGTGAAACAATAAAGCAGACTGCTTCTTCCCACAGAAGGAGTTTGCTTTAATGTAGACCAACTGAACTAAATGTAAAAGTGAAGCTTTTCTGGAGCATACCCACTTAAAAGCCTTGCTGATGCCCACAATAACTGCATGTAAATATTTAAAATTTATTCTTTTTCACTGAGTGAATTTATATAGTTTGCCTACTTTTCTATATAAATGTGCAATAAATGTATCTTTAGCATCTGATAAACACCTGTTTTTTTGACCGACTGACTCTAAGCATAACACAAGCATAGAGAAAAGGGTCAGTCAATGAAAAAATAGTTGTACCCAATAAAAGCAGTAGTAGGAGAGCTGACTAACTTTAGACATCGTCGGCTTCTTGTGCAAACTGAAGATACACTTTTTGCATGCAGCTCAGAATTATCCAGATGTTATTTTCCAGAGAAGAAATCTTGCTAGAGAAGACTTGTACTGTCAAAAACCTTTGAGGGGTCCCATTCTCGGATAAGGATGCAAAATCCTTCCTTATCAGGTAATTCAACATGACTCTGAGCACACTTATATTTGGTGTGGGGAGTGTTCTGACTATACAGTGTCGTGCATGGAGAAATACACAACATCACGTCAACACTGGGAAGCCTTTGAGTACCTGGGACGTAGCCAAGGGTGAAACACAAACCTCTGTTTCTCATACGCCTGTCCAGTGAGGTTTGGAGAATTCCTAGATCTTGATGTGAACAGAAGGTATGAACTCCCAGTAGGTCACAGGAGGGAGACCTCAGTCACAGAAAACATAATTGAGCAAGAGCAGTTTAGCACGGGCCTCCATTGAACTATACAGTCAGAGCCCTTTGCCAAAAAGAGAGTTAAAAGTGAAGGGATTTTTCTATAGTCCTAATATTTACAATTATTTGTACATATGTACATATTTATATACTTATTCATACCTGGACAATGTGATGTTGAAGGGATAATTTATAATTTACAAATGAAACATTTTAAAAATGTATAGTTATACCATGAAAAAACCTTTTTTTATTGCTTGCCTTCCAGCCTTATGCTTATAATCACACTATTGCACACATCTCCCTGTTACATGGAAGATCTACATTTACATATAAATATATATGAAAATAAGGATATTTTTATTCTAATGTTCTGAGTAAAGTGCTCATTTTTTAGCTACTGTTGATGAGAAAGGTTTAGACTGACAGTTTACTTAGAGGGAATTCAAGGGATACACACCTTGTCCATGCTTTTCCCTTTCATTTATAACCTATGAAGTGTCTTTATTTTACTGATGTCATCTCTGTCTTAACTATTAATTCTATTCATAATATGCATTTGTGACCTTGGCGTGTATACTGTCACACAAAATACAAAACAGAATCACATCAAAAGCAAAGAAAAAGCAAGAAAATAAAACAGCAAAAGAAAGCAGTGTTTCTCTTTGTTGTTTTTAGCACATTTCCATGACTTAAGATACTCTTTTATTTGATTTTAGAAATATTTGTACAACTTTTTTTTTAAACTCTGAACATATCTATGTTATGCACTATACTCAAGTACTGTACAAAACTGCAATAAATGACACTATACGACTACAAATGTCTCTACTAGAAGACATCATCATAAAGGTGTATCTTTTTTTAAAGGTCAACTAATAACTGCTAATGTATGTGTGAATCAAAATATTTTGATTGGCCAAGTATACTAAAATCTAAATACAGTACACAATTATTTCTTATGCTATGATTTACCAGGCCTTTAGGGGCATAAAGAATCTTTGCAAAGGCTCAGATGAAAAACAATTTTACTGATAGTATTAAATGTTCTTATAAAATTGCCAGTGGCAGCTCCAATTTTGTTATATCTGTGTATATGAAATACAGTTGATACCTACTGATGATGCATGACCTTTTATTAAAAAAATAACATTCAAATCTTAGCAAAATCATTTCTAGTATACAAAGTTGTTGTAAAGTTATGTCAGCGAAATGTAAAGTTGCAATTTACAAAAGCAGCAGTAAATTTTATTATATGAACTTAAATCATGGTTCTCATTTCCCTTGAAAACAGTGCTTCCTGGGACAAACACAGGTAAATATTTTAATGGCAGGCTTTAAGAAAATATTAGGCAAGGAAATAAAGTATATTATATTACTGATATACTTAACCCTGAAAAATTTCTGAGTGCGTTTATGAATCTGATAATATCCAATTAAGAACAAAATCAATAAGCAAAAAAAATTCCTTGCTGAACCAGACAACCCGGTTTAGCAATATCAAATAAATAAAGCAGTGAAAAGAATAAATCTCACTAGCAGAAGTTGGTTGATATTGGAAATTTGATTAGCACTTTTCCCTGAACTCAATTAGATGAATTTATTAACAACTTCAAAGAGGACAGAAGTAAGAAACTTGTGGCTTTTGCCATATAGTAGTCTTTCCTACCTCTTCAGTCTAACTAGTATCCAGAATATTTGTGAAGAGTAGAACTGTATGACCTCTGTACTCTGTTATGTACATGGGTACTGCTATTGTATCAAACAATTACACCTTTTTAAAAAAAATCACTTTTTTAAATGACATTTTCTTTCATTAAAGTAGAATTAGTTACTTTATAGAAAAATATTTTAACTTTAAATTAAAAAAATACTGTTCCTAAATAATTATGTAGGATCATATCTTCATTTCATTGTATGGAGAGAATATAACTCTGTATATTTGAATGCTAGTTTAACCGAAGTCCCCTGGGTTTAACTTTTAAAGAGCTGGCTGTATTTGCCATGGGTGCTATCTGTTTACAGACCCATGAATTAACACTGTGTGCCTCCTTTGGAGATACACAGACAAGACATTTATATACACACTGTACATAATGGTTCACAGATTAGCAGTTATTAGTCAGACTGTACATAGCAAACAACCTATCTGATTAGAATGATGCGTTAAGTCCTCAGTGCAATTCAGCTTCTAGGTTGATGGCGCAAAGCCAAGTAAGACAGGCTCCCTGTTTAAATATGTAGCCCAATACACTAAATTAAAAGTACCAAATAATACTGGAAACACTATTCTAGACATTCTGTCAATTTTGCTAACACTGTTGAATGTCTTCTTTGCTTCTTGTGGCTTCGCTTCTGGTTTTGCCTTGTTGGGTTCTGCAGTTGTAGCACTCTTGGAGATGGTTGGTAGCACTGAGTCCTTGGTAATATTTGGAGCATAGTTGGCAACAGCTACTGCATAGGCATTGTTTTTCTTAATGACAGACGCTTTTTCTTTTTTCTATTGGGAGACAGCATGAAGTTAAATATTTAATGTGTATTTGCCAGAATAGACTTAAGAAAACATAATTTCAAAAATAAAATAAACAAATGAGTATGTGTTCTGAGTATACTAATGACTATATTAAAATAAATACCAGGAATAACGTACTGATAAATTCAAATATTCCAGTCTATCCAAAAATAAAGTAGAGGTGACATAAAATTGCTTTTGCACCATCAAATTCCCTACTGAAGTTAAATGAGGAAGGGTCTATCACTGTGATTTTAAGGATAACTGGAAAAGAGTTGGACTTTCTCTAGTTGCTTTGTATCAGTCTCCTTACAATAGAATTGCAGTGATGAGAACAGAAATAAGAACCTAAAAAATAGCAGAAGATAAGAAAAATGGGACGGAATTTAAATAATTTAATAAAGCTCTGCAAAGAGAAATTTAAATCCTGCACCTGGGGAGAAATAACCCTGTGCACTAGCACAGGTTGGGGCTAATGGGCTGGAAAGCAGCTTTGCAGAGAAAGCCCAGGAGGTCCTGGTAGACATTAAGTCAAACACAAGCCAGCAATGAGCCCTTACAGACACAAAGGTCAACAGCCTCCTGGGCTGTGTTACAGAGAGCGTTGCCACCAGACCATGGGAAGTGATCATTCCCCTCAACTTGGCCCTTGTGAGGCACATCTGGAGCCCTGGGTACAGTTTTGTGCTTCCTGGCTCAAGACAGACATGGACATAATAAAGCAAGTCCAGTGAAAGACGACAAAGATGATTTAAAGCCTGAAGCATCTGAAATATGAAAGGCTAAGAGAGCTGGGGCTGTTAGGCCTGGAAAAGAGAAGGCTCCGGGAGGAATCTTAACAATATGTATAAATATCTGATGGGAGAGAGTAAAGAAGACCAAACTCTTCCCAGTGATATCCAGTGGAAGGACAAGACGCAATGAGCACACACTGAAATACAGAATATACCACTTTGACATACCAAAAAAAAAAAAAAGTATTTTACTGTAAGCATGACCGAGCACTGGCACAGATTGTCCAGAGAGGTTGTGGAATCTCCATTCTTGGAGATATTAAAAAATGTCTGGACATGACCCTGAACAACCACCCCTAGCTGACCCTGCTTGGAGAAGGGGAGTTAAATTTGATGATCCCCAGAGGTCAATTCTAACCTCAACAATTCTGTGTTGTTATGGGATTGTGTATGCTTTCAAGGGGCTAAAATTCAGCCTATAGCAGTTCAGTAGAGAGTCTATGTGTACACATAGGTACAGGGATGTGTAGATAATGAATACAGGCTTCAGGTTTTAGACATATATATAGGTACACAGGCGAGCTCTGCAATGAGACTGTAATGTTATAGATTGATTCACTGTTTTCCAGCAATGTCAAACTAAGGAATTTCTAATAACCTACAGGAAAGAATAGAAGGCAGTTTCTCAGGAAGCAACAGATATTATTTACATATATATATAAAAATATAACATATAATTTATACTTAAAATATAATAATATAATGTAATACGTATATTATTTAGAGACAGGTCAATAAATATTAGATTCATTCTATCCCTTCCACAAAATACAGAATTAAACAGATGAAGAAACAGTTAACTTTTGGATCATATAAGAAGTCATCAGCTGTTGTATTGGTTTGTTTTGATTTTTAATCTAACGGAAGTGGCACAAGTGAAGGAATTCTTGTGACATTTCTCATACAGGTGCATTTCTCAGGTGCATTTAAATTTTTTACTTCCACTGGGAGGCATCTACCCAATTTCCAAATTTTGGTTTTAAATTATTTCCAATTTTATATTCATACGTGTCATCTAAAAGTCTTGGTAAGATCCTCATGGTTAGATGCTGTGCCCAAAATACCTTGTCTTAGGAGATGGTGTCACATAAAAAGAGAATCTGGGGATCAGTTGGGAGTTTAGCATTGTTCCTTGTTGACTGGAATGTGAAATATGTTGATCAAATATGTAGCTTGTTCCTGCACCTGCTTTCCTGTGAGACAAATTCCATGTCAACAGCACTCAGACAAGAATTTCCATATAAGGTGAACACAGATGATTGTCACTGAAGAAACATATTTAGCTTTAATTGGTGAAGAGTAAGCCTGGCTTTAGGTGTACAGATGCATCCAGCAAAAATAAGAACAAATTGCCAAATCAAATTATGAGAGAAACACTCTAATTCATCTATAATTCCTTCTTTTCAGACAAAATTAGTGTGTTTTTAAAAGGTATCTGTACTACCATTAATGAAATCTGCATAATAAAGATGAACCATATTTTAGTATGAGAAACAATGACTATGTTAAAAGTTTAGCTTTTTGTTAAGTCATTTTGAAGAAAGTAGAGAACTGGACATGAGAATGGTATATAAATCTTAGAACGTAATGACTAATTTTGTCATTCCTAGGGAAGGAATACTACCTAGCTGTTAAACAGTTGCTGCTCCCAAGATTATGAGACAACACTGCTGTACTACTTTAAAGGAACAACCAAAGGATGATCAGAGAGTTTATAAGGGCTCCCTACATAATTACAATGCAAGAGCAATGTGCCAGTCTGAAAAGCTTCACTCATGAGATGCTGGTAAACTTGTAGTGATTCAGTATCTACCTCAAGCAGGAGGGAACAGATCCTCAAGTTATGGATAGTTCATGCCCTTATGGAAGTGACAGGGACTTACAAAGAATGTACATTTCTTCTAATTCTCCTTTACTATTATCTTTGAAACTTCGCTTCACATCTCCTATAATCATTTAGGAAGCAAACAATATCCTATCCTATTTTAAGAAGAATTACAGAAATCAGTGTATTCCTTGTCAGAAGAAATCTGTTTTCATTGGTAGAATCAGGGACTGGGATAGAACAAAATTATATATTAAGTCAGTCAAAACAGGTGGGTTTTAATATTTGTTCTGTGTTATTACAATTCTAATCCGTAAATATACAAAGTTAGGTGTATCACCAGTTCATTCTGTTCGTGAAATAAGAAATTCTATCAAGTTAAAACTTCATGCTACCACACCTACACCACTATCAAAACCAAAAAATTAAGGCATGACTGTATTTCTGCATGCTCAGAGCATCAATACCTCATAGGTGAAGAAGAGTTTTGTACAACTGCTATTTAAATTAGCTTTTAAATTAATGTCTACCTATCATTAGGAATAAGTTTTAGAATACTGGAAATATTCAAAGGTTCTAGATTTTGTTATTCATAGTTGTTACATATATGGACATTAATTTGTTTTCTGATCCTTACTTACCAGGAAAATCAACATACATTACATCTTTCTGTATTCTTTTTCTTATTTCCAACTCAATTGAATTAAAAGATTTTAAAAAACAGTTATCAATCAATATAATCTGTATTAAATTTTATGAATGACCAGATAAAGTTGTATCTGAGGAGTTAAAAAACAAGGCAGACAGCTCCCAATATTTAAAAAAAAAAAAAAAAGTGCTTGATAACTAAATCTGGATTAGTGAGACCAAATGGGATTTGCTACATCAGGGAAGATATGTTTTTATTCAAGACAGAAAATACACCCACATTCTTTTGATTTAAAGAACCATGTATTACTTTTTTTATATAGCCTATTTTATCAAAACAACGTATTACAGCTGGTTTAGTGCAATTGACTGGAAATAGGACTATTTCCTTAGGACTTACCTTATCATTCACTACACTTTTCCCATCCCAGGCCCATCCTCGTTTTGTGAAATAATTTACAGTTGCAAACTCAATTAATGCAGAGAATACAAATGCATAACAAACAGCAATAAACCAATCCATAGCTGTTGCGTATGCTACTTTGGGGAGTGAATTTCGAGCACTGATGCTTAGTGTTGTCATTGTCAACACAGTTGTTACTCCTGCAAGGGGACAAAAAACATAAGATCAACATTTTTTCTTGGATTTTGAATGTTAAGAAAAATACAAGCCAAAAACTGTTATGGTATGTTTTTGAAACGCAAAGGAAAATCTGCTTATCTAAGTTGGTGATAAACTGCCAGAACTATATTAAAGGTTACATCTGGATATTTCTCTGAAGTATTCTAGTTCAATTTTTTTGTCTAAACTTCCCTGATGAATATCGGGAGTTTGGGGGGTTTTGGGGGTTTTATTTTTTTTGCCAGTAACTGTCTCTCAAACCATCCAGTGACATAGTTGAATAAATAAACAAGATAAGTTTTCGTTCAGGTAACATGGATTATTTTCTAGAACAGCATTGATTTGAAATGTCAGATTATTATAACTATATTATGTGTCAGAAAACAAGACTTGATGATCCAGGAAGACTGTTCATTCACTGTGGCAGTTACTAGAAGCATTTTGCAGTACTTTTTACATAATGAGGACCCAGCAGGAAATCAGGAATTATACTAAAAAAAAAAAATCAGAAAAAAAGATACATGGGAGGAAAGGAAGAGAAGAACATTTTTCTGAATCAAATATAGCAAGCAGAAACCCATAACCACAAATGCAGTCTCCATTCCTTAAGTAAATCAGTTCTCCCACCTCAGGCTGAATACCACTTAGACAAACTAAACTATTCCCTTTGTCACCATTAATATATCTCCAGAATTAAAAGCAACACAAAGTGATATACTTAGCACAGATCAGTAAGCCCACACTCCATTATGACAGGCAAAGGAGAATTCCATGGCAGAAATATATGCACATCACAGCTTCAACAAATACACACTCATAAAATTGTTGTAAGAGGCTTCCCAAGAGAAAGTAAAGTCACTCTTCCTAAGTCAGATCTTCTGCTGTCAGCAATCTGTCACCTGGGTTCTGAAGGACTGACATAGCTCAGACTTTCCTTCTGCTACAAGAGAACCAATTTTAATCACTGTGTGAAAGGGAAGAGAGGCAGCAATTACACCTACTGAGACCTCCTCAGGCTTTGCAATTTCCATCCCTCCAGTAAGGAATCTCCATCTCTGAGGGTGCTACAAAGGGTGGCAGAGCAAAGCTAAGTGGACTCAGTCTCAGTGCTACTGTCTCTTGCTGAGCTTCCAAAGGTCTGTGCAGCAGAGAAAACAAGGCATGGAAGCATCCTACTGAGTCACACAGTATCCAGACACCTTAGCAAACATAAATCCCTAATTGCCGTTTTTCAGCCTCCATAAATTTAAGTGGATTTGGCCTGGAATCAGCCATGACACTGTTGGAATCTACTAGTCTATATAATGAAAAGGAAGCAGCTGTCATACTATATGGTACAAAAAAGTGCAGACAATATATTTTGTAAAGAACTTGTTCTCTCCTAACACTTACAGAACATATAGCTTAATTATTTTCAGCACCTAAAGAAAAGACAGCCTATCTTACATTTAACGTTATCACATCTGAGCTGCAGATAAATCATTACAATTATATGGAAGTATGTTTCTCACATATAAGGTGACCTCATTTACATGTAAATATATACAGTTGCTAAGGTACTGCTCTGTTTAAGTCCTACCTTTCAGAATAAACCAATCTTCTGCTGATCTTTCCTAGTCTCAATTAAAACATCACAAATTTGCATCTTGTATCTTGCTACCACTTGACAATTTCTCTAAACAATTCAGCAAGTCACACCACTTTGTGACCCAAATGCTAATCAAGCAGTACGCTGTCAGACCATTGCCAACATACTTTCATTTATTCCTTCATTCTGTAAATCCAGTTATGTTCAATCTTTTAACCTGAATTTAGTGTGAAGAAATTGAACAGAAAATTTAATCTGTGATACCTGACAGTTAGGATTCTCTAGTCTTTTTACATTGCTGTTATTCTTCAGACAAAAGACAGATGATTTTGCACGTTATAATTAATTTCAAAAATCAGTATTATCAAGTCTTCTTTATGAAAAAAACTGAATTGAAATAATCTGCCTCCTTGTCACTGCTAAACCTGAGAGGATTGAAAAATTATTAATGTGGAGGAATACGGTTTTCTTGTCAACAAATTCATTTATTTCACAAAGACATAAAACCCCACAAAACCATACACTGACCAGTTGAAAACAATCCTTCATTGCTTATCTAATTCATAACACTAGTGAACTAAAATTGGTATAAGAAACAGCAAGTAGATTTTACCCCTACAACGAAGTACTCAAAATATTAGAGGAAAAAAGTATATTTAAAATGCCATGGAAAGATTGCATGATATTTCCCAAAAATGTAGAAAGATCACAGTTTATATATAAGTCAAGAACTATCTCCTATAGCCCAACACCCATCAGATGTGGCACTGAATGGATGCCAGAAGGAAATAGATAGGTAAAATTTTATAAGAGACCAGGAGTAATCATCAGTTAGTCTTTAAAAAAGCCCAAAAAATAAACCATTGGCATTTCCTTTCTCTGAAGAGGACCAAGCATTTTTATAGTAGAGAGTAAATATCTCCCAACATCCTTACAAGTTTTGTTCTCAGCAGTCCACATCTACAAAAGCTAAATATCTTCTATCACCACAGATTTATCCATTCAGAGCAAGACTGGAGTTATTTGATTGCCCGGGATTTTTTTTAGGGTGTTGCTTTTGAAGCAGCGTCTGCTTACTGGAGAGAGAAAATCCATCTCCAGGGCTGCAAGTTTAACACTTTTCACTGGAACTAAACTTATATCTGTGGAAAATACTAGCTCTGTTATGTTTATAAAATAGATAATCTAAAAAAGTAGAAATGCATAATTAAAAACATACAGTGGATATTGGAGGAGCTAGCACATATGACATATGTCATGATGACTAGTTCATGTCCACATTTCTGTGTAAAAGTCAGGCTACTTCTCAGCAGG
Source organism: Lepidothrix coronata (assembly GCF_001604755.1). NCBI lineage: Eukaryota > Metazoa > Chordata > Aves > Passeriformes > Pipridae > Lepidothrix > Lepidothrix coronata. Next base: position 8,425,695 of record NW_016690180.1, on the reverse strand, counting down.
GACAAGGTTTTTTGGAACCTAATTTCACCTTTTGTATATCAACTGATTTTTCTAATTTGAAGAGGTTTTAGTACACTAATCATGACTTAGCCTTCTTGTGCTAGAATGTTGAAACCTCCTTTGAAAGGCCTAATTAATGAGTTACCAAAGGAGATTTCTGTAACAAAAGAGGTACTTCAACTTTGCAAACAATTTATACAAAATATTTAAAATGAGCTCTACTTCTTATAACATCAGGCTATCTAATGTCTTCCCACTATTTTATCCTTTCATCACAGCAGTTTGCAAAGATATACAGAATGGTTGAAGAACGTATCACAGAAGGATTGATAAATTGCTTTTTTTTTAAATTAGGAAGTTAATGTCATTGCTCTATTGTTTCACTCTTCCTCTCTTTTTTTTTTTTTTTAAATAGTAATTGCAAGTGTTTTTTGGTAACTAGATATCTCAACCTGGTCCAAAACCCAAATAGATTCATAAATACAAATAACTGCAGAAAGAAAAGACTGTTGTCTGTTTTAGAGATACAGATTACTATTTCATTTCATCACTCCAGGAGCAAATGGTTAGAGGTGTAAACAAAAGCTTAAAAATTCTGGGGATAGAGTAATTTTAAAGTAAATTTTGCACCATAACATTTGGCTATACACCATCCTGTTTGTTTTTTATTTACACAATGTATATTTATTACTAGAAAATGCAATGCAAAAGGACTGTACAATGATTTTGCTTAAGCAGCAGGAGAGAAGTCTGAACAACCATTGAGAGAAAGATTATAGAAAATAGCTCAAGTGTTCTGTCTACCCTTTTTACTAAAAGAACAACACAAAACAGTCTCTTTAAATGGCATGGGAGGCAAGGAACATAATCTATTTCCAGAAACGTTGTATTCAGTCAGTCAGTTAAGCTACATATACACATGGTGAAGCTGGTGTTCATGTTGCTTCACTGAGCAACATGGAACAAATACTGAGCAATGGAACAAAGTTCCCCATCCATCAACAGCCAAGCTTATTCCCAAAGTTGAATGGCAAGTGCTATTTACCCCAACTTCAGTAAAATTGCATGTAATTATGTCACTACAGAATATGAGCTACTGCCTTCACACACCACTGAGCTGAGAAGACATATTAGTTTGTTTTCAGCCATCTCAGTCTCTCACTCAGGGTTAGAGTTTTCCAGTGTCCAGTGCCTACTACTTGAGTGTTATGCCTACAGTTAGCAGAAATTCCCAATTAAAAAATTATAAACTGAAGGCGTGAGTGGTGGGCTATCTCCACAGTCACAAAAGATAATCTGCAGCATGTGAAAGGAGAAATAAAGACAGTTGAGATTTCTTTCAATAAAATGGAAAAAGGTACTTTGCATATACAGAATTGCACAAAAAGACGGGTCTATTATTCAATTCTCATGTAAAAATAACCAGAGAAAAAATCTAAACTTTGGGTTCCTCTTTCTGTAGAGGCACAATTAAAAAGTTACACTTGCATGGGAAGATTTTGGTAGTGGGGGGCTACAGGGGTGGCTTTTGTGAGAAGCTGCCATAAGTTGCCCCTATGGCTGAGAGGTCCAATGTCAGCCAACCCAAAACGGACCTGCCACTGCTGGCCAAGGCCAAGCCCAACAGTGATAGTGGCAGTGCCTCTGCGATGGGATATTTAAGACAGAGAAAAAACATTACTGCACAAAAGCAATAGCAGCCAGAGAAAAGGATTGAGAATATGTAAGAGACACAACTCTGCAGACACCCAGGTCAGTGTAAAAGGAGTGGGAGGAGGTGCTCTGGTGCACCAGAGCAGAAATTCCCTTGCAACCCATGGAGAAGGGGCTGTCCACCTGCAGCCCATGGAGAACCACAGGGTGCAGAGATCCACCTGCAGCCCATGGAGGACCCCACAAGAGAAGAGGTGGATGCCTGAAGGAGGTTGTGAGACGATGGAAAACCTTCACTGGAGCAGGTTGCTGGCAGGACCTGTGGCTCCACAGGGGACCTACATTGGAGCAGTCTGTTCCTGAAGGACTGCACCCCATGGAAAGGACCCACATCAAGAAGAAACAAAAACACAGACACAGGAACACAGCATAACAATAAATTATCACAGTGAGCTGACAAAAGAACATAGCTATGCAAATTTAAAATTCTGCATTTTGGACAATATACTACATAGTAATATGACTACTAATTTTTGTTCTTGTTTGCTTCAGTTAACAAAGGCTATATATCTAGCTACATTATTTTAACATCCTTAATGATACTCTGTGTGAGTTAAAACACAGATAACTGTAGCACTAAGAAAACTAATTTCTGATTTTCTGTCACCTGCATGTAATGCTGCTATTCAAACACATAATGCTTCTAAATGCTATGACCCATTAAAAATGAAGTGAAAATTCAATAAGATGAACAAGATTAGTTTTGCTAATACTGTTGACACTAAACGCATAACAATAAACACATTACTAAATGAAACAGATTGTAATCTTGCACTAAGTGAAGGCATTATGAACCAGGCTCATTCTCTTTCATTAAGAATGCAATCAAAAGCTTTTCAGATTTATCTGCTACAGAAAACATATTCAAGACTTATTTAATCAATGATGACAAAGCTTTCCTCTTCCAATAATTTAAAGCAAAGTTGAAGCAATATAACATTAGGCCACAATTCACTTGGGATAGGGTAGGTCAACAACATTAAATATATACCAAGCCCTTAATGTTAACCTAGAACTTGAAACTACATTGCAAGAGAATAGAAAGGGAAAAGAAAAGTAACTTCTTTCACGCATGGAATAATAAATGCTAAGTGGTGCTTTGAATAACTAGAAGTTATGTTTCTTGGAGAGGAACAGTATTCCAATAGTTATTGCTTAGCTCTCAAGAAGGCACTTGAAATAAATGTTTCATTGATTCTCATTGATTTTAAAAACACATTCCCAAAACCAATAACTTCTGTTTAATTATATTTTAATATTGATATATTTAATATACAATGCAAAGATGAGTATCTAACAAGTGACTACTCCATATAAAAACTAAAAATTAAGTACGATCCATAAAAGTGTAAAGGAAAAATCTCCTAAGATTTTTATATTCCTTGCTGAAAGTAGCTTGTTTTATTAACTTAACTGTAGTGTGGGCTTCTTATGTCACTGGATGAAGTCCACCTGAAAGTACTATCCAAACAAAACCTTGAGCGCATCTCCCCAGCTCTGTCAAGAATCATTCGGTACAGCCATAAAACAGTAAAAAGCAATATATGAACTTTGTTATGAAACTGTGGCTAACTTCACACTTTTGTAATACATTTAGGCAGGAGAACAGAGGGTATCAGAAATCCCAGTGACAATGCTGCCAGTAGGTATGGAGAAAGACTGGGAGATTCACCCAAGGATATGTATTTAGACAGGCCATTGGCAGCTTAAGCTGACAACCTCATCTAGAGCATAAAAGAATGTTAAGAAATAGCTCCTCAGGGACAATCTAACCCAACACAACCCAATGCAAAAGGCTAAGCCTGAGGTGAAATGCTGCATGCCAGGGTTACGCTGCTCCATCAGGTAGAGCCTAAAACCTGTCTTGTGTCTTGTTTCCCTGGGTTCAGGGTGCCAGTCTAAGCTGGCCTGGAGGGGCCAGAGACCTGAGTGGCAAACGAGGTCCATGTCTGTGTGGCAGGAATAAAATACTGCCATAGAAAATGCTATCTTCTCCGTATACCCATCGTGCTTAATAAACAGATTTCAAGTTTTATGGCACTGAGTGCTGTGGCTCTGTTCTTGCAGCCATCCTATACAGCTCCCTCAAAACATCCTGAAGCAGGCCACTGTTCATTATCCATACTATACTAATCCTCAGGAGAGTAAAGCAACAGGCTGCCATGCAGATGTTGCTTATTTCTAAAAAACCCCCATAAATTAAACAAAAAATAAATCAAGAACAAGAAAGAAGTGTACAAGAAGAGACACAAATTTCAGGAAAATTATCCTAGTGCCTTGTTACTGATGGAGTGCCTTTTTACAGTGACACAATAACAGAAAGAACATTTTAGAAAGAGTAGATGTGAGACTTTTTTTGGAGAAAATAGCTACACTGTCCTAAGTGTATAGAAACAGGTACAGAAAAGGGCAAAGACAGAGATATAGAAGGATTTGACAGTGTATTTGCAAGGCTAGAAACAGGAATGTGCATTTTCATAAGCCAAAATGTCTAAATTCATAGAAGATTTTGAAGAAGGAAACCATGGTAGAATTCTGGTCCCATTGAAACCACTGACCCATTTCATTTCACTTCAACAAGGCTCATATTCAAACCCGAAATTTTCACAATGTTTTATGTGATATTTTCTCTACCAGGAGCGATAGTAAGTGCTTTGTTGTACATCATACTTAATATGCATTTGAGTTTGGACTATTTTTTTTAAGAGTGCATGGTGTTTACTGATGACTAATCATATGATTTTATACAGCATTTCTGATGGCTGATTCCACATAGACATTATTTTTGTTGTGCTAATCTCTTTTTCGCTAAAAGCAAATAAACTAAAAGAACTTTCTTATTATAAACAAATAAGAAAGAGTTTTTTTATTTGGCTTAAATAGAGAGCAAAACCTTATTGTAAGAGAAGCACCATTATATTGCTTTGCTGAAGCTGTTCACTGCCTCACAGTACACTCCAACTTGAATTAGTGAAAATGTGTTGTCCAGACCCTCAGAAAAGGGTTTCTTTAAAAGAACTGCAGCTTGGAAAATTTAACACAAATAATTCAACAAATTCAAATTTAATTTGCTTACTTTACAAATATATTTAGAAATCTGCTTATTTATCAAGTACCAAAATACTTGGATAATATCAAGGTAAGTTATTTCAGAAAATCATCTAAATTTACTAAATTTACTTTTAAAATAAAAACATTAATACCTTTTCTATTCTGTGAATTTTTTTTCCTCTTAAAAGGGTCAAGGATATATATGGACAGTTCTTCTGTATGTACTAATTTCCAAAATCTTTGGGATTCTCGGGAGATGTGTAAGCTGCAGTTGAAAGCTGTTTGGACTAGAAATAATAGCACATTCTACAAACACTAACTTGAATGAAAAAGGCCTTTACTTCCAAAATACTTCCTAGCATCTTCAGCTGTTGCAAACAGAGCTAATGCTACTCAGTATACTCACCAAAGACTGTCCTGGCAGGTACAGATTCTCTGTTCAGCCAGAATGACACTTGAGAGAGAATGACAGTCATGATACAGGGGAGGTAAGTCTGAATGACAAAATAACCAATTTTTCTCTTCAGGTGAAAATGAGCCGTCATAACTGTATATTCACCTAGGTGCCACAAACAAACAAAATACAATGAAACAAAACCTTAAGAAAGTCCATTTCTTTGGTAAGAGAAAGTTTGCTACATTTATGTGAACCAAATGTGCCAGGGTTATATTATACTGAAAGTATTCTGTAATAGAAAGCATCCTACAGAATACGAGAAAGATTTTGAGTACAGCTATATCTTATTCCCACTGAGTTCCACGACAGATGAGTGTTAAGGAACCTTCAGGAACTTTTGTATGCCCTGAGAAGAACTTCAGCCCTGAAGGCTTCTGCACATAAGCAACTCTGCATTCACACAACAGCTCCTTGAGAACTTAATCATGGTTTGAAAGCAGTCGTGGGAGCCCATCACAGAATGGCACATGTAGGAAAACAGTCTAGAGTGTGGTAGAATAAGACAGTGTTTAATGCCAAAAACATGATGGAAGGGAAACCTATATGTTTTATCATTTAATAGACAAAAAGTGTCCCCATATGAAATTAAACAAATATTCCAAACTTGGGTTACAAATATAAGGATTCAACATGGAGCTCCAGCCAGCATTTAAAAAACAGTCATTGCAGACAAGCTCAATTTTGCTATCACCAGTTACTTATTAATATGAAAGAATCAGTAAAGTGTTGTTTTGTGTTACTTGTACAGTACATTGACTATGCCTAACAGATCACCTTTTGCAACAATTTTTTCAGTAGCCTTTAACAGCACCAGAAATATATTCTTCAGAACAAGCAACTGCCTTTTTCTTCAAAATATCTTTTACTAACCTGTACTTGATTTAACTGTCTCTTTTCCAATTGTTTGACCTAAAAGGTCATACTGATTCAATCTTGAGCCATCTGGTGCCACCTGTACCGAATCCGAAGCGTTATAAGTCCAAATGTATGTCACTTCTGATGTTGTGTATGCATCTGTGAGAAACAAGGTAAAACATTTTGTCAGCAATTTAAATTAAACAGCTTCCATCAAAACTCATAGAATTACAATACCCAGTTAATTTCCAAATTAAAATTCACCGAAAACAGTTTAAAATGATGTAGTAAAAAATATGTTTGGCTGTTTAAATAGCTTTACCGTAGAGTAAATACCTGTTGCAGCATGGGAACATTTGTGATCTTATTAACCACAACTTATTGCTTTGAAATTACAAACAACATCTTTTTTACACTGTTAAAAAAATTTTTGGAGATTAGGTATTATATGTATCCTATAACTTTGGTAAGGCAGATGAGAAGAACAATTTGCAAGATTTAGAACGCACAACATTTTTGAAAATTCATTGCTATGTTGTTCTGACTTTTCATTGTCCCTACTGTCAACTTTGGGGATGTATTACAAGCATTTTGTTATTAGCTGAAATTCAGACTTAAATACGGGAAGCCAGGGTCAATGACAGTGCCCTTGTAGTGGCTCTGTGCCTTGCCCTGCCTACCCTCTTAAATCTCACTCCCTGCTATCATTTTGGGGTGCACACTGACATTAAGCAGCTGCTCTCTCAGTACATTCACGATCAAACATACATTTAGCCTGGGGTCTGTCAAAATAAACTAGAATGAAAGCAAATCAACGCTGTATTTTAAACAGCAACAATGTCACTGTAGTAAGAAACAAAAAAAATCGAGTATTTTCTGGAAGATTTTCCAGCCAAATATTCTATTAGCAAATGGTGCATGAAAGGAAAAGGGTAAATCACTGATGGAAAAAGTTGTGTGTTCATTTTGAATGACTGAGAAAAGTACATTTTAAATCTTACACCATAACTGTAGTGCAGTGAAAGAGAAAAGCATAATTTCTGTTGGTCTGCAAATACCTGAGAAATCTCTAGAGGATCAGAAAGAAGCTTCTTCATGCAACTAGACATAAATTGCATAACTAACAAAATCTAGCAGGTGGGTAGCACATAGAGATTCTTAACACTTCCCATCTATCTTTCCATCTTTCCACAAGAATATCTCTACTTTAATGCAAATCAGCACTAAATGCAAATCAATATGGCCAATTGTTGATTTGTCCACATCCTCCCCACTGTTGACTAGACTTTTTGAAAATAATAAAGAAAGATGATCTATTAAACTACAGCTTCTTCCATACATTCAGTTTGGCTTTTCTCTTACTTATAAAAAAAGACATTCATACATGCTGATGATCCTCCCAGCAGTGTAAGAATAGCAGCATATGAAGAGCTGTGACAAATATATACCACCGGCAAACTTGCCTCAGTTAAACCCAAATCCTCAGGATTCCTGCTTATTTTCACCACTATTCATCATTCAGATTCTGTCCCAGAATAAAAGCTGAAAAATGCACAGTTGTCTGAAAATGAAAGGTAAGGAAATAAAATGTGTGTGAAGCCTTTCAAAATGAACAGAAATAAGAGTCCCCTGGATATGCCAACAGGCTGGAGCACAGATGACTACGAGAGAAGTGAAAGAGAGGGGGGTTTTTTAAATCACATTGCTCACATTTAGAATTCTCTGGATTATTAGAAAATCAGAAACCATAGGCAGAGAACAAAGAACAAACTGGTAAGAAAAAAAATGAAGTCAGAAGGGTTATCAATTCAGGAATGCAAATGAAGAAAGTACCCTCTTGGCATATGTTTCATTATTACAGGATTTTTTAAAGTTGTTTTAAGGCTACATTTCAGTGTTTTTTTCCTCCAAAAACTTATAAATCAAACATATCTTGCTTGCACACCTATGTAAATATTATTAGTCAGCAGACAATTTTGGCTAACATCTCTGGTGTTAGTTATTTAGGCTGCATTAAGTATTAGAAATATAATACTTTGGGGGCAAAAAAGGCTCCATGATACAAACAGTGTTAATTCTAATCTCCATAGATAAGATTTCCCTCTAGTGTGGAAACATCATCAGAAGCACAGGCTTGGTCTAATTTGCTCCTAACTCCAGGGAAAAAAGATATCACAGGGCTATGAGGAGAGTGTGTACAGTGCTCTTAAAATGATCGTCTGGTTAATGATATCCTTAGTGGCAGCATATCCCCTGTTTGGAACCTGTGGTTGCTACAATTATTATGAAATCAGCCAGAATTTAAGGGTATTAACTTGTTTCCTCAAAAAAAATATCCCTTTCCTGGGCCCAACAGAGAATGCAGGCTGCAGCCAATGAAAGAAAAGAAAACTTTTAGTGTACGAAATCCAGAAAACATATGTAATGAAGAAGAAGAAGAAGAAGAAGAAGAAGGGTTGTAATATAAGTAAATTAAATAATGCTGTTGTTAAAATAACAGTAGTGAGATCAAAGTCCACCTGTCTCTAACATGCAGATGCACTAACAAGTAAAAATTTTTATCTCAAGGTGCCATTATTGCCTTCAATAGAACGAGAGCATAAAACCAAATATCATTAACAATAAAGAGAAACTAAATGTTCTAATAAATGAAAACAAACATTTATTGAAGTCATTGATCTGCTCTTCGTTAACACTGCACAGGCTATGTGCGTCCAGTTCTATGTTCATCAGTATGGTTTGCACGCTGCAATAAAACTAGACCAGTGCAGTGTTGATTAGGTGCAGAGTTTTTATTGTTAACTGGAGTAACGAAATCTTTAAAATACACTAAAAGACACAACACTGAATAGAAAAAAGGGATTTTGATGTGTCAGGTTACAAATATTTTTAAAAATACCATCTCGTGGTTAAAATATCTCATGTAAGAATTTACTGAAACAAAATTATGCTGAGCAATGTTAGAGATTCACTAACCAAAGGCTATACTTCACATTATATACTTACAGCTGCCAAATTTCAGTGGGCAAGAGTGTGCATCCATAGGGAAGTCCTCCAAGTGCATTGGACATTCAGCTTGGACTGTAAGCCTAAAAGGCAAAAGACTAAGATGCATTTAAGTCATTTAGCAGGGCAAGAAATTCAGTTCCAGAGAACTGAAGAGAGTGCATGCTGATTTAGGAGACTAAATTGCAATTTTATATTAAACTAACAAAAATTTAGATCAGCTCTTGCTTCTTCCCTTTTATGTGTTCCTTTGGAAGGCATTAATTTATCACATCAAAAATCTGAAAAAGCTGACCTCAAAACTATGAGCAAAGGCCATTTAAAGACAAATATAAATTATGTAATTGCAGGTTATTAAGAACAGTAATTTTCTTCTCATAATATTCTGAGATACATGTGTGCTTATATGGCTCTCAAAGGCTCATTATAAAAGCATATAAAATACAGTTAATTTGCCAAAGGACTATGCTCCAGAGTCTTCTGAATTTGAGTTTTTTAGTTTGAATGGAATATGTAGAGGAAAAATATTTGCGTTCTTTCAAAAGATTGTTGCTACTCATTCTCCATGTTACTTGTGATTATTCTTTTGATTTATGTATAAATGCAAAAGTATGTGAACAGTACATCCACTTTTGCTGATTTTGTGAAAAAACCCCCAGCAATATCCCAGTATCATATATGGGAATTATTGTAATAAAAAATAATTTAAAACAATTTGAAGAAATTTTTTTACAGACTTTCTCATTATTTTTATTTAAAAAAAAAATTTAAAAAAAGACAAGAAAAAAATGTCTCTTTCTCCTTCCCATCCTGGAAGCCTCCTCTTGGTAGAGGTTTTTCTCTGGATGCCTTTGCTCCTCTTCATCCAGCCTGAAACATCAGCTACATCCCTCTGTATTGCCAGTGGTTTCTAGTCTTTTTATTCTTCGCTACTTTCTCCCAACCTTCCACTCAAAAATATTCCATATTTCTATTCCCCCACTCCCCAGGAATGTTTTTCTGAATTCAAGGGGCAGAGAGAGACAAGAATCAGGAAGCACCTGACGGCAAAGGAAAGAACTGCCTGAGCCTCTGATAAAAATCACGCAATCATTTTATTTAGACACAGAAAAAAAGGCTGTTTAAATCTAGGCAATAAAACCAGTTTACACATTAACCTTATATTCTGAGAAGCAACATACTTACAAGTCATAAAAATGTTTAGTTAATTTTAGTTAACATGACTCAGCTTATGTTTCATAATGGTTTCAAATAGTATTTCTTATTATTTATAGCATATGATTATAATACCTCCTGGAGGAAGAGAATTTCAGTCAGGTTATACAGATACTAGTTCAAATATTGATTTGAGCCCAAGAAAAAAATACTACAAATGGTGTCTCAATTGACTTCCAGCAAACTTTTCTGAACCTCTCCAACCACTACATCATCTAACATCATTAGGAGTCCAGCCATCAACATTCAATATTGTAAGGGATTCAGAGCTGCATAGTAAAATCAGGCTTAAGGGATGCTAGAACGGCTGCATGGAAAAAATCACACAGTACATGTTTGCTTTGCAGCTCACATTTTGTATCTTGCTTAGGCTGAGGATTTTAAGTCTACAGGAACAACAACTTCAATTTATTAAATATTCTCCAAGAAAAAGAAAGAAACTAAGTCAGGCAGGGTCTTCTGGAAATTTCAAAAAAATCCATATAGGTAACATTATTGTTAAAATAGTAATCAAAGAAGAAATCGGTCTTATAGAAACCCTGCTTATATCTATGTATACATGATATTTATAATTTTTTCATAAATTATTTTCTAAGTAAATTTAATACTTTTTACCAGCGAAATATTTATGGTAGCTGCTAGTGATGCACAGGATGCAAAAATTAAAACTCTAAATATTGTAATTATATATAAAGAAACAATTATTATAACAAGACATATTTTCCCTATAGCTCTTGCTGGAAAGAATTTGAGACCTTATTAACTCTTTATTCTTTGATTTTTTTATTGAGGCTGATCTTAATAAATTTGCTTAAGGGCTCACATAGTCAGTACCATGGGTGCAGTAACAGGCAAAACTCATATACTATTTTAATAATTTTAAGAGTGGGTAAACTCTATCTGAAGGTCTCAAAGCACTTTATGCAGGTGGTCAATATCTTTAATGCATTACAGAGATATGAAAACTGAGGTACATGTAGGAAAACTGATCTAACTCATTATCAGCCAACAGACTTTTAACAGAACTGGAAACCAAACACATTTTTTTAGCTTTCTTTCTGCTAGGACAGAAATATAACAAAGGAGAGTCCTCCTGGAACCTTATTTGTTACTTCAAAAAAAATCACATCAAGAAATAGCTTGAGTGGAGAACTGATGAACAGACTTACCTCATGGTGTACAACAGAGTTCCATCATCTTGGATTCGTAGGAGCTTGTTTGGCATTGTCATGTTATGAGCCACTGACTTCTTCCCATTGTGAAAAAATGTATCTGGGGTCCAGATTTTGCTGGCCATTAGGTTGTTCAATCGAAGAATGTTCATTGGGCCCTTAAACTTTAATCTCTCATCCTTCCATTTCTGACGGAAGAAAACATCTATTGTGTATTCCTGTAATGGAATAAATATATGCCTTTTTTGACACAACAAAACACTAATCTGCTTTCTGAGAACCAAAACAGAAAAGCTCTTTTGCAGAATTCCCGTGGTAAAATTGTCAAGTGAGAATGATCACCACACAAAATTGTATAATATTGAGAATAATAAACAGGAATTCAATGTATTAAGGGTATGACTTTCTCCATGATTGCTAGCTGTTGTTTGTATATTGAACACTTCCAATATTTAGATTTCTGTACCTGATAAACAGCGGGTGTGTGACAAGGCTAATTTCAGTAAACATAGCTATTTTATATTAAGAAGTAAGGAAAAAAATATACAGAAAGACATTAAATAGTTCTTGTGGCATCTACTGCTGTAGAGTAATCCAGCATTTCAACAGCACAAGAGAATGGTTGAGACTAGAAGTAAGGAAACAAGGCAACCCATAAAGGGTACAATATATTCCAGCAGGACGATATAAGGAAGATTTTCTAAAGAGGAATGTAAGGCTCTGTAGTGGTATAGATTTTATGAAGAAAAATACATAGGTAGGAAACAATAGGTGATGACTGACAGGTGGCACACACTGTCTATGGAACTTTACTCTGATGCCTAAGCTTGGGAAGGCAGTATAATCCGGGAAAAGAACGCAGGCAAAAACAGACTGATAACCTAGACCACATGCCTGTGTCACCCAGTGCTGGGCATCCCATCTACTGGGTTTTGCTGTTGTTCTAAGCAACAAATAAACAAAAAAGATACTGATTAAACATTGATAATGTAAATTCATCCACTAACTTCAAATTGAATCTGGAAATTGATTTAGTGTTTTGCTACTGTCAGCACAGCATATAAATTGGAAATGGAAGAGCATAAAAACGTCGTTGGAAGGAAACTGCATTCTGTGTATTAGCAAATGCTACCTTTTTGTTTTGTTGGACAGGTACAAAATGGTCTCATGACTTCAAAATATCTGTATGTTGCGACAGTTTGTACTATTGCAATTGCTCTTCATAAACCATTTTACATAAACCATTTTCAAGTAAATTATCTTTGAATTGACAAGTCCTGATAAAATTCAACCAATATAAAATATTCAAGTGATTTCAATATAGAAGTGACTTCAAGGAACTTATCAGCCTCCATCACTTTCTGTTGGCTCCCTTGTGTGCTGATTAACAAGGCTTAAGGTTCTTCTCCGTCAATCATACAGTGGTACAAAAGGAGTGCTGACTAGACAGCGACAAGTGACTGCCTCTTCAGCTCCTTTGGTCTGTGAGCCAAGGAGCTGTGAGGACCTTTTCCAGGTCAGGGCCAGAGGCTAAGGAGAGCATGTGGAATAAAAGAAAGAAAATTTTGTCACCTGAAGGAACACGGTAGGGGCAGGAGAGAAAACAGTTCTCATTAGGAACTGTGACAAGTGCATATTTTGGAAATTATGAATACTTATAACCTAATCTGGCAAAAATTACCAGCTCAATTTTCAGCTCTACCAAGACGTCTTACAATAAAATACAATAAAATTTTGTCATTTTTCTAATTATAATCATAAATATTCAAAATTATATTAAATCAAATTTACAGTATACTGAAAATTAATTTGCTTGGCTTTCTTTAAAGCCAGTTGCTATTATCTCTAATAATATTTTAGTAAATATATCTCTGAAATACAAAATTATGAACCTCTAAAACATGTATTTCTTTGCTATTATACTTGATTTTGTACAGTCTCTCATCACTACCAGAGACAGTCTCACGACAAATAGTTTGCTTATTTCTCTGTGATAGATCATGGCCAGTTGTACTTTTTATTTGCTGATTTATATGTTGTTTTATTTGTTAAATATCATACAACTTAAAATCCCACTTAAAAACAACAGTTTACCTATCAGTTCAATTGTAGACCAGGAAAAGTGACAAAATGCTTAGTATCATGGAGGATCAGGAGCAGCAGAAACAGTGTGCTTGAAGAAGGGGAATATATGAAACTTGGATGAAAACACAGTGTAATTAAAGAAAACAATTGCCCTAAGAGCTTCATTGTGGTTTTTGTCTGAGGGGCTTTACCAGTAAGTCATTGCTATGTATGATAAGACTGATGTTTGAGGTATAAAGAAGTAGGAAGAAGAGCCTGAGGGAGTAAGACTTTGAAATCTCACTGAAATTCAAAAGGAGTGATACATCCTACAGATTCTTTTGACAAATATTCCTGCACATAAATCATTAGAATATAAATCTGAACTTTCTGCAATGTTTCCATCAATAAAGAACTTCAAAGGTCCTGCTTCTTCACTGTCTTCCAATATACATAAAAAGAATCACAGAGAGATAAAACTGGAAAAAAAAAAAGCAGACATGAAATGCCCCTAAATCAAAACAGCAATATTTCAAAAAAATCCCACACCTGCTGCATGGCAACAGCTTAGGAAGTAAGGAAGTAGGAAGTAGTAAGGAGTAGGAAAGAATCTGAGCTGTAGCCTTGAAAGATTCCACTGATAAATCTCTGATTGATCCACAGGTAATTCTAATCTCTCCATCCAATCCACACTGGTGATCTTTATTTCAGAACATCCCATTTAGAAGATGGAAATAGGGAATAAACCGAGGTTTGGTGTGAATGATGACAAACACCTTCTTCTTCCATTTACAACAACAGTAATAAAATCTCACATAGTTCTTAACTAACTTATCTTTCTAAAGACCTCTGTGCATTTTTTTCAAAGGAAATATTGGGATCTCAGCTTTGTATGAAAGGAAACTAAGGCAGTGAGGTGAAATTAATTTGTCATGGTCCATTTAGAGTGATTATGAAAAGCAAAATACAATCCACGCCTTTGCATCCCAGTGCTATATCCACCGATCCCATGTTCCCTCCTGTGCCAAATTTATTATACTTATGATCGTGAATACCCTGTTGCTGTTTACTATACAAAATAAATGAAAAAATATGAAATTACTGTAGTATTTTGAGTATATTCAATGTGATAAAAAGCCACCATTTATCAAAATATGCTACACAAAAATTTTGTAACTAATTCCTATTCTATATACATGCTACTTTGTGGTAAATGCTGTGTAATGCTTACTTTTCTGTGAAGACTAACATTCCGTAAGAAATGCAAATCTGGACTCTAGAAAGGATACTCAAATTAATACCCAATACTAGTTTCATTCAAACTGCAGATATTCTCCTATGTGAAAAAATCTGTGCTGTCTTTGGACACAACCAAATTACCCTCCAGTATAGAGTGCAGTATCTCCACAAAATCACAGGAGAACACTTCCAGGTCTTCAAAGGACTCCTGAACAATAAAATGCTTCCTACTGATTTGTGTTTAAAATGTGCTTTCACAGCTAGATTCTAACACAGTACAATTAATCTTTCAAATATGTATTATATCAGGTTATGTGAAATTTTTGGTACAGACAATGAGTTCTTACTACAGTATGAAGAAGCACTGCCAGTTCAATGGTTAGAAGAATAAAATGGTGAAGAAATTTCATTCTTCTTTTAATATGCAGTTGTTGTGCATAACAGTATGCACCATAAAAAAAGACATTAGTATCTCTGGCAGAAGCTTTAACTGACCTGAGTATAAGCAATCCCTCCTCACTACATGTCAGTCTTCTTTTTTTTGCTAAGGACAGATTTGTATGGGAAAAGTTCAGACAACAAAAAATGTATTCTCATCCTCTGAGCTAATGATTGGCAGATTTTGGCAGTTTTTGCATATGGAGTAAAGATGGACGTGTTCCAAACATCTCAGAAATTTTAAGTGTCCTTTAGCAATCAGAATTTTCCTGAAGCAGACTGAACATTTTATTAATCACCTTCTATAACACAGCATTTTGTTTAATGAATAGTTTAGGCCAGAGGTCCTTATTCCCTACTTGTAAAG